>NC_135122.1:14330109-14636870 GCF_050908995.1 Andrena cerasifolii
CGGAACGACGCGACGTTCCCTATAAATTCCGATCGGACGTGCAAACTATTTGTGCGCAAACTGCGAATCCACGTGATAATTCCGTACTCGTTCTCATAAATTTCCGGGAATATATCGTGGCTAAAAGGCAAAGATGAAGAGAGAGAGAGAGGGGGGGGGGGCGCACATTCTATTCGGTTGCTTGAATAAATGACGCGACTTTAAGAATTAATACCCGCGTTCCCCCGCGCGAATCCAGCGAGATCATCCCCCATTTCTCCTGCCGCGTTTCGCTCGCGGTTAATGAAGTTTAAATAAATAAATCACATCCACGGCTCCCGCTGCTACTTGGGAACGCGCCCGCTAGAGAGTTATACACTTTTATTCTCTCGCTAACTACGCAGTGGGCGAAAAGTGTGCATTTATTAAACGTGGCCGCTTCGACCGTCGTTTCTTTCAGGGAACTGACAGAAATTATGGGGGAGTGGCATTATCTGGAGCTGGTGTTAAATTCAGCTTCATAGCGGTGGAATTTGTGTGATCATGGAAGAGTTGCAGTTTCGAAGGTGCATTATTCAGAATTCAAATAACTGGGAAATATGTAAAGGGAAGAATTTGTAATAACTGTAAATGTGGTTCCTTAGCAGATTCTCCAAGTGAATGTAGAATCTGTTATTAGGCACCTCGCCTCCGTAATGTTTCTTATAGGTAATTCCCAGTAATAAAGCACTAAATACCACTTTAAATAACTCTAACTCGTAACTCAACTCGCAGTTCCATAATTTCAACTCCTACGTTCCATTGATTATCGGATAAACAGAGGTCGAATAATAAAATAAATACAACACCACTGTGGTAGGTATTGGAATGTACGTAGAAAACAAATGGCAGTGAGATGACGGTAATCAAAATGAAACATGAAAGCGGCGACGGGAAAATGCACGGTCGGAAAATTCCCAGTTGTCCAAGTTCATCTATGCAGTAACAGAGGCACAATGAGTGGCTGTACAAACAAGAAAGTTATATGATACCATGGCGATAGCTTGTTTTAGAGTTAATACAGCCGGGCTCGATCAAACTGGAGCCCGAATCGCTTGAGGATTCGCTCGGCGAATTGGAAACCGGGGCGAAATCCTGGCGAGATAACTTTCAATCAGCGACAATCTCGGAAATACGCCCCGGCGATGAACCCCGCGCGATCCCGTGCATGCATGTATACGCGGCTAATGGAAATTGAATGATTAGGCCAGACGTTATCGCGAAACTTTTCGCTCGAACGCCGCGATTCATTTCTGCATGTCGACCCGGAGTGGCGCTCGAATTTCGAAGTTAAATTTCATTCGCCTGCCCTACGGTGGCAGCGATTTTTGTCACGAGTATCATCAATTCCTCCTGTCGAAAGTGCTGTGCCGCAAAGAAACAAGACGGGAACGACGGCGGCCAAGAAATTTCGGTGGACATCGACATTGCTATGAATAGAATATCGTTGCAATATGAAATTAATACTTATTAGTGTTCTTACAATAAATAATACACAAAGGGCAGGGTTTAGAAACGATAGGAACATTTTAATTCCCTTTTAAAGTTTCTGAGAGACGAATAAATTCATTCCGATCCAGATTTTGTAACGAAGGTGTTTCAGGAATATTTTAACGTGATATTGTTCATTAGATATTGAAATCTGTGATTTAGTGTGATTGTTAAATCGTTACGAATTGAAACCGATATTGAGTAATTGGAATTGTTGCTAACAACGTGCATAGAGCAAGATGAAAGGGGGATATTCTATTTCTAGATAAAAATTCCTCGATACTACTAGTAAGTTTCACGTGTACCACGTTTATAGAAGATATGCAATCAAAGTGACGCAACGTTGCGCGCCACCCTTCTGATCTGTCAGTTTAAAATATTCCAACAGACTGCGCAATAAATTTTTAGGGGCAGCGACAAATCCTGGCTGCCGGAGCGTCGAAGGGGAGAGCAAAGGACGAGACCGAGGTAGATGGGGAATTAATACCGACGGGTAGAAAGTCAAATAGCGTTTTGAGTGGAATATCGAGCGACTCGAAGAAAGAGGAGACGCGAAACAACTCCTTTGTACCTATACGAATGTGATAACGGTTTGATTGCTTTTTATGCCTCTGTTTTTTCAGACAGCTTCTCTGCCAACATACCATACTTTAATTAATCCTTTGAAACTGCAAAACATTTTGAAACCAAATTGTTATTATTCAGATCTGCAACACAACCGATGTCGCAAAAATTTCAAAAGTGCATTCGATAATCTCCGCACGATCATATCAATTTCCAAGCAATCAACGCTTAATCAACTGATTGTCATCCTATTTCATATTTATTGAAGGCTTTCACAGTTCCAATCCAGAAAATATTTAATACTTAAGACCGCAATAATATTATGGCATTTTAACGATCACGTTAAAAGAAATCATGTTTTGCTGAGCACACCCGATAATAGGAATCGAGGGAATCTCTGAAACAAGATCAATGTTGGTTGGAAACGGGAAATGAAACCCCTCGATCGGCAAGTCCCGAATAATCTGGGGAACGGCTCGAATAGTTTGGCGCATCTCAAACAATTCGTTGATCTCCTTAAATTCAATCGCGTGCAGTTTACACGATTCCCTCTAAAATTATTCCACATGACCTGGATTATTCGGCCGCGAATCGGTAACGTTCCGCTGTTAGTCGCGTGATTGTTCGAATCCGTTTCCGTTCTGGACGGGGAGCGCACAGTTTCTCAAGCGGAACGGCGAAAATTTCGATATTACGAGAACGTAAGATTCGAAAAGAGTCGTCTGATCAACCCTCCACTGAATTAAATACGTGACTATGTAAAAAATTCCTAGGACGATGCTTGAGATAAACAGTTAAGGGGAGAACCTCGTTTTGGACCCTGAAGAAAGATAATTTTCGCTAATTTTTTAACACAGAAAAATAAAGTCGATCTTTCCAAAACTTTAGGGGTATTTTAATATATATCTATACAATACAAAAAAAAAATTTTAATTAAAAAATTGAAAGTTCATCGAGCCGAAATTGATCATTGATGCGCATAGCCACTGGAATTGTGAAATGAAAGGAAAAATGGAGCGTTTAATTTTTGCCCAAAATCAACAAACCGATATTTTTCTTAGTTTTCTTAAAAAAAAATAAGAAAGTCTAAAATTTACAAAATTGTGGGACTTTAACGGAAATGTTACGGTTTTGAGGAAAAAATTTAGATGTTTTTATGCAAAAAATAGTTCAATTATAAAATAGTTTTTCATAAACGATTTTAGTTTATCGATGGTGGTTAGTTATTATTTAACTAAAAAGCCCCGGGAAAAATTGATTAGTCAAATAGTTTTTTACTATGCCTCCCGCGAACTTGAAAAATATTGTCGTGAGAAAAAGTGTTTTATAGTTTACAGTTTCCGAAATACTTCGAATTTCATTCTGAAACGTTAGGAGTATATTCTCTACGAGTATTACTATCATTTAAAGTAAAAACAAATATCGAAAATTTCGACCCTCTAAATCAGGTTCTCCCCTTAAGTTGGGATACAGTTTTAAGACAGTGAAGAAAATGTTTCTACTTGAGAATATCACTTGGATCATTTCTTCGCTCTAAAAAAAAAATATTAACAGTTACGAAGCTACGTTTACACAACTTATTTTCATATTTTCATCATTGTAATTATTAGAATACATGCCTACATTTCGCCCCTTATTTTAGAAACTGGCAATATACTCCTCAGAGAATGTTGCCAGCGACAAAATTTCGACATAAAAAATCTTCCATATTTTGTATTAAACCAGGAATAATCTGCTAGAATTTATGCAGCAAGCTGCCACCAAAGTGTCATCACTAATTACACATAGAAGCTTCTCAAGCTGTATCAACATGCTGAATTTCCCCTTCGGTATCCGAGTAGAATTTAAGTTATTACGATTCCCTAGTGCTCAAGTAAAATTCGGGTTACTAGGAATTTCAAGTTGCGACGATTCTCTAGTGCTGAAGTAAAATTCAGGTTTCTACGATTCTCCAGCGTGCAAGTAATATTCAAGATGCAGCCGTTCCTCCAGTGCCCGACTAAAGTCCGAGTTATAATTCCTGGACGGCTAAGAAAATGTCCTGGTACGCGCCCGGATGAGTTGGTATTCCTCAAGGAAACGGGCGCAAGATGCTGGGCGGAGGTGAGTGCACCGCAGTATTTAGAATTGCAACTTAGATTCGCAGCAAGCAGGCAGATTATTTGGTAGACACGGAGGCCATTGTAATTTCTCTTGTTAGAACAATGCTGGCGTTTCAGCGTGCAGAGTCGCGAATCGGGTAAAGCCGCTCCAGGCAATCCAGTGTTTCTGTTCACAGTGGAACACCGCGCAAACAACACCTTGCCATTGCTACGACTTTAATTAGTGATTATAAACAGTTACAATTACACCTCGCGAATGGACGTGGACTTGAAATGGAGCCTCGATGGGCCTCCAACGAATGAGTTCTAATAACTATTCTGATCTACAGTTCCAAAGAATTACAAGATCATGATTCTCTAGTTAGAAAATTCCCAAGAATTTGTTAAGAATATTTCTTCACAGTGCACAGTGCACAGTGATAATACGAAATAAAATTTAGGTCCGTTAATCACCAGTTACCAAGATTGTTGATTCTAGAAGACTTTGGAGGGGCAAGCCACCCCTCTGAATAGCTCCTCCGACCTAATTTCCATCGGTCAGTTCACCCTCATTTTTCTCGCGAATTTAAGAGCATATTGTTCGCCAAAATAATCTTATCCGACGAAAAACACGGCTCTTTGCCCCGCGTCTGGAGGGCGAGCCACGGGAAAAGATTGAAAATCAGGGCGTACGGTCAATCCTCGAAGGAGATTAGTTCATCAATGTTTCATGAGACGGCCATGTGCCGCGTAATCCACTCTTTAAAATGGAAATCGGGGAAACCGGGACGAAGTCCACCTTCTACCTGGACCAACTGAATTTCCTCTCGTTCCGAGCACCACGAGAATCGGCCCTTTCTGAAATTATTTTCACCGTTGCGCGAGCAAGCAAGAAGAATTAGGTATGCCGGGTAACAAGCTCGGGCTCGATGGAACCATCGACTGTTAAAATTCCTCGACGAAGTCTCGTTTCGTACTTCGCCAGTAAGAATACTTTCAGCGGACCGTGTCTGAAGATATTCTCTATTGCGGAAATTAAATTTCACTTCTCCAGAATTTTAATTTGTATCATTGGGTGCTGGTCGTACGTTTCTTTGCGTAGTTCCTTCGTTTCCTTTAATGTGAGATTAGCAAATTAAATTATTAAACACTGACTGTGCGAAATGTAATACTCGGTAAGTGGTAACTCTTAAACAATTAGGGTTACTTATTTCCCTTCACCGGTCGATCGATTCAAGTGGAATTGGCATGATTGTCGCGCAAAAAAGAAAAGGTAGCCCGGCCTCAAAATAAGCTCGGTAAGAAGTACCGGCGTGAATGCGGGAATAAGTTCATCCGCGCGCGACGCTGGGGAAAAAACGAGGACGAGGAGAATAAAATGGATATTCTTCCGTTTATTCCGTGCCAAGAGGCAATTTCGGAATCAGGACATGAGATCCTTCGAGGAGCTTTCAAACAGCTCTCCAGGACGAAGAATACATCATCCCAGATATTTACGTTGAAAATTCTGTCGAAAATTTCGAGGGAATTTTAAATCGGCCGTCCCATGCTCCACCTCCGCTCCTCCGTTACACGTTCCACTGAAAATTCTCAAATTCGAACTGCAATCTTGAAAGAAAAACAGAGAACCCAATGCGGGTACGGTATGGGGCAAATATTGTGTTAAATTTTCAAGCCAGGTCCGTTGAACTCCGTTCACAGACGGACGTAAATGACGAGATGGCCGATGTCAATTCTCAGCGAGCATCATTCCATTTTTCCAGAAACAATGCATGTAATAAATTATCGATGCACATAACGCATGTGTTCTGACATACGTCAAACCAGTCGATATTGCATAATTACGTCCGGAACGTATTTTAATTTTCGATCTTTCAACTGTTCAATTCACGTCTTGCGTTGCCAAGCAGACAATGTAAATTGATTTGTAACCGGACTTTCTGGACAAATTCGATATTATTCTTGACATTTCTTCGCTGATGGGACGTTGGCTGAGCACACAACAATGCACGTTGTCACTTCTTCAATATTTCAGGATGAAATGTAACTTCATTCCTTATATTTCTCTTTTAATTTTCATAAATTTCAATATGTTGACCTATCCCTAGTGCAACTAAACGTTTAAATAAAGCGTTCCAAGTGTAGTGTGCACTACAGGTGGAACACGTGGAAACTAAGTTTAATGATCCAATTCCAGCCATCGAATAACTATCACGGGTCGAGCGGCCACGATTGTGTACACGATCATCGAATCGGCTCTGCGTCCCCTAATTAGCTCGATACCGCTGTTTGACGCTTGACTTTCTACTCAACCCGTGATTGACATGGTTCTTCGTGTCAAAACCTGATTGGAAGGATCACCAGCTCATATTGACACTCGGTGGAACGCAATAGTAAAGCGAAACGAATGCTGCGCTCCGCTGAAACTAATTGTAAGTCGATCGGCGCTGGTATTTTCAACGATTGGAATCTGTAATATTTGAGCGATTTCTCTGATTCGCATAATGCTGCAACCTGATGATAAAATGTAGCGGAGATCTGACCACCTAAACGAGTCGATGTTTCTAAGGAAAAGAATGTAAGATCTTACGTAGTAAACTACGAAATAATTCGGTAGAGATTACTTTACCGAGATCTGACTTCTTGATGTCTTTCCCCGTTTTGGAGATTTCGCCGCTTGGTCTTTTAGGTTAATCGACATTTATTGAGATGAGCGGATGTAAGGTTCGCGTAGCAATCGTGCCCTTTCAGGTTATTACTGTTTTTAATTAACGTTTCCCCTACTGGCAGCGTAAAGAATGGCTTTCTAAATACGCGAGAAACTCGGTACATTTGAATTCGTAAGAACAGATTTTTCTCTCATGAATCCCACTTTTACATGCGTGAATATTCACGTACAAGGTCTGCCCGTGACATCAGGCGACGTTTCAGCATTCCCAACCATTCCACGATGAAATTAAACTGCTTTGTATGAATATTTATAGATGATTCTAGGACATTATTTCGGTATTACCCCCCGCGAAATTATACGCAACCGTTTTTGCACGAGAACAAGCGCGAACGTCAATTGCACCATTCTTTATAGACGTAAGTTTGCACACCGGCAGTGATAACGAAAGCGTGATAGAAATAAAGCGACGAACCCCTCATCAGAACGATTCACGTTTGCTTCATTTTGTTTCTCTGCAGCGTAGCAGTGTATTTTTCTTCCTATTTAAACGATTTTATGCAGCTTCAATCCTCTGTTTGTTTGATTTTTTTTTAAAATATTTTATTTATTTCATCTTCCTCCGCCATCCGCACAAGCATCAATCCTACGCGACGCGTCGAATAATCGAATTTAAGTATTTTCGCGATTGCGTCGATGATAAAGTGTCTTTATGACACTTTATCTGACCTAGCGTCGTCGATGGCAGAAGCATCGACGCGAGCGGGGGGAAAAACTCGCGTGAAATAAGGAGCGAAGAAAGCAAAATGGCACGCCACGAAGAGGGATGGCGGAAGTCGGCGCACAGGACGAGAGAAAACTTCCCCGGGGTTTCTCGAATAAAAGACGTGACCGAGTATCGCGGCTGACCGTAATTCCTTCGTGTTTACTATCCGTGATAACGGGATAGGACGCCTGTCCGACGAAACACGGGGCTCAGGAATCACGAAGGACATCGCCTGTATCCGCTTGACGTTCGTTCCGCGCTATTTACACTCCTTCCGCTCTTCTTTCCAACGATTTTACTCTTGTCGCGCCTCGTGGACAATTATTCGAACGTTTGTCCAGAGAATTTCGAGGACCCTCTGCCAAATACTCCCCCGGATTTTCCAGGCTTGAACATTCTTGTTGGTTCAGAGACGACATCCACTTCAGTCTCAGCTATCCAGCCAAATTTCGCTTTGCCACCTTTAATCGACCGTTGAATTGCGATTAATGGTAGTTTTATGAAGTTTAGATAGTAGGTTGAATAGTGTAACCTTGAAATTTTTTTGAAAATTTTGTACAGAGAAAGTAGACCATTGAATGTTGAAGAATAGTAGGTATTGATCGAGTAATCCGCTACGAATTGGGAAGATGTTACACTGACAGGTTTCACCTCCCTCATTTTTCTTCCCCCTGTCGCCTCAGCCGTCCCTGTTCCTCGTTTTTCGCTTATTATCCTACTTTCGCCAGCGTCCCGCTTCCTGGTACGTCATCGAGAAAATTTAACGAGGACAAATGAAGTGGAAAAGGATGCGCCCAGCTCCTGATTCCGGACTAAACTTTCTCTCGTACATCGTGCAACGCGTCACATAAATTTTCTATTATTCCTCGAGCTATTTGCGGAAATATTTATGCAGGTACATTTCGCGCAATCCAATTTCTAGTTGAAAAAAAATTGCAACCCCGAAAAATTCTGTTTGAAATTGCACAATTCGATCTGCTTCTAGCTGAACTTAAATCCCTTGACCTCTAACTCATTCTCGAAAATTAAGCGTGCAAAAATTGTGCCACTTTGGTCAGATTGAAACGAACAAAAATCCTGAAACCTCCCCCAAATGATAGATAAAAAAAAATTATTATACAACGCACGTCCACTATTCTCTAGCTTACAGCACAACCTCGTTCCCATTCAAATTCCATTCTCAATGAAGCCACAAAAACGTCACTCCGCGATTTTTATATCCTCGAACGCGTGTAGGAACTATAAACTTCCCTTCCAGCCAGGCATTTCCTCCCCCGTTATTAATTCATTTATCAGAGAGCTATCTAAGAGAGTAACCACTGTCTTCGCCGGTTTATTCCCCATTGGAGAAGCCTGGTAGCCCTGTATTTAATAAGGAAATGCTTAGCACGGTGTCAAACCATCGCGCGTTACACCGCAAAGTACTTTGATGCACGTGGATAATTCATGCGGATCCAATTAGACTTTGAGATCGCCCTGTAATTATTCCGGGTCGATGGTCTAACGTTGGAAGCAGCATCGAAGAAGAGAGAGAGAGAGAGACCATCGTGGGCAACGCTTCGCAGTCGGCATCGCTGGCAGAATAGGAATCACGTTTCATTTCGTCTGGCTTTGCAACGCAGCCAGATGCACAAGTGCAACCAGCGGCGATGCGACTTTCCCGCCGCACAACTTTCCAGCTCCAAATGGAATTCCATGCGTCCTAACGTCGAAGTGGTCAGTAACTAACAACCATCGAGTATAATTTCGTAATGTACTTCACGGGGCGCGGCGCATAAAACAAGTTACACGTGCGAGAAGATAGCTTCGTAAAGTGTTAATATTCAGTCAAGTAAAGTGTGTAGTAAAACTATCATCTAGTATGGTTGAGAGTTTAATTATATTCTGGGAAGCTTCAGATGAATGTAAAACGCTTTTATCCAAGTTCCTTGCCGTTTGGGAATGAATAGAAGTGGTCGCTTTTATTATGGTGGAAGATTCTTGTAAGTTTACGAGATTGCCCGGGAACACAGGGGATTCTATTGCCTCTTCAACTTTAAAAACAAGGTTAAATATCTCTATTCAGAAATGAAGATAATGGGGAGTGTGGGAGAAGCGAACGAGACTGTGGGGACTGTTGTCCCGCAAGTAGTTCAGTCAGTCATGGGTCAGACATCTCCGGCTGCGTAACTTACGTGCACCGTGCGCTATTATTTCTCGACACTGAAGTGTCTTAGAATTTTAATCTATGCTGAATTTTCCAAGCTTACACTATCCCACTATGTTCACGCAAAAATGGCAATATTCTGTAGAAATATTAATCAGAATTAGGTTTAATAACAGAAAGACAATGGAGTTTATATTAATGCAGATTTAACTTTCTAACTTCTGTGATATTTTTCTACTGTATTTTCACTCATATTACATAATATATACTACAATCTGTGAGTACATGGTAATAAAGTCTTATTACAGCGTTAAAATGATCAAGGCGATAATGAAAAGGAACGACTCATATAGAGTATCTTTAATTTTCAGAAAAGCGAAAAAGTCCACGTATTTGTTGGAATACGAAAATCGAAATGAAAGAATGAAGTTAGAAGCTTGATAGAGGAAGCCTTGACCTACGAAATGCGACTAGAGAAAATAAAGCAGCATTTTTCTTGCGCACTGTATTGCATTCAATTCAATCCTTTCAATAAATCTATACATGAAATCTGAAGCCCACTCCGTCCTCACATATTCTCGAGTGTCCCACATTGTTATTGTTGCAAATAACGCGCGAAGAGCGACGATGTACGGCGTCGGGATTTGTATACGGAGAAATTACGCGACCACGGTGCAGTAGGCGCTTGTCGACAAAACTTGAAGCGATAAAAACCGTCTAGGGACGAGGAAGTTCGATCTCGAGCTGAAGAATATTCGTCCCATGGCGTGCACGCTTATTATTCCCGCGGCTTTTTCGCTGGCTGAACGTATGCGCATATTTTGCCCGGCAGCAGGGCAAGCTGCGTACCTTATAGAGGCATGCATGACTCACTGTTAAATTAGAATACCGACCGTCGACGTATCCGTCCCTTTTTCACTTCTCTCTCGAGAATGGACGCGACAGCAACGAGTACAGGATTGACTAACGAGTTCTGTTTCCCGGGCAGAAATTCTGCTGTCTCGAACCAGCGCGTCGATGAGCGTGGCGCAAAATGTCTGTGAAAGACAGTGCCTCGGAAGAATCCCAGCAGAGCAAATTCTAGGATTGTAATTGAAATGACTTTACAGATGATTAGAAGTAAATGCTAGGGGCTGAGAAAGATCTCTCATTCTGTGCACTCGAAAGCATATCGAAACAAATGAATGGAAAATATTATTACAGTGAGTATTTCTTTCATGAAAATGGACTTTGAAGTAGCTTCTCATAAAATAAAGGATTTCAAATTCAATCAATCCTTGAAACTTTCGCCACAGTTCCTGTTGTTGAAGCAGGGTTCAAGATTCATAGAAAGGCTAAATGAAATGTGAATAATAATCATTTTTAAATGCAAATTAGTTGAAGATGCGTTTTCAATTTTACGAGCAAAGGGAATCAGGAAATTCTGAAGAATGCTGAATGGAACCTTCAAATTCTGTTCCTAGAACTCAGTTGTCAAACCTTGAAAATAGTTTATCCCTGAACGCCCGCGTCTACCCCTAAATATTAAATTCCCATGTTATTTTTACCACCGTACAGACCTTGCAGGTCCAACTAATGTTTAAAAGATGTATTCTACGCTGATCTACTGAGTCACGTGCATAAGTGATCGCGATTAATTATTCTGCAGCGTGTCGTTGCTCGCAACTGACAGTAAGAAAATGGTGATCAGGGTTTAATGCCATTGATCCGGGACGGATACGTCGACTCCTCGACGCTGAGCGAAAAACGAGATTAATATTGCATTAGCCTGAGACGTTACGTCTTGATCCCTTCGGTCACAGATTCTACGCGTCGTTAATATGCAATTAGATCGCTGGGAATATTTGCATTCGCACATTCGTCATGCACTCTGTTCGAGCATTCCGCTCGTTCTTCTCTTTCCTATCACTTCACGAATCTAGCAATGCGATGGCCTAACTATTGCTTCGTGAAACTGACAATAAATGAATCTTCCTGCATGTGCTTAGTGTAATTTTTGTGTGGAGGGTTTGAAATATACGATAATATAGAACAAAAAACTTTACTGTAATTATACAAAAATTCCAGACGAATGAAAATGCCCTATTGAAAATGTTTGTGTATTGCATACAACATTACAAAATTAAAGTGACTAAATTGTTATACAACTTTGCAAAGAACAAGGTAGGGATACTATTCAGAATGATCTGATCTTTGTGGCACGTAAGGATGTTGTATCTTCAAAGGAGTTCTAACATTTTCAATCCCTCCAATTACACACGTAATCCACGCCATATACAGTTATAAAATTATAGTCAGAACAATTTACTAAATGTTATAAGTAGATTTAATTACAGACTTAATTCATTACATAGATGTTACCTACTGATCTATTCTGCTATTTAGCAATACAGTTTCTAGTTGTTAAATTGTAATATTAATACTATCGTTTACCTGTAAAACCCTCTGCCCACCATCACTGTATGGATGTACGGTCCTCAGGATAGCGCACCACAGAGTCTTTCACAACACCAACGTCACGTATCACACAATATTCGAATGAATCGATCAACGTGTCGCTCCGCGCTCGATATCCCACCACGGCGGTTTAAACCGTACTATTATGGGCATTCGAGCTCTCAGGTAAGCGTGAAAGTCATTTCAGTCCCTTCAGAATATCCGTGGTACTTAGATTTATGGGTACGGGTTTTCGCGAGTAGCGAGTAATACGTCACTGGTCACTTAGGTATGCATAGAAACGTGCGGCCTCGGTAAGGATCCAAAATTAAAAAAGAATACTATCTGATAACCCACCTCCATTTCCACGTCCCATTCGCCCAAGAATTCAGCAAGAACAAGGTAGAAATCCTACATATATTCCAAATATTAAGCGCGAATTGCCAAAAGTGCCCCGTGCTTAATACGCACACCTCTCTTCGCAAAGTACGAGTTTCTCAACGCATTTCTTTATCCCGCATTTTTCCTCGCCAGTACAATAACCCACCAGTTCGTGCAGAAAGGGTAGAAAAAGCATTCGCACACAAACAAACTCCCTCCAAACGCTCTTATCGAAATCTACCTCCAACACTTCGACCTTCAGACCCGCGATCCACCCCCCACGCGCAACGGCAACAAACAACCGAGGAGGCGACAAAAAGGCGCACCAGCCGTGAGGGAGACGGGCACCGTAACGAGGCTTATTATTTCTTCGCTTATTCTTCGAGTGTGGGCACCATACACTCGCCACGACAATGATAGCGGCTGGTCGTTACCTCGCGACAATGTTACGCCGTTCGCGACAGGAAAATGGTCGCGAGTGCCATTAAAAATGTCCGCGGCTGAATCTGGACAAGTCCTCAACCCAGTTAGAACGAAAGGAAACGGGCTGGGGATGCGGCTACCAGGGGGGCTGGATCTTCTCGCTTTTTCACAATGAAATAACTTCGCGTTACAAGCAACGGAACCTGCTCGTTACGCCCGCCATTGTACGCCCGATTCCCGGACGAATTCTTTGGTCGAACGGACACGACTGCGGTCGTTAAAGGCCCCATGGTATCATTATTCCGGAATTTTACGCGGAGATGCACCAGACGGGGGATGGGGGGACGCGATACCGTCGCTGGAGTCGTTAGTGGCCCGTGGCTGGATGGCGAGTTGTTTTTGAAAATTTCACGCTACGCGGCGCCGGGGCCAGATTACGGAATTACCCCTCGATGCGGGCTTTACGCGGTTCTTCCAACCACCCTCCCCTTCCATGGTTCCTTCCCTGCACCGAGAACGGGCGGGGGTGGGCCATTTTTTAGCAGCGAAAGTACGAAGCTACTGGAGCGGTGTATAAACGTTCGATGGTCCTGTTTGCTGGGAACGTGCGGAGGGTTGTGTCGTTGGTGGATGTTTGTTGGGATTTTAATGGGGATTCTGGGAGTTCTTGTAGAACGATGTGAATTTTGAGTTTAATGGTACGTGGCTTCCTTTGTGGGAATTTAGAGTGAAAGGTTCTGTGGAATGGTGTCTTTAAGGGATAGCAATGGGTGACTTGGATCAGTAGGTGTCAGGCACGTAATTAGAGGAATAATTATTTTGAGGATGTAATTAAGGGAATATGGAGTTGTCAATGCTATTGGTCTTTCTATTGGTGTGAAGCTTTATGAGAGAAGTGAATGGAAAAGTGTACTCGGTCTTCTGTTCCACTTATCGACTTACTTATTATTTCCTAAGACTAGTTTATAGTCTAATGGATTTCTGGCGAAACACGCATTCGTGTTGTACAAGTGAAACGCCATTTCTATATCTCCTACTCTGTTCGAAAGAATGCTGCCGTACACAGGGTGGTTTGCTAATTTATCTTGATATATCTCATTGAAGCCATGCCAAAGATAAAGGCACATTAACGAGAAATAAATGGTACCAAGGGCGCCTGTACTTCGCCGAAACCTTTGGGAATTTATACCGCAGAGCGAACGTTGGAAGCTGGAGAGGAACCTTTTGCATTTAGCATACTCGAGAATCGAGGGATCCGAGCAATCGAAGGTTACCATCTGTACGACCTTCGTGGATAGTGTACGACCGATCATTATTCACTTCCCATCGCTTCAAACAATGGCTATTAAGCTGGTCCTTTCGTTCGAACTGACTGGCCATTAAGTACAAAAACGAGCCATCCGGAGTGAAAACCCATCAGCAGGATCTTCCCTGCGAGCTGGGTCTCGCCGTCAATCGTTACCAAGCTTTTTGGGTCAATCGACGGTATTAACGTGGACCTACGACTCGCCAACGTCCGTTTCGTTGTTTGCTCATTAGGCCATTTAGGAGTCCATATGGTCTCCGTCTGTCACAAACCACCCAATTATTTCTTATAACGTCGTCGCTTCGTGTGCTATTCAGATTCTGCTGTATATGACAGATTCGCGAGCCTTTTCATGGGGAAATGATTCAGTTCTTGGATATTTATTTTCTAATTCAGCTTCAATAGCGTATATATTTGAGTGGCTACTGCGGAGGAGTAAAATATGAGTAGGGTGGAATCACTGTTTCTATTGATTTTCATTTGAATGGGGGTGATGATATGATGTGAAATGATTTGTATCATCCATTTATCATCTGCGATGGTTGTGGACAAATTTCTGACAGGATATTGGCATAGATTAATGACTTGAGGTGTAATTTTATCAAACGTAATGGGCAAAGTTGCCAGCTTGTTTGACTTTCACAAATTTTATAAATTCCTCTGCAAATTTTGAAGTATTTAGAATGCCTCGGGAAAACCTAAACTTCATAATAATATGGTGGTCAAAATTATATTATAGTGTTACTTAAAAAAAAATAAGATTGATTGGTAGACCTATACCACGTTCAGTTAACAGTGTTAACACACCTCGAGCATTGAATCAATAATTTGTAAATATTTTTTGTGTACAGAGGGTGGTGTTTAGCCTGTGATTGTCGAATTAAATTGAAAACCACTTTTGCGCACTTGTTTTCAACGGCGAATCCCAAATACCCGGTGATTTATTCCGTAACGATGAATATTTTTCCCGAGTGAACGGTCATTTCATAAGGGATCAGAGGACGCGCGATATTTCCCGAAAACAAATGTTCCGTTTCGTTGAGCGCCCGGGAGAAATGTCCAAATATTACCCAGGTTTTTACAGTGAACACATAACGCGTGTGGGTTATCGCTTTTGAATATCAATTTCGAGTTTTAGAAAACATACTGTACCAAAAGCTGTTACTATTAGCGTTTAATATTGATTATGAATATGCTTTCAGCCCCTGGGAATATTTTCCTCTGAAACTTTTATTAAATCTGTTACAAAAAGTAGTAAAAAAATCCACCAAAAAATGCTCCCTCATTTTCACTACATTCTGTCACATTCATGTTTCAAATTTTTTTCCTTCAACACCACGTCACCAAAGAAATCACAATTACTCTACCGTATTTGCTTTGTTTTTTTTTTCACGAAGAAGTATCATGTAGCTCGTTCAATTAAATTTCAATTTAAACACTCTGAACAGTGCTCCCCGATCATGTCACGTGTTTAATGTAAACAGAAACTCTGAAATAGACTGAATAATTGTAAAGGGCTATTTGGACTCACCACAGGTGTAGACTACTTTCAAGTAGGTTCTGCTATCTGGGCTGCAGGGCTCGCCGAACGTCGAACTGTTTGCCACCACGGAGCAACGTCGTTTTCCATGGCACAGATTTATCACGGTTTCCGTCGCATATGACGCCATGCACGCTGTAACCAGGACAAAATTGATCCGTTCAGTGTGTCCGTTCGCTGGCCGGCCAAAAATTGTTTTCCAATTTGCCAGAAGTCGCGGAGATCGTTCGTCAAATGGGAACTGGATGGCGATTTAAAGGGTGACTGTGACTACTGTACGACACGTAATGGAAATGTCGACTTCATCGGAATACGTGACTGATAATCCTTCATTCGACACCAGTCCCGGATTAAATGAATGAATGGGAAGAATCGAAGCAGATTTTTTTTTGCAAAAGGATAACACGCTGACACCTATTGACACTTTCGATTTATAAACACAGACATTTTGAATGTTTCATGAGCATAGCCGTCCCATTTTGAGTAGCCTTTTGAAAGAATAAATAAGTCATGGGATACGTCCTTAAAATTACAAGCCTTGATTTTAAGAAGAATAGGAGGTGTAAAGTCAGTGCATCGAGTAAGAGAAGCTTTTCAGAGGGACGATACGTGGCCAATGGCGTTTCAATGTTTTCAGGGGTGTCATCCTGACTAAGCACCGTTTGGACATCGTCGCGGAGGGGCGGATAGTGACCCCAGCCCAGTTTCAGTTCCTCGTAAAGGACTGCCAGGAATTCCAGCACTTTGAATCGATCGAGACGACTGTCAGACGTGCAAGAAAATTTGTATGGACAACCCGCTGCTGATAGGGTGCAATGGGTAGGAGAAATATGCATAAGAGAGCAATTTGAAATGGAAAAGAAGAACAGGAAGAATAGTCGAAGGATTTTATTTTAACATTGGAATGCTTTAATATACTTTATACAAAGGAATTCAGTTTCGGCTTGTAATGTAATAGTAAAGTATGAATTTCTTCAAGAAATATTTTGCGAATTTAATTCTCTTAAACACCGATGGTTCAAACTTTGTTACATTATAGCACGAGGTAGGCCGATGGCATTTTGTGAAAATTGGAAAATATTATGGCGGGATATCAGCGTTATCGTTGAAACTTATCAAAAACGGAGCTCCTTGAGATTCATAATCTGACATTACATCGTATATTCTATGTGCACTCTCTTTAACAGCACGCCCATGAATGTTTACGCCCGCGTAAACATTTAATGGGCCAACTAACTTCCGAATAACTTTTCGGACGTTACTCTCCTCGGAAGCCTTCATAGTCTCAAGAATTATGAAGATATTAACTCGCAGCACAGTTTCTAAATCTTTTTAATAGCAAGGTACTTGCAGTTCACGACAAACGACACATGAATGATAATTCTAAACACATCATGTAGAACGTAAAATTAAAACGTCACTCCTGCCAACGTAGATTTATGCAACGATATGCATTTTTAATTTATTAACTCATACAAGTTACTGGAGGGAATTTAAGGGCGTCCGCCTCAATTTGTTTAATTGTAAGAATTTTGCTTATTCCTTTCTGTAATCAAGAAAATATATCGAAAGGAACAAGCGACATGCTCAAAATGGGACATTTGCCTTTTTTCATAATACCGTTTCCTAACACGGCACTGTTCCCTTTGCTAGAAGATAGTATATAAATAAAAAATTTACTCACATTCTTCCTTCACGCCCTGTGGCTGTGAACATTGAAGAGATTCGTATGCCGTCCTTCCGAACGACGCGCTGTAAATGGCAACCCTCTGTCCGGGATAGCAGACAAGATTGATGATGTCATTTTCGCAGGCAATCTTACTTCTGAACTCGTCTGGAACAAGGAAGAAGTTTTTAATAAATTCGCCGCTCTCCTGCCATTTTTACCATCGCATAAAGCGTAATTACATCTTCGAGCTTCAACTTTCAAGAACTGCTCCATTACTCCGCGCACTTCGTCAAAGGAATACGTTCGTGGATGATCGCGAATTCCACAGAACTATCGACATTTCACCGCGGGAGCTTCTCTTTTATCAATCTCCTTAATCGCGAAGGATTTCCACGCACTCGAACTATTCCGAAGGTATACCGAAGTTCACGATTAGTTGTCTGTTCAGGGAAAATTAGGAAAGATGAATGAGAAATAATGAAAATCACGAAATTTTCGCTCCGAGATTCTGCTTTGGTTAATAATCGATCTTCCCTCGGGTGAGAATTCAATCGTCCGTTTCTCTGAACATCGTTGTACTCTGATCAGGCAAAATAATGGATGGTCTGGTGTACGCCCTAGCTGAAACGATTGGTTCGGCGAAATCGCACGAATACTGAGACAAACAGGGACGCTTTTTGCGGAGACGTCTTTGTCCCAGTAAAACCCACATCGCCTCGTTACAGTATGTGGCATCCGACGAACCTGACCGAATCAGGAGTCCTTTCCAGCTGCCGATAATACGTTTTTGCGGTCGCAATCGTCGTGTCCTCGCTTCGCGACTCTTGTCGGAGGTACGGTTGCGACATTCCACGGATTTTCAACTGTTCTTGCCCGAGGTCGACGCACCAGTTACACATTCTGTTAAATTCCAATGCGAATTACCGGTTGCGAACGCGATCGGGGACATTGCAGGAAACCGTCGCACACTCTGCTTGAAATCGCGCATTGTTTGTGGCAGAAATATTAATTAGAATTGATAATGGATAAACTTCGAGTAGCATTCCAATCAACGTCAAAGAACTCTAATCAATGGCTGTGTACTTATTGCGCGGAAGTTATGAATATTCCGAAGTCTACTCTGTGAAAGTGATCGTAGTATTGTTGTAAATAATTAGAGTTAATATCCTGTGTTATCGGGAAAAAGTCAGGTAATAAATACCTACAAAGGAATACAGCTAAACGTTTTCCGGGATTTCAGTGAACTGCGTAATCAAATCACAAATAAAACGAGCATCCTTGGCAATTCCGATACAAAACGTTTCCCGGCATACCGTGTTCAACAGAACTCTGTATTCTGCATACTGATCGTAACGTATTCTACCCAGACCTTCCGCTTGCTGCGCAGAAATTGTAGAAGTCCGCAAACTTCTCTGCAACTCCAAAATTCAGTAATCTTCCTGGGCAAGCCGCACATAACATAGCAGAGCGACTGTACAACAGACGAACAAATTCCTAACAACCATCTTTCATCAACTTTCCAACTTCTCCTCTCCCAAACGATGACGACACTGAAGAAAACAGCTACACCCACATCCGCTATCCACACTCCACAAAACCACCCTCCCCGTAACCAAATTTCCTTCCCGAAAAGAAGAAACCACTTTAACCTACCATCCCTCCAACAGACGCATTCGCATCTCGATACTCCGGTGGCTCCCTCGTAACGAAAAGGTGGGAAAACAATTTCCCTCGGTGCCAAGGGGGGTGCAGCTAATAACGTCGTTACGCGGCGTCAACTCGAATGAATTTATTCGCGGCCGGAGGGTGGCGAACACCGCCCCTGCAACTCGATACGTATGGCCGTTGCTCGGTACCGGCTGGGAGGGTTGCTTTTCTCGCGGGGTTGGTGTCCCGAGGCCTTTCAACGGCCGCGGGAGCCCCTCTCGCGTGAAACAAACCGCCTTCGCCTGCACACTTCGAAAGTCGCCGAGTGCACTTATACCCGAGACAAAGTGTTATGTCCCGCTTTATTGAGTCGGCGATTTACGATGGCGCTTCTCTCGCGGCCCTCTGAACTTCCGCGGCCACGGGCGACGCCCATCCGGGGTTTAAAGAAAAATTACGAGCCGAGGATCGCGGCAGAGAGGCGGGCAACACTCGTGCCCTCGTCGAGGGATTGTTTATCGGCGGTGAAAGGCGACGGGGACCAGACAGAGGGGGTGTTTACGAACGAACTTAGAAGGAATCTTGGGGGTTTGGGTGGAGGACGAAGTAGTAATTAATGCTGCTTGGCAAGAGGGAGGTCGGAGGGGGGTGGCTCGCGGAGAGGTGACGTACAGTTATGTTTACTTGGTCCTTTGTCCTCTGGTTTAGCTGTTGCTGCACAGTTGTTTGTATTAATCCCCCTGGATTAGAGGTGTACAAGTTACTTTTTAGATTATGGGCGGCACGGTGGCTTGCGGAGATATAGTGACTGATTTGGGACCAAGTGTGGGGAACAATGTTTTTGAATCTGTCCTAAATGAAGAAAACACTGTACCTAAGTGGCAAAATTAAAAAAATAGTTTCTTTTTAGCGGAAAATATTCTACGTGTCAGAGATTGCAGCTGTACCCTTCTTATAGTGTGTTTCAAGGGGTATTTTACTAAATAAATCATAACTGATCATCCATAAATTATAACTAAACAAATCATAACTTTTCTGACTATGATACGAATATTGAATATCACAAAATACCAGCCTCATCACTAACCGTGAATTGAATGAAACTCAATACTTCAACAATAAAATCATGTGAATATATTTCCTACGACGAATAAAACAACAACTCCCAGTAGAATCTTTAACCCCCTTAGTGCAAAAAGAAACTCAACTTCCGAAGAAAATCGCAAACACCAGTAAAACCCCCAAAAATTATATAAAATTCTAATTTTACTTTCAATTGTATAAAGAACTTCTAAAACACATTTAGTATACTTTTAACTAAAACAGAAGTGTTCAGACTTCATTGCCTTCCTAAACAGGGGCGTCACAGAAATTCAGCAAAGAAAAGCCGGGTCCGAAAATCAATGGAAAGCGTTTCTCAGAGACGCTCCAGGGAGCTCCAGCAATGCTGAAGCGACCCGTCGAGCATGTAACAACGATGCTCATCAAAGGCAGGAGTGTCAATGGCTCGTGAAATTCCGCAGTAAGGCGGAACCGCCATCGGGTAGCTTCCTTATCGAGCAACGCTTCCAGCGAGACGTCCAGTCTGGGGCTTTAATTGGCAAGAAGGAGTCGAAAAAAGGCGCCGGTGGAATGGGCGTAAGAGGTAATTCTCTCGACGCCAAGCACGCTCGACCACTCGAAGCGACAATGGACCAGGCTCGAGGCTTTTTCAGCGGACGGCTGCCTCTTCGATTGACCCACTTTCGATGGAATCTCGAGCTTTCGTCGTACATATGAACGTCCCGGTATGAACGTTCATGGCTGGCTTTCCTTATCGTGGCACAGAAGGGTAGAAGGGACAAACAGGAACATGATGGGATGAACGTGTATCCCCCTTTCACTGGCTGTATCTCATATGCTATGTTTTGGATATAGCCTGAATGGAATTCTTGAAAATTTCACGATAGTGGAGCCATTAGGTAACAGAGGTAGGCAATTGAACTAGCTGTGGGCTTTTAGTTAGATTTATCTTGTAACTGATTGTGCAGGATGATAGAGATTCTTCGGTGGGTATGTGAAGAGTTCAATTCTGAACAAGGAAGTTGGATTTGTAAGAATACTCGTACATCAGACGTTATATACTGAGATTCAGTGGCTTTCTGTAGGATAGTGCAGATCCTGTCAGGTATATACCTGATTTCCCTGTTGTTTTACAGTTCCTTGAAGTGTATCTAATCACGTTACTGATTGTGGAATAAAAATTGAGAGACTCGGTGAAGATTTGGATCGATGATGAAACCAATCAGTGACGAATAATGGGGGCTCTATTGGAAAGCTATACTAATATCATTCTGTTACTTTATTCTCCCATTTCTCGTACTTTTGCGGGAACTTTCAGATATACCATTTTAGTTTTTAATAAAGAGACAAATTGGGGTAGAAGCCAGTGTTATGTTTGATGTGATTCCTAGTAGGGAAAATGGCCCGGAGGGGCCAATTGATTATGTCACGCCTGTAGCAAAGAAGACGAGGGGTTGCAGGAAGACCGCAGTCATCCGGGAGCAATGAATCAACGTGACGATTACATATTACACGTGTCACGTTATGTGCCAAAAGCAGCCGACACCTCACGTGTCGCAAATCCATTCGACGACACACGTGCCACTTATGGCTGCATGGTGTGATAAGCGGTACGTGCTTCCTCCGAGTAATTCATTTTTCTCTGTAATGGAGCAGTCGCCTACTGCAACTCAATCACCGACGTGGATATCACTGTTTCTGTTCGATTAAATCTCCCCGGCAAATAAATTACCATTTTATTACTCGATGTAATTTTGTATCGTCGGGGGAATAAAAATTTATAATGGCAAATACTTGTATTTAATTACTTTGGTTTTAACTTGTGCCACTGCGTTCGAATCGACTTTTCGGATGCATATTTTCTAATTCAATGATTGCAATGATTTGTGCTCTAAGTATATTTTTAATTTATTTGATAGAATCGCGAATTGATTACCTTATTCACGTCATTACAGTTTATTTTAGGTAGCTGTAACTTGACGAGCGTAATATAATCTACTTTCTAGGAGGAGGAAAAACCCTTTGTCTGAAGTTTCACATTAAATTCTCTTTACTCACGAATAAACTGTAACCCTGATAGGCAGAAATTAATGAAGATTCTATTAGAGGTTGCAATTTGACCACCGAAGTTAATTCAAAGTAAACTTTCATTTAGGTACTTTCCACCTATATCTAAGGAACGGTAAAAACCTGTCTAACTGATGAACAGGGATATCTACTTAGTAACTAAACACTCCATAGGTCTAATAAGTAGATTTCTTTAAAGTCGACGGTTAATTTTCCTTTCAACGAAAGCAAATGGTCGATGAGAAATCTGTTAATGATTCTCACGTCCTTTTGACCAATCTTCCGGTAAATAAATTTAAATCCCGTGGAACGATACTCCAATCGCTGTAAACTCACAAAGTGACGGTTAAGAATGGTGGTAATAGCTAAATTAAATGAATTCCGTGCAACGAATGATTTTTACAATTCGCGAGAAGCAGATGGTGCAATATTGACGAAGAAGTTAGAGTGTTTCAATCTGTTCTGTCAGGATATTTCTATCACTGACGTCGAGCAGAGTATTTTATATTGGACTCTGGGCCGAACCTTTTAATGGTTTTTCTGTATAACTTGCTCCCGTTCGGGAAAAAATGTGCCCGTATATAAAAAAAATAATATGACTCGGTACACGTGTAGAATATGATGTTGGAAATATTGAAGCTAGAAAACCGTCTACACGAACCCTGCGAAATCAATAATGACGGGCCATCAGCGACACGGAAACAAGCAACGCAAACTCAACGTCAGTGAACGAATTCGTTTTGATTAGAAACGTGCAGTTTGGAAAAGCTATTTTATGAAAAGGCACAAAACAATTCTATTATTTTACTGCCAATATTTGTGAATTATAGTTTGTTACTTTGTAACTAGCAATAATAAATTTTATTGGGTTTAGTGATTAAGTGGTCGGGGTAGATTAATAAGAAATATTTCTAGAAACTCATAGTTTTGAAGAAAGAAAATTATATTGAAGCCTTTTCTTGAATATCACAGATATAAACGTTTAATTAAATAAAGATACCTGGGGAACGAATTATACAGAATTTCTCCTAGTGCGTGCTTAGTATTTTTCAGAAAAAATATATAGAAGTAGTATATACAAGTACCTACCATGCATTTCTATTTTTAACATGGTACACGCATCTTATTATCAAAGTAAATATTCCTACTTTTATAGAACTTTCACCGTTCCCCGTGGCCAAGGTAGTTCGAAATTATTCGTTCTCTTAGAAAGTTCTTTACAAGTTTCCTCATAGCACTCGCCATGTTTAATCGCGAGGACACGAGTTCGGAGTGTGGTTTTGGGCACGTTCGCCTTCCATCGAAAATTTTAATCTGCCCAACGCTGCAGTTTTATGCAAGCCCAGACAGAAAATTTCAACAGCACGAAGATAAGGCTTTAATATAAGAACAAGTGTTGTTTCGCTAACTTATCAAAGAATCCACTTATTAACAAGAAAAAGTGAACGCACTATTACCTCCAAAATGAGGTTCTTTAATTAATATTTGATATTACAGCGAACAACTAGATTCGAGAATATTTGCACACCTATCCAGAAATCTTTGTCTACGAAAAATCCTATACATTTGTCAACTAATTAAATCCACTTCAAACGCTTAAGAATTTCCAATAATTTAAATTACAAACACTAACTGAACCACTAAACAGTAGGCTGAAGATACAGAACGATTCTACAGAAAGGAGGAATCAATTTAAACCATTAACACTGTTTTGTTTAAATTAAAATCACAGTTCTTGACACTTTTTCGATTTACACTTATCCAGATATTTTCGCCACAGGTGGGTATGTACCAAAACATTGTCTTTGAAGTTACACATCGCGTGATTCGAGTTCGACTACCACTGAATTTCGCGCGCAGATTTCTTTCTACTCATGATCAATGGTTAATCTAACGATGGGCCAACTAAACGTAATGGCAATCGTTTAGGCGCCCAGCTGGCCAGAGCTGCGGACGAGAACACTCCTGTTTCGTCGCCGTTTATTTAATTAAACGACGATTCAGGGTGTTGAGCACAGTGACATTAATCTGGCAAAAGCAATTTGCACGCTTACGGCACGTAACGCGGATTTTCGTCCTCGCGTACTCGTGCCGTATCGATCCGCCAGGATCCAGTTTCCGTCGGGAGATCGCGATAGATACGATCGAGCACCGTCGAACTGGTCGACTGATTGATTAATCGGACGTCATTCGACCGTTTTCTGTATCTTTAAATCCGACGGCGCGCAACGAAGCACGTGATCATCCCGGTTTTTTTTTGCACCAACGTTCTCCCGCGTGCCGCGAAGCATTGGAAATTCGATCACGGATTTGATGATTGGGATAAATCGCTTGAACCGTACACACACCTTCGCGCAATGAGCAGAGTAAAGTAATGGGAAAAGGGAAGTTACGATTTAATAGTTTCGTACGCGTGGACAGGGGGCTGATAGAATCAATTCACTTTGTGCATTTTTAGTTTGTCGTTAATTATTACTGTAATACAGTTTAGCTACGAAACAAGTTGCCAGATTTGAGTAAGTATAAAAATGTAAGTTGATAACTGAGTTTAGTAAATTACGTGAGGCTTTTTAATGAGGAGGGGTGTCTCGAATTTCTTACGTTTTCTTATAAGGGGAGGAGGAGAGGCAATCAGGTAGCGTCTTACGTAATATTTTTTTAACCTAATTTTCAATAGGAGTAGCTTAAAAAATGATGTTTCGTCGCATACACGAAACCGAGTTAAATGAATTATATAAACCTTTAAATGAACTTTAATAACCGAAGAAACGCAATGTAAAGAATATTGTGTAAGGAAGGGAGGGAGGGGGTTGGAGTATAAAATCTTACGAATTCTTATACTGGGGAAGGGAGGGGGTAAGAAATCGTCAAAAGTACCTTTACGTAATTTAAGGACAGCCTCTAATGGGCTCTAATAGAATTACTGAATCTGTTTTCTTTACTGGCCTGTTTCAGTTCTCTTTGAAAGGAAGTCAATACATTACAAGGAGAATATTACATGGGTTAGAGTTAATAATTCAAGATTGAAGAGGTCCAGAAAGTACCTACCAGATTCCATTTCTCTTGAATTTTATACGCCCAACTGAAATTCTCAGCGGAGAAACATAAAATTGATTGGTTTGAAGGAGAATGTGGAATATCTGATGGAATTTAATATAATAACGATAAGTGGCAGCGAGTAATTTTCTCTATGTATTTGAGACTTAAGTAGATCCTCTACTGAGCACGAATATTAGAGTTAATTTTGCTCATCAATAACTAAATCATTCGCGAAGCTCAATAAGGAACGGGGAGCTGCTTAATATCCCAAGTGTGCCTCCTTAGCAGTGTTTGATTAATGCAGGTGGCACAATTGGACGTCCTTTGAAACGATTTAATTGCCATGGTAGTCGGATGTGGCTGGCACAAGTCGTTCACGTTCAAGCTACCATTACAAAACGTGCTTAGGATCGTTATCCCTTAGAGCTGCGCCAATGGAGCCAGTAAAATTGAGCGAAGGATTTATTCATCTTGAAATAACGTGAATAAGAACGTCCGAATGCTGGCAAACTTCAAGAAGTTATTGTAAGCCGAGGCTTGAAAGACATCTGGCTTCTAGCGAGGCTTGTACAATAAGATTGAAATTAATCGATGCAATGAAAGACGTGCGTGTACAGAAAATGAGTGAATTGTGTGGATATGAATCGCTACCCAATCGCTGCTTCCTTGTCTCCAAAGCAGGTAATTACATAATTAATTAATTAATTCAGGAGAGATTTTATAAGGATTCATCTACATCAAACAATGCAAAAGTACCTATACATTCGTATGTTCGTTAATAAAATGTACGTTAACGTGAACGATGCTCAGTTTCCAATGATCTTAATCAGCGTGTTAAGCGATTAAGTAGGTAATCGCCGTTTAACCTGCTTAAATTGCTCATTCAATGAATCGTAAATACGGATTAAAAAGTATCGAAATGGAGAAAATGTGCGCTCTGTTCGTAATAACTTGGAGATTTACACAGAGTGTTCTAGAATTCTCTGCGTGTTTTAATGGAAACCGATAATTTTCAAACGAATATCTTGATAATACAATGTTGTGTGTTCGTATTTACCCAAAATATAGGAACAGGAACTGGCTGATAAAATCCAAAATCACAATTTACTGAATTACATTCCACTTTATAACTAAATAACTTTTCTCACGTGTAGCTAAGTGCAGCAGCATAACTGGCATTCCTAGCTGACGAAAAACGAATTTAAATCACTGCACAGAGAAGAAACTCGTCCAAGTTAAACCCCTGCCTTCGAATACCAACATGAAAACTTCTTCAGCCACATTTTGCTCGTCAGGCTATAAAGTTAACGTAACTCAGCCATTTTTCAAAGCTCAGTTCCTTCCAAACAGTATTCTCTATGAAATTCTCTAGCAGCAAACGTCACCATATCACCATGCCCCAATTAGTTAAGAATAGCTCAAAAATGATATTTTGATTCATAGATCCTTCTTCCAAATGCTGTTCAAAGATGGTACCTAGCTCTTCTAAGAATATGTGACAAGATTTAGTCACGTTAGAAGAATGAAGTAACGCGTACTGTGGCGAGTAGACAGTAAACCAGAAGAATGTGTTTATTGCACGACCAGTAAAATATGTATATTGACCGTAGGAAGGCCACCGTACGGATCCGCGCATCTACAATACGGCCACGACAACCTGTTGCAGTAACAAGCCCGAAGTAATTTTTGCTCGAGGACGTAGTAATTCTTTCCGTTCTGCGTTTCATACTCCATGGACGCCCCAGCTCGCGTCTTCAGTCGTCCTGCAACTATCTTGCTCTATTCTATGTTAACAGGTTGTTCAGTCGGCTTAAAATTACCATTCCAGCAAGCACACACTATTACAAATAATTAAGATTCATTTACAAGGGAAATTAGACAACCCGAAAATTCAGAGTATCATGCAACTTTGCGTGCAAGTAGAGTAGTTCCTCCGTAACACAAACCTATTTTTGTCCGTGCCATAGTGAGGTTTTAGGGGGTGAAGTCACCCCTTGAAAAAAATTCAGAATTTTCTTTTTCGTGAAATATCTTGAGAACGGTGAGAGATACCGGAAGGATGTTTAAATAAAAGCTGCATCTTCTTTTTATATCTACAAAACTGCGTAAAAATAATTATGGAAAAATTCATATTTTTCAAGTTACCCCCACCACCAATCCTTAATTCGATAATTAATGACAAATATCTCCACTTCGCCTTTAAGATCGCGTTGAATGAATCACGGTGACACTTTCAGAGTTCTCACTGTACCTACGCTTTTGCCAAATGCGAATGTTGCTTCCTTTTTAAAGGGCGTAATTAAACAGAGACTGGAAATGATCACAGAACAAGCAGAAATAAAATGTTTACGAATGCTCATTAAAACGCGAAAGCTTTTACGATGTCGCGGCAGCGTGATTCGGAAACCGGAACTGCTTTCTTTATAGGACATTTGTGTCGCGCAAATCCCAAATGGGATCATTCGATGTAGGGCATATTAACTCTCAGCAGCTCCGGGAACAAATACGCGCGCCGACACAGCGCGGAAGAATTATTTTTATGCCCCCTGTTTTTATTTTCTCGCTCGTACTGCACGATTATCTCATTCTTTATTACGGGTAATAAAAAGGAGCTTCTTTCGGTGATCCGCGGCGGAAAACGAATGCGTCTTTTCAGCCTCGAAATAAGAATGTTCGGGGGTCTCGGCGAGCCAGTGGAAAAAGCACGACTTCATTACTCTAGACGTAATAATATAGGATTTACGCGAGGTCCCGCGTTATTACAGTCTGCGCGTGGCTACGTAAGACCGTGTTTAAAGGAAAAGGCAAACAGAAGGGATTCTAATTGGAAGATGTTCATACATTTTGCGGAGAAGGTACTCAAATGAATTGGCCGAAACTGTAACTGATACTGGGAACACCTGCCACAGTGCCGCCAATTATTTTTACTATATTTTCTACTTCTATCGCCTGCGTGTCCCGCTGTCCCGATTTGACTGTCCCATTACCTGGACACATGATGAAACATCAGCAATTTGGATGTTTTCTAGGGAAATTAAATAAAAACAACAACACAATAGTTTTTCCTATTGGCATATTTTTTCTGTATAAGTAATTTAGTCAAATCAGTAAACAAACTTACTAAAAAAAATATGTACATGAATATATTTTAGTAAATATTTGAATAATTGAATAAAATAGTTATTTTATGGATAAAGCGAATATTAAATGTAATAATCAGTATTATTTACACTAGTGTCCAGGTATTGGGACGTGTCCAGGTATTGGGACATTTACCTTAATTAATTTTCAACTTTACCTCGTTCTATGTATACAACTGCTTCTAACTTCTTTAGAGCCGAAGCAAACAAACGAGAATAGCGCCTTCAATATCGATCACCCTCGATCAATCATAGTCATCGTCTTTTTCAACCCCGTTCAATGAGATTTCCCAGAAAAAGGTCACCGAAGAAGCTTTATATCACGTTTCATCTACCCAGCCACAATGAAAATGATGTTCATCAGCGGAACAACGCGAGACAGGAGTGTTCCAAGTCTCACCGTCATTTCCTGTAACGCGAGCAAAGAATCTCCTCGAGGCTATATCGATATCGGCGGGGTTCTGGCGCAGCCCCCGAACTGGGCTAATGTTCGACGTTAGCCCGTAAAAAGGCATCGATAAGTGCCTCGAGGAAAAACGATCTCGCCGCAGAAGGAGAGACCACGAGCTCAGACCAGCGCACCTACGAATGCACCTTGACCATTCTTACTGCACCTCCTTCCTCTACGAATGGCGGGAGTTCCGTTCTTTTTTATGCTTCTTGGCGTAGTGACTCTTCTTGGTCGATAGCCATCGTGAATCAAACAACGAAGGGAGAAATTTGAGGGCTGTTTTTGCCACGTGGGAGGATTAATTTGAGAATTTTCTACTTTTTAAAATTTCTTGATTTTTTTTAAGTCTTTCTGCGGACTGTCACCTCGGGCGAGTGAAATCTCGAGTTTTTTTTTTATATCAGAATCTAGGAAGTCAAGGGTAATAAAAATCTCAAGGAACTGTATACATCCCTCATTATGATACACAGAGTCAGGGGATTCCCAAAGATAGTTTAGGCACAGTAATTTGAAATGTGAAGACTAATATTACATTGCATAACGAAAGCTTATGGAATATTAAAGTGTTCACGCTTATGCTGTATTTTTTACAACTTAATTCTAGGCTCAGCAAAACGTAGAACTCGAAAGTAGATACTCACAAGGACAGCATTTGTAGGCAACCTCGATATACTTCGGGAATCCAGGACACGGGTCGTTCTGGAGGGTGTTTGGATATGTGTCGAACTTGCACTGCCTCTTCTTCTGACAGACGTCGACCAGCGTCTGCAACAGTGAGTACTAACTCGTCATTTAGATGACCCGCTCACTTTACGATGGAATTCGGTAACAACTTAATCTAAAAATCTGATAATCCTCTCGACATTACATATCACCATTTTTCTAGAATCTCCTATCGAACCACCTATCGCATTTCTATCGTAATGCTACAATATTTTTTCTTACTAAAAAAAACTTAGGTATCACATTTTTGGGAAGATACATAGATCGTCGAGTACGTATAAATGAGTATGCACGTCAGAGCGCGTTTTCCCGCCAAAATAAGTGCATCAAAACGTGCCATCTCCTGTCTCACGATTATATGCATCCGCAGCGGAACTTAATACTGCAAATACGTTGCTTCGACAAACACACGCGTTTGCCCGTGCACCGTGTTTGCCATGATCTATATTAGCACCGATACGCTTCAATCTGACGGCCATTTACTTAGTGATTAATTTGCGAAAGCATTCATCCGCCGCACCTTCGCGAGAAACGCATCCCGCATCACCTGGACTCGCGTTCGGTAATAAACGACTGTGTGGTTAACTGAAACCAGCACGCCGCAGATACATCCGTGCATATAATCGCTATTTCCTTCGGTTAATTATACCCGATGCGTCGGATTAAACTCTCGTTTGAAAACCAGCAGAAGCTAAACACGGAATCAACGACGCGATTGGAACGGCGAACGTAGGCAAGCCCCTATGTGTCAGTTCCATTGAATTAATGGGAGCCGAACGTAAATCTATCAACAGTGGTAATTTGCACAAGCTGCGTACTTAATTATAATCATAATACACAAACAATCCCAAACCCCGGTATCAAACCCTTGTAACGTACCGCGACGGCACCAAAAAGACATTCAAAATCATTCGCACTCTACCATCTGAGGCTGCTTGACCAGGTACCTTGGCTACCATCTCAGGTCGCTTGACCAGGCACCTGAGCAACGTGGAATCTAAGTACAACTAAGGCCGCTTTTAACGAGGCACTTTAGCACCAATCCTAGAAAGCGTGGACCAGCTGATAGGCAACTGGAAGCTATTGGAACCCAGGATAAGGAACACCCTCAACTTTCAACTTAACATTCTATATCGACCATAGAGTCAATTCTCGTATTACACGTCATACCGACTTCGAGTCGACATTTCCATATTTAATCAACGATTTAGTATCGTATCTTTATATTTCTAAATCAGCTAAGAGCAATCCTACGTTCTATTTCTTTTCGACCAAGCGTCAGTTACTATTTTCTTTGACTAAAACGTCATTCGTACCGATCGAAGTAATATTTAAGTTAATTTTGCGTTCTATTATATCGACCTAGAGTCACGAGCGAAAATCGAACAGTATTCTGTTTCACCGATCAACGCGTCGTTGCGTTCTAATAAAAGTTCGCGTAACTCCGCGTCGTACTATTGTTCAACTCAATAATCTTTCTTTGAATAAACTATTTTTGTTAATTATTGTTAAAAGAAGGACTCTCGTTCGTGAAATTCATTTCTTTATCGCACACCACCCGAACCAATCCCACTATTCCAGGAGTAAGCCGCTCTACTTGTGGAATCTCCTGTAACTAAACGGCAACGTCTCGTTCGTGAACGTTACACCCTTGTAAACTCAAAATTCCAATAAAAGGATTCCTTTACGATGCTCATTTCCCCTATTTTGCAGAAAGAATCCAGAAATGGCCCAAAATTCTGCCTTCAAATGAATATAAAAAGAAAACCTCGTGTACAATAACTCTGCAGATCTGCTCCCCATCTCGCAGGGGAGTGGTAGAATAACAAATGCTCCCCGTGTCAGAGCCACTGACCAATTCACCCGAACCCATCGGCACACAGCAGAATACGATAGCGAGACGGTTTAAGTTTCGCGCGTTGCCTTTCAAAGTCCGTTCATTAGCAAACGAAAAAGCCCATTAGAGGGTACCCGGGGAACGTGTCGTCGGCGTCACGCTCGTCGTACCATTTTCCCGCCGTTAACTCGCTTTTGTCGGCCGTGCAGCGTGTCATTCGAGGATGAGGCGGACACAGAGGGGCCAGCGGGCGGGGATCAGGTGGGAGAGTGGAGGCAAGGGCCAACAAAGGTGAAAAGAGGAGACGAGTCGTGTTGCATCGCGAAAGGGAGGGCACAATGGAGTCTCGGAGGTGCTTTGAAGTCTGGCCGAGATTAATGTGGCGACTCGCTTTGGTCCGGTTATTGCGACGAATCCGACCGGGGGGGTAGGTGAAAAAAAGGCGTGGGCGAGTGAAGGGGAAGAAAAATCGCGTCGCGAGGCTGGGTTTCATATCTCTCGGTCGAGTTGCATTAAGGTTGCCACTTAATTTTGCATGAGCGACCTCTCTCTCGCCCATTTTCAAACTCCACCTCTACCGCCCCCCCCCCCTCCTCCACGTGCCCTCTAACAGCAAGGATTTCCTTATGAAAACCCTGCTGTTGCTTGAAGTGGAATTAACGAAAGCCCGCGAAACTCGTAAACGGATCTTTGGGGCGACGAAACGACTTCAAACGCGAGAGAATCGTGGATAAAACAGTGGAAGGGAGTCGGCTGTTTGAAGTTTTCCTTCCTCCGGGCGAGAAGGAGGCCACGAAATTGTCGAACGTCCGTTTCGGGGAACTGGTATTTGCGTAGCGTGGAACTGCGATAATATCGCAGATCGAAATCTGGAGGATATTAAAAATAAACACCGCTGTTCGCTGTGACGATGCCCCCGTCGGGGGTTTTATTAACGCCAGGGGTTGATGCGCACGGCGAGGGCGCGCTAGGTGGAAAAGCCAATTAAAATATCAAAATGAATGAGGCGCACTTTGGGGTATTGCCATTGGAAATTGCTTTTACGACTGTTTTTATCATGTCAGTTTTGGTTTCAATTTATATTTGCTCGCTTTATTAGCCGCGATTGACGCGCGGCAGTCAGCGCTGGGAGGCAGATTAATCGACTTGTCCGCACTGTGAGGTCCATTGCCTGGCGTTGTCGCCGCTTCGCCTTTGATATCCCAGATTTTTAATATATTTCACTGAAATATTATTCCAGGCATTCAGCGGGAACTGTTATTGCCATTTTATCAATGAACGGTCGGTCCCGCGAATGCTGGGGGCCGTAAAACAGAATTCTTATGGCGGTTTTATCATTCGCGTGGGTATTTTACAAATGGCTGGAATTAAATTTGAATAACGATTAAGGTGGTAATTTCCCCCGTTTTCATAAACACGGCGGTTCTAGCTTTTCTGTCGAACGAAACGGATTGAATATACCTCCTCACGGAAAAATATTGATTCGTTGAAGAGCTCGATAGGTCTCGAGTCGCCAGAGTGGTTCGTTTCGGAAAGGGTTCGGGCAAACAGAGATTATTCAAGCTTTAATTAAGAAAATTTCATTTTGCAGCTGATCTCGTAAAAAAAAGTGCGGCTGGATCGGGGGAAAGTTTACCACTGCTGTTTTTCGGAGCTTAATATCCTGGAATTGAGTAGTTTCTTCCTTCCGAATTCGACTGCGCCCTGAGATATTATCCGGAGCTCTATACGCCCTGTTTTCATAGAAAACTCAGCTCATCTTTGCCCCACAAATACCCTGCATGTGTCTCAATATACGAGAGCGATTTTATCCAACATGCAGAAGAAAAAGTCACAATAGGTCACAATAAAAAAGCTCAAAAAATTCTGAGTATTACTTCAAGCATACCTTAATATGCAGGCAAAACGCCAAACAGTATAGACTTATAGTTTTTGTTAAATAAATTCACGAAGATGGAGTTGAAAAGCGGGCAGTCACACTAGAGTACCCCTTTAACCCTTTAGCGCCAAACCTATCATATATGATACATTCCTTTTTTTTTGCCGTGTCGCCGTTTGCATTCGCAATTCGCTGTTAACAGTTTAAGTAGTAGGTAGATGTTTAGCGTAGTTTTAATCACTGAAGAAAGTTGGACCTATCTGAACCCTGTATTCATTGGTTTTATGCATTTTAACCCCTGAAAAAAATAAACAATTTTTTAAATAAAAATATATAAATTCCGACCATTTTTAACGATATAAAGAAAACGGGATATTTTTCCTTCAACAGGATCTAGGCGCTAAAGGGTTAATCACGTTTTTGCTCCAGACACAATAATCCCTCACTTGCAGGACTATCACTGTACAAAGCAGGAGCACAATTTCGTTCAGCCGAAGAATATTATCCGGCTTGCTGGGATCTCATAACACCAAGGAGCTTTTGCATATTCCGTGCGTCCTCTCCGTGGCGAGCCCTCTTCAACAACGCACTACAGCCAAAATCTACGTTACAAACCCAGTACGTGCTTCGATTTCCACAGCCCCGGAGGAGAATCCATAAGTAAGTACCCATAATCCATTGGAAAGGGGGGAATCCTTGGTATCGTTTCGTTCGTCATATCCCACGCGCGTCCAAACGCAAATGGTGGTCAAAGTAGGAGCGGGGAAGTAAATGAATCGAACACACGTTACATCACCGCGGGGTTTCAATATCGCGCCGAGGGTGTTCGCGAGAGTCTGGCCCCGAAGCGACGGGCGTACGAAAAGTGACCCGCGCCGGTCTACGATCCATTAAAATCAGCAGCGATAAAGGTGTCCGTCGAGGGTGCATCCACATTGCCGGGGAATATTTGCCTGCGCGCATTTAATTATTGGGTTTTCGGGTCTCAGGCCTCGCCACCCTCGGCCCCCTGTTACCGTGCATTTCACGTACGAATGAGAAAAGCTCCCGCGGGAGAAATCGATTTCCGGTATACATCGATGCACACGTACAGCGTGCATTCGACCCTGCGCTTCTCCGCGTTCCTCTGCCCGCCCCGCGGCCTTTCACGCTCCGGCGCTTATCCCTTGCTCCATTAATCCCCGACCGGTTAACGACACGCTCCTCCATCGTTCCAGAAACAGGACACCGTTGGAATCAAACGGGAGGCAGGTACCGCGAATTCGCGTTTCAGTTTCTGGGACGGACGTTCGATTTTTGGTTTTTCAATGTGACGAGGTGTAATGGCAGCGAATGCCAGGGCAACTGGAGGTGGCACTGGGTACTGCGAGGGGATTAACAAGTTCGATGCGGATTGGGGATTTTAGGTTCTTTCGTAAGGATTGAGAACGTTGATTGGGATTTAGATTGTAATGGGAGAACAATCTGTGGATGTTTGTATTAGGCGCGTGGAATTCGCAGTGGAAGCGTAGGAGGGGCGGTAATATTTTTTTAAGGGGTCGTTCTACTTTGATCGGCCGAAAAATGAAGCTATTTTTAAAGATTTTTGTCTCCGTTTTTGGAAATAAATCTTCGTACGAAAAGATTTTATTCTACGCCTTCTATGTATTGTTCCGTATAGGGTCACTGGGGTTATCCCTATTTTCGGTTGTACTGAAATTTCCATCAGGCATTTTTTCAACGTTCTCTTTCTCGTTGACGCTAGATCTAAAATACCTACGTAATTAATTGGAAGAGTTAATGATAGAACGAGTCGTATCGAGACAGGAGAATTATCAAACGTTTTACAAGTATTGGCAACCAGCGGGCTAATATGGAATATATGAGCGGCTAATAATATCTGCAAATCGTGTATATTCGATCGAAACGACTAAATTGGGTGGCTGTCCAGAGCAATTCATTTTATATAATCGGCTTTGCATAAACCGAGCGAATTTTGACCATTTAGTGTCGCTCCGCTGAATCATTAAGCACCCTGATCGTTAGGTGTCATGTATAATTTTATTCTCGTTGGAATCCAGTTAAAAAATTCAAGCTGAACCTCGGCGACCAAAGAATTCAATTACTCCACATACGAAATTTGTAATAGGATTAATCACTGTGAACAGAGCGCGTTTAATATACGCTTCTTTATCATTCTGCATTACACCAATTACCGGGCACTACAAACGTGGACAGTTTCGAGTTTCACAAATTGGCATCACATCACTGTCGCTAATAATTACCAAGGAACTACTAATATTGACCGCGAACGCTCTTCGTAACTTTACTTCCTTTTCACCGCAGATACGTCGGTGCGGGAGAAAGGATTTTCAACATTTCACGATGTTTCTCGCTATCAGAAACCTTCGAGCAGGCGGTGGTTTCCAGCTTGGAAAACCTCGGACTTGTAACTGGAGTTTAACGATAAATGGTGAGCCGGGCCGCGTTATACGCGATCGTGCGCGAGGATTTATCGCGATCGCGAATTATCGCGTGGCTTTACCAGGCGGAATCGCACACGACGCACGTAGTCGATGAAAAAAAGAAAGAAAGTGTTTCGGAAATAACAGGACAGATATTGCATCTTCCATGAGGAAACCTGTCCTCTAAGTCGTCATGATTCGAAATTGAGGAACTTGGTAATTCTATCGCCACACGTACTGTCTTCCATTGTTTTAAAAGAGTTATTCGTCGGTTAACGCTGTCCAGATTTTTCGTTCAACTTGAGAAATACAGGGCACGAGGCGGAAACTTTAAAATCCCCGGGTTTAAAAGGGGTATTTCGAATTCTGACGGCGGTGGGTACTTTCGTTTCGCTTTCTGGCGTGTTCGTGAATGACAGCCAGCAGATTAAAATTTTCAGCGTTTTGACACGTTATTAAAAGCGCGTGAAACTGAAAAATTCGTAGAGAACGGTAACGAGCAAATGGACCAGTTTGTTTAACGGAGCTTATGGAAATCGTTTCATGTAGGTGCAAAGTCACATGAATTTTCAACTCTATTGCACTCGGATTATACTCGGGCATCATTAATTAAGCTTTCAATGAAATGCGCATTTACTCGAGTTAGTGGAACGTGGGCGAATGAATTTTATTCGACTGCTGATTCCCTCGTCCCTGAAGGGATCCGCATTACCCAATTACCCGAGTCTTTTTGTGCCTGATTAAGATCGGATCGAGGAATGTCGAATCGTCGTTCGCGAAAATGCTGTCTAATCGCATCAGCTTCCAGCTATTCTTACGTCGAACCAGTTCGGAAGACATTTAAACGAGAGAAAGGAGACGAAATTGCTCTACGCTTCGAAAGAAAAGTTCGCTCCCTTTGGGCGGCATTAAATTGCAGTCCCAACGAAAATAGAGAACAGTGCGATGCTTAGCTCTACGATAAAAAGTTTCGCCCATCGTCGTGTCGAGTCTTTGCACAGTGGAACGAATCCAAAGACATTCCTCGAGCGTGATCTCGTGAAAAATCGGGATCCTGCAGATTTTGAAACGATATCGAAATTAAGGTGGGTACACTGAATAGTTTCGCGGCGAGCTGCATTGTAATTATTGAAGCGTAACTGAAATTGCAATTGTCAGTATCGCGATCACGAAATCATAATTTGAATTTAACACGAGAGTTCAGAGAGTTGAAGAATGTATTCTGAAGGATCGAGTTAAAGACGTAAGATGATTTGAAAGAGGGATTGCAAAATTTGAACGCGTATAATTTCGATGTAAATGAAGAAGAATATTTTGCGGACAAATGAATTGAGATATAATAAGTGATGTAAAGGATCCATCGCGATTTTATTGCTCCCAGTGTATTTATTTTTATACTTTACCCATTTTGTGGAAGATCTTGTGATGTTTTTTAAATGTGTGAGATGAAAATTGTAGAAACACATATTATCCAAAATAACAGACTCTTCGTAGAATTATCGAATTACCTTCTCGCAGACAACAGAGTCCTTCCTACCCCCAAAAAGATTTAAGAAAGCTAAGATTACTCAATGACTACCTGTTTAATCTTTCCAAATGCTACCGCACGAATAATTAAAACACTTTATCAAGCCTCCACTAAAACAAGTGGGCAACAACGCGACCCCTTCGAGCAGGCCCGCCTGACTCGTTCAAAAGTTGCACACCCCGAAGGAAAAGCTCGCTCAGGCAAGAATTTCGATTTTGCCCATAGATCAGGGGCCCTCGAATGCTCGCCCCCGTCGCGGTTTACGATTGCATTTGTATCGCGCGAAGTCGGCCAAGTATATTTCACCGACTGAAAAGGGAAGGAAACAGTCCAGGTCGACGACGGTGGCAGAAAAAAGCGAGGAAAGAATGGAAGAAAAGGAATTCAATCTTTCTTGGCGTCGAGGTCTCGAAGGGAGCAACGCTGGAGGGAACATTCCATTTCAGCCAATTCGAACTTTTAATCCATCGAAAATTTACGCCGCTATCGAGCGGCCGGGCTATCAGATGGGGAACGGAAAAAAATCGGTGATATACGCTCGGGTTTTTGAAAGTATGATTCCAGTATTGCAGCGAGCCCGATCGTCCGTCGTTAAACTTTATCCTCCCTATTTCTACCGCCACGCGAGCCCAGCCATATTTCTCCCTTTACGCGTCGCATAAGGTTCGAATAATGCCAATAAGGGCGCCCTTCGAACGCTGTAAAAATTTTATTTTTCCTCGGGACGGGATCGGGGGACCGAGGTGTATCAAATGGGGCACGAATGGCCCTCTGATGACGTGTAACGTTCGGGAAGCACGTTTTGTTCGTAACACTTCGACGGCTGCGTGTTTCTGGGTGGAGACAACCAATCTGCCTTTCTATTTCAACCTTTAACGCTTATGTTTTATAAACATGTAAATATTAGAGTTATACACTTTGACTATTCATATTTATTTCATGTACAGACCCTTATGTAAATTCGTGTCAGAGGTACCAGAAGATATTTGTGAAGATACTAAAACCTGCTTTAAGGAATCTTCTAAACTGATCGATGCTCGCGAAGAAGGAAATGTTTGGAATTCGAAGGAGCGACTTTTCTGCAATTGTGATTTATTTACGCGACAGGAAAGGCGCCGTTAATGTTTCGAGAGACTCGAAGAGACCTCTTGAAGGGAGAGGATCAACAGGATAACAAGAATCGTTACGACTTAATTTTCGCGCCCTCGAGCCGCGCAGCACGGGCCAAGGGGATGTCGATTCCCAATTAAATCGAACCTTCAAACGGCGCTAAGAAGTCGATTTGCATGGGCAAATGCTCGCTAAAAGCCAGCCTCGATGGGAGTTCCTTTCAAGTGAAAGAAAGTTCGAACGGCGATCATTAGTGGTTTAAGAACGCGGACTTACACCGATAATCGAGCAATCTCGTCGCTCGAGGAGGGAGATTTTGAAAGTCTGCCAAATCTGCCGCCAGGAGGGGGCTAAAAACACGGGAAACTTTTCAAGTGGAGTTGTAAAAACCGTTTCCTTCGTGGAAATACAGCGTGCCACGGAGTCATTATAGAAATCGTTGGATTAAAACGATGAAATCCTGACAAAGGCCCGTTTGAGAATTATTCCGCCTTAATTAAGAAGAATCGTGGAATTAAGGGGAAGTAATCCACTGTGAAGCGAGTGAAATTTGTTTCGTCGGGTAATCGCGGGCGGGCGAAGCGGATTCGCGGTTCCTTTCCCCCGTTGAACGCCTAATTTCGTTGAAATCCTCGTTAGAATATGAACAGAGGGTAACGAGGCGGAGTGGGGAGTTTTAATTTTTAAAGCCCACACGCCGCCGGGGGCATTAGGGTTTTAAAGCGCGGCAAAATGGCGACCCGTAATCTTTTACTTACACAAATACCCGCGGTTTAACGCTTGGGAACCGCAACGCTGCCGAGTAACGGATCGCGCGCTTTTACCTACTTAATAAAATTCCTCTCCGAGCCGAGCTGATAAAATTTTTTCGTAATACCCGCGCCGCCGTAAATCGACATAATGTTTCCTAGCGGATATCCTCGTTTCAAGTAACAAACGTTACTCTGACAATCAAAGTAATGAGAGTATTTGGCGCGATGCCATGCCGCTCGAAGACTACGTTCCTCTTGGCCCCCCAGTTTGGCATAACGTTTTCATATTCCATTTCCGATAAGCTCCATCGAGGAACGCAAATGAGCCACGATTGCCTGCGTCGTCAGGGTAATCACATTATACTAAGTGGACGAGAGAAATGGGGTTGCAATAGTCTTACCCTTCCCTTCGTCACGTACGGGAGACCGGGGCAAAGCGAACCTCGGGGTAAAATGAGCTTTCTTAATTTATTCTTTAACAATAGAATCTATTTATAAATTTCGGTGACGTAATAATCGCGTGTAATACCGCAATGATAATTATGCACATTCGGATATCGAAAAATGGAAATTCATTTTAAAAAATTAAAAACGAAGTTTTAGAGACTTCCAATTGGTTTTCTTTTCAATTTAGCTTTTTGGATAAATCAGTCTTAAATTTGTTATTTTAACTGCAAATTTTTTCCGCGTGTTTATAACAAGCAGCCCACCCCATATATGGGGTAAAGTGGTCGTTTTGGCATTTTCTTTTCAAGATGAATTTTAATATACTTTAAGTTTATTTTAAGTATTGCTATTCGTCATTTATCAGTAGTAATGCTCAAATTATATTATAAATGTATTTCCACACATTTTTATTGAAAGGGAAAAATTTTATTCGACTTCAAACTTTTTTCGCGTCACTTTGCCCCGGTCTCCCCTAATTATGCGACTCGTTTTATTTATTATACGTGCATAGGTATGTGCCTGAATATATTTCGAAAACGTTCTTAATATTTGTGGGAAATAAGGTTCGAAAATAAGACTCATCACGATTTCTAAGGAACCACTGATCCTATGATCATAAAAGATAGGTAGATTCCTCTTAGCCTTTACGTGTGCGCTAAAAAATCATTCTAAAAACTCCCATTCCTTTGCCGAAAAAAGATATAAAAATAAAATAAAAGTGGCATCCGTGACTTGTTTACTAAGTAAGATGCCGGGTCTCGTCTCGCGGTGCTCTATTTCTAGTAACATTGAACTTGAATTTTATTTATCATAGTACTAACTTCAGTGTATGATGGCATTTAACATTCCAGAATATTTTCACCAATTCGGAGATTCTCAAGTAAAATATGGTTGTGAAGGAATTCTCGAAACAGACAAGTCCATATTCCATTCGAGCAGCAAAGCGTTTCGCTAAAATAACGAATAGAGAAATGGTTTGTGAAGAAAGGCTGGATGGAGGGCGGCTGCAACATCATTGGCCGAATAAAAGGAGTTATTTTATTTTCGCCAGCGGTGCTGCGGCCGAGATCACACACAATGGTCCCTTTCTGGAGCAATGGAAACGTAAAATACGAAATCAATACGAAATCCTCGTACCTCTTTCCTGGCCATTGGAAAGCCGCGAAAATTTCTATTGTTGCTTCATCGATAAGTTATTATCGCCGTAGCACGGCTCGCGGAGGATTTTACGCGCTGTAAAAGATTCTTTTGGGCCATTTGCGCCGGAAATTTTCCAAAACTCTGGGGAAGTAAATTTCCTGGGGACAACTTGAAATTCTACCGACGGGGCTACCCACTGTGCGATTTACTCGACGAAAATAAGAAGAGTTGCTTCAACTTTTCTCAGAACTTCGTGGAGGTTCTCAAGGATGCGAAATCTGCACTAATTTGGACTGTGATTCAATGAGAATTGAAAGTTCTCTTTGATTTAAGACGCAAATCCACAATGAGATTTCACATGAGACAACTAATGAGAAATGATTTTAGAGCTCTTTAGAGCTCTGTCGGAACATAGTTAAGGAATGAATGTAGTTGAAATGAAGCTAATTAATCACTTAATATCACTTCCTCCACTATTCCTATACTCCGCCAGCTATGACAAATAAGTAAACCTAAAGATCCCCACTAAATTCCACAAATTTCCTAAATCAGGCGCAGAGGGGATATCTGCGCAAAGTCAAAGCCCCCTTTCATCCGTAAAATAACCCATTATTCACCATCAGCAGATTCCCAACAACCACCCAGCATTACTGCCTGCCCCACGCTCTCTTTCACTTCCCCCCGTCGAAGATCCCTATTCAACGCAGCCAGGAAGAACCGCCCACGCGAAATCCGTTCCCTGTTGCGGCTAATTGTACGCAAACGGGCGGGATTACTCCGGCGACTACAAAACCTGGAAACCCACGCCGCGTTTCTAATCGACGTTGCGTAAAACGAACCCGCGAATTACCCGGCTGGTTGGCTGAAAATCGTACGATCCTCCCAGCAGAACAGACGAGGAAGTCACTGGGAATAGGGGATGGGATCGGAACGCTGTCTGCCGTTGCCCCTGCTCTATCTTCACGCTGCGGAGAGCGAAAAGAGTGCAGGTGGAAAAAATGCATCCCTGAGAAGTCCTGGTTAGGCAGGATTCACGGGTCGGCTGGGAGCGAAGCGACTGGAAAAACGCGGCGTGCTACCGCGATTCCCTCATTTCATTTCGACCGCGAACGAAACGCGGACGGAAAAACCTTGGCAGAAGAGTCTCGAGAGCGGAGGGCGCGCGAAACGTTGCTTCCTCTCTTGGTTTCAGAGTCGGCGGCAATCGCCGTGGAGGAGAGTCGGGGCACGCGAGCGTGGCTGAGCAGGCGGGCGGTGGAGGCGCGAGGAGACGGCCGCCATTTAAAATCCACCATCGAGAGATAATGGCAACTGACCTGAAAACGACACTCTGGTGTTCCGTGGACCGTGGACGCTGACAAACTTGCACACGGCGCAGGGAACGCGGTCCGAATGTCGGAGCTCCTCTGCGCTGTAACCTAGCTACGCGAGGCTGGGGTTGATAGTGTCGAGGACAGGGCGGGTTCGTGGAACGGGCGTGGCTATTTGGATGTTTTTTAGATCGCACATTTTATGCAGATATAGCTTCTGTGCTGACTAAGTTTTTGGGACATTGTGTAGGCTGAATGACAATGGGGGTGTAATTGGGAGTTGGGGTACATTGATTGTTGCATAGAGCAGGAGTTAATCAGAATATTATTGGAAGTCGATCAGGATGGAGCTGAAAGAAACCCTATTGTGTCTCATGCATATGGACGAGTAATAGTGTTATTCTGTGAAAAAGGATTCTACAGAAGGACTTAAGGAGATGCCTTTACCTCCTGGTACCCTTCAAGTTCAAGCTTCTTATCCCTCAGAGCACCCAGGTTTGTTACCCATACCTCTGACTCTACGTTTTGGGTACTGTCCGAAGGTGTGCAAAGGCGATAGTCAAGGTGACTGAATCACAGCTGATAACCACCTGCCATCGCGAGACTCAGGGGCATTCTCAACCCTTGCGGATGTGTACGAGGCAGGCGGGGGAAGTCCCCTTGTTCAACCACGATTCTCAACGTCCTCGCTCTCCGTTAACCACGGGTGGAGTTGTCATACTTATAGCACGCTCTCAGTTGAGCCTCTCGCATGGTCTCAGCGCTGGTGAGCTGGCTCAGGTGCCTACCCCGGGATCATCCGAGGAAACATGCTCCCGAGGTTAAAAACACCCATGGGTGCATACCCAGGTCCTGGGGGTTGGTGGGATGAATATAGTGAAGTAAAATCTCAAGCGACATTCATGAAGATATGAGACATGTCCACCTGGATGCGCAGCCGTTCAGAAGGAACATTTGAGTGACTATAACATTATCTATATAAAATTTCAGGCACTCTTCATATCTACTGTGCAATTGCAATAGTGGTCTTTTATCTAGCACCCACAGCTGATTTTAACCAAGGATTAAAGTATATAGAAGAATCAGGAGTCGAGCTGGAGAGTACGAGTTCGCAAATGGAGCGAAGAAAGTAGCAGAGAAATCGGGAACGTCATCGAAGCGCAACGTACACGAGACAGTAAAGCTCGATACGGATTCCTGACGATGGAAAGCTTTCCCTTGAAATCTTTTCGATGGGAGGGGGGCGTTCCGACTGCGAGAGCTTACAAACCTAAGCAGAGGTTACGAGGATTGAACCGTACAAGGGTTAAACCAGCGAAGTGGATACGGTTTACGATTCTTTCCGAGTCAGTACTTCCCCGGAGGAAGTGGTTGGGGTGCCAGGGCAATCGTCCACGTCTTTCTCCTGGATTAGAAATCAGGGTTTCGCCAGGAGCCAATAAATATAAGATGGCAGATAAACTTTCCGGGGTGAAACGTCAGAGTTGGAAGTTTCGACTGTAAACTCTTCGTAGAAGCAAGTCACACTACTCTGTATACAGTGTTCTATGATGGCGATGCTGGGAGTTACTGCTTTGCACAGTTCTGTTGGTTTCCCAAGGGGGTGTAAAAAATACTTTCAACTTTTTAACTCGAAGGGAATTTAGTGTACAGACCGTGCCTGCTGTTGTTACCACCCTGAATATCTTTTTAGTGACCTATCTGAAGGAAATGACATGTTTGTTTGAAAGGTTGATAAAAAAAATTAAGGAGATAAATGCTATAATTCATTAACGTCAATTTTGGAAATTTCAGCTGTATTTCTAAGAAGAAATTGCTTTCATTGATTAGTAGGTAGTTTAGTTTAAATGAATTTATTCCCTACTAACAGGGGTAGAAATATATTCGCTTCGATGCGAACTGTCTCACTGCACATAAAATAACATTTGCTTTCATATTCATTAAAATAGTGTCGACCTATACTCCCCTGGGTAGAATTTTAGATTACTGTCGAAGCACAGGGTGCACAGGGCGGAAAGATAACTCTAAAGTTCAGATCGATAATGCAACGCTTAAGTACCACTTAAAGTTCCCGAATTCGAGCGTTAATTAGCAAGTTACAGGAAGTAATAATACAGTAGAGCCCGATACGCGTAGCTTCAGAACGCTGATGATGAAAGCCGTACGTCGATGGGAGTTTAGATAATGCTTTAACATAAAGTTCCTCCGAGCAGCAACGTGCGTTCAGGTTGATGGCGACTTATCTCAGCCATTCTATCGCGGTAACGGTAATCATCTAACCCTAGCGGTATAACGTTCGAGAGGATACTAAAGCTGATTCCACTCTCTGGAAACTTGACTATACTGGGGAAACAATTCGTCGACATTAAATCATAAACATGAACACACAAACAGCAAATTAAATACATGAGAATCAAAACTACATTGGTCTCGGAAATTTCTTACGCTGTCGAGCATCCAATTTTCTAACTGAAATCATTAAAATCCTAGAACACGCTGATCCGTCAACTTCTCTCTGCAATGATCCAACTCCATATTCTGTCAAGATTCCAGAGTTGAGTAGAACCAACGCCAATGGCACACGAACGCTTAAGGGGTCTTCCTAGCGTGGCGACGGGAAAGAACTCAATTTTTCAGGAATTAAAAAAAGACCCCTTAAACCCCGAAAATGATCGATCAAAGATGCTTTCTTCACACATACCTGCAACGACTGTGGCCAGACGCAAGTGTTATTCAGCTGTCTGTCCCCGGTGAGCATGGATGGATTGGAAGAGCTGCACTCTCCAGTACCATTCGACCCCGTCCCACCATATTGAGCGAGGGAGACGGCGATGGTCGTGCCAGGTGGGCACGTGATCGTCATCGGCTTGTCGACGCAGGATGCAGTCTGGTAAGTCCTCAGGTTGCCTGACAACACGGCTGCCGTTTTAATATCGCGATCGTTGCGCATTTCCCCGATATAAAGCGTGGATAAAAATGACGGAATGGCGATGAACAAGTGATCAGATCAGGAATTTCGAAGGTATATGAAAGTGACACAAGATTAATTTCCAGGAGAATTATTCGATTAAAAATGAACGAACAAGGAAATTGTCAGGCCAGAATACAGGCAAGTGGTACAAGCATAATGTTCGTTGCCGGCGCATGGAATTACAAGCAGGGCAGCAGGCGAAAATTGTTCGATTAAAGATGAACGAGTTTTCAAAGAAATTGTCACCGCGACACACGCGCAAATGGCGCAAGAGCGGACATAAAAATTGCAACGTTAATCGCCAAAGAAATGGACGTTCCAAAGAGCCATGGAAATTGCATATGCATAGCAATTCTCGCGACATGATTAAGTAATCAAACGATTTGTATAAAGCAACGTCGGATAGGGGTATTAAACGTCATCGGGCACCGTCCAATCAAGTAAAACACGTGCGCGCGTAACAGCCACGTATGTAACGTAGAAAACGGTGGGAGGTGGTGAAAGAGGTCGCCGTAAAAGCGATCGAAAAGGAGCGGGATACAGGTACGAATGAAAGGGAGGTTGAAAATTCGCAGGGACCACCGGAAGGAAGGAAGCACGAAGTGGGGATCGATCGGTGACCCGTAACGGTGTCACCGCAACGGTGATCAGTTCCGAGGGATTCGCGGTAATTAACGAGTGGATCAATCGTGGATCGGCCGTAGTACGATGTATCGATGACACCCGCGAAAGCGGTGTCGTTTCGTTTACACGCGGGACACACGACGGCCAAACAACGGGCCACATTTGCGGAATTCGGGCGGAGAGTTTGCACGCGACACCGCAGGCGCGGCGTTTCGGTGGATATAGGCGAAACGGAGGCGCGAACGAAAGCAGAAGCACGATGATCGCGATGACGATTCGTTTCGACGTCGTTTATAGACGAATCATGATCTCGAGGGTTTATTTCCATTTTTTTATATGGGAGAACAGTTATACATCGAAATGGGATGTAAGGGTGGTTCAAGAAGAATTTGGTAATCGGTGTGTTAAAGGGATGGTCGATCGGAATAAGTGGTACAGAGTTTGAGATAGTGTTTTGATCGATATTAAGAGAAGATAGTGCAGATGAAATGAAGACAGTGGTAATTATAGAGAATTGCGAAGGTGGGAATAATAAAGAGCAGAGGTTCGAGCGTCATCCCAATAGCAGCGAAGGAAAGAATTGTGGCTCGCCGGGAGGAAGCGATAGGTAGTGGGAAGTATAACGTAATTAAAAGCGTTGCGTCAAAGGGTCGCGTTGCGAGCGCAATTGAGTCATTGAACCAACAAGGTGTACAACAAAATGTTAGTGTATCAATGCCGTGGTTTGTTAGCATGCCAGCGTGGTCACCATCACCGTGATTTATTAACGTCACCACGGTGCACCAGGCATTGCGGTCACCATCGCCGCGATACATCGTCGGGTTATCGTGGCCACCATCACCAGAGTTAATCAGCGTGTCGTTGTTGCCATGCGAATCGTTAGGGTGTCGTCATTTGCGACACGCCGCCATTGCCGCCCGCACGAAATCGTCGAAACGGCCAACAAGGAAAACCGTGGCCCAAAGGGAATACATGAAAAAGAAAGCAGAAGAGATTCCGTTAGCGAGACGCACCACTGACACCTGGTGTGCTGAAAAGAAACTCTGCGAATTGTTAATTCTCCACTGCCAGTGAAACATACAGTGGCGATGAAAAGTACAGGATTAATATTTTCAAATATGTGCGCAAATAGCTGAAACATTTTACAAACATATTTATCGAGCTTATCGCTGGTAGTTCCGGGGGTTATTGAAAGCATATAGAAGCAATTGGCAGTACTTTAAAAATACATAGGAATACTTCCAAACACATCGACGATCTATTTATTCATCATTCAGAAGCAAACGATTCCCACGGCTGCTACCGCCGCAATTCTGTTTAAGTAAAGCTCGGGCTGCAAATTACTTGCTCTCACAGTGTTGCGGATGGCCCTGTACGGACTGTCGAAAATCTTCGGCACGTTAATAGCGCGGATTGTAATTGAGAGGACGAAGGAACAAGGGCCGGCAGGAAATTTGCTGATTGCCAGACGGATCGCTCTCGCACCACATGAAAGGACGAGGAAGGGGCGCGAAATTTCCAGGGTTTTCGAGCATGTAGGGCGATCCATCCGATGGATCGAGGTCGAAGTAGCGGGGCCGATAATTCACCCCGACCAGACAAGTGCTCTTCGAGGAACATCTGCCCGACGCCGGGGATCGTTTCGACTTCCTTGCCCTGCCTCGCACTCCGGCGAAACATTGGCGAGGCTGCGGTGTAACGTACCTTTAAGGTGGCTACCATTCGCCACCCCCTCCCATCCCAAAAACGGTAATTTCGTTGATGCGAGAGAAAAGTAAATTTCCTCGTTGCATTCAGCTTAATCACGCTTCGAGATAAATCACGTCGAGATAAATTACGAAGGGCACTATACACGTGGGCGATAAATCCACTCTGTTAGGATACGAGGGGACAGCTGAAATATTACGACACCCAACGAAAGTAAAATCCTCGTGTACTATTATTAATGGCGCTGATTAAGGGCACAAGTTGATTTGGACGTTTCTTCCAACTTGAGTGCTTACTCGCCGAGAATGGACTCGTGGAAGTCACTGTGAAAACTGAAGACCAAAGGGTAAGATTCATATGGAAATGCGGTGCGTTATTATTTTGTCAGGAACTGTGATACTTTTTACAGAAGCTGGGAAATTGACAGGCTTTCGGCTGGTTAGTCGTAATTGCGAGGGAAAAAGACCAGCAAAGTCTAATGAAAACTCCGTCACTTTGGTAATTTTTTCCGCGCGTTTCATAAAACACGCAACCATTGTCACAACGTCACGGGATTACCGAGGCGTAATTACGGGCGACCGTACGTCCCGAAAAGCTCGTGATGGAGCTTTTTTGTCCAGACGCCCGCGAACATTTCAATCGTGCCTGGTTCCCGCCACGAGGTTCCCAGCGGGCGCTGTAACGCCTTTATGAGGCCATTTCTCAAACTTGTAATATCGCGCCGCTCGTTCTCCCGTCTCATTAACTCCACGCGCTCTTTACAAGTGCAGCGTGGAGGAGATCTGGCCAGGGTGAAGATACGTGGTGCACATTCACTGGGGGGGAGTAAAACGAGGAAGACGAGTGGACGAGCGGAATTACCCTCCGTGGCGATTCTGCGATCGCAGCGCGGGCAATCGCGATCCGTCTTCCTTGGCCACGAGATTCCTCTTCGAAGATCTCGAATTGCCTGCGTGATCGGTGTTAAGGTTCGTTTCAGTGACAAATTCCTTATTCTTCTGACATTATCGCTCTGTTTTCTTGGAGGTAACGCTTTACCCTGTATACCTTTGCATTGCTGCTTTATCTGAGGTCTTATCGTCTCTATGATCTATATATATCGTAAGTATCTTTGGGCTTGATTTACAAGGAGAGGACACCATGTGGTAGACACCGATTTTTATGCGCCTTTTCACGATGGATCTATGTCGAAAATAAGTAAATAGGTGTCCGAGCGTTTCAGCCAATAAGCCTTAATAATAGAGATATTTACATGGAAATTATTAAAAATTTCATAGTGGCCTTGGGGTTTTAGTGGGTAAAAAAAAATTATAAAAAAAATAATTTATAAAAAAAATTTATAAAGATTTTTTAACTTAGGAAAATCTTCAAAAGGCACCCCGACGCCTCCAGAAGGGAATCTCTCGCGGGTGCCAGGGTAGTGTGGGATTTTTACCCACTAAAACCCGAAGGCCTCTATGAATTTTTTAATAATTTACATGTAAATATCTCTATTATTAAAGCTTATTGGCTGAAACGCTCGGACACCTATTTACTTATTTTCGACATAGATTCATCGTGAAAAGGCGCAATCAAAATCGGTGTCTACCACATGGTGTCCTCCCCTTGTGTAGTATTTTACATTGGGGACAAGTGTTTGTTTGGAAATAATTTAAGTTTGATCAAGTTTTATAAATGCGTCTATGTATTATAAATGTACATATGTATTATAAATTCCTTCAGAAATCTTGAATAACATGCATATTAAGCGGCAAGTGTGCCGGAATACAGGAAAGGCGGCTGGATAGTGGGAGAGAAGCAAAGTGTAAGAGCGCAAGGGAAAGAGGTCAGTGAATGGTCAGACGCGCTGTGCAAACCTTCGTAACTAGAGATATCTCTGTGTAATTCTTCTCACGTTCATTATTTTAAAAAATGTTTCAAGTTAAGCTTGGTTATATTAAAGGATCCTTTAAGCATATGCAAATATTTCGTAACAAGTCCATACAAAATACATAAATCATACCAATTCCACTCGCTTAAATGGAATCTTAAATTTCCCCTTCTATGTAATACAAAGGAGCTCTTCATGCACGAAGTGTGTTAACAGAGATATGCTTTTTATAATAAATATATACACTGAGCAAACTACATATCTTAATTTAAATATTTATATCATGAAAGTATCTATCAGCTTTTCAAAAAGCCTTTCTCACAGAAGAATCCTTCGTTCCACTTTTCCCGCGAAAGTTTGACGATGAATTATTTCATCCCAGAAATTTTGAATCCTCATGCATTTTTCTTCCTCTCTTACGCTCCTTCCACGAACAACTATAACTGTGTGCTTGTTCCTTGCTTTACGGCAAAGTGAGAGTGCGTTCACTATCCCAGTTTGCAACTTTTATGTATTTTTTAGATGTTTCAACATTCGCGGAAGGAAATTTGGTTTCCTTTCTCTGGGCTCGAGATTAGGACTCTCCTCGTATTAGAAGTACCAAAGTCTGCATTTGAAACTGCTTTGAGTGTTTGTTTTTCAGTTACATAAACTGTATGTTCCGCGTAGGAGACAAGGTCTCTAATTTAAATGTTCCAAATTTCCACGTCAACTGCTGAGTCACGTCACAGAGAGGCAAACAAATACTCTCGGCGTTCTACTGCAATTCTGTATTTATAGTAGGAATTCCTAAAATTATCTCTGCGCCCACGCGCCCGTTCAAGCATTGCTTCCCTTGCCTTCCACGTGCGTTTGGTAATTATTTGTACAGTGAATGGCACGGTTTGCACTGTAAACAATGTCGTAGATGCTGCTATGGTAAATTGTGTCTCTACAATAACGGTGAAATGCAAGAATAATTACAAAAGATACCACAAACGCCAATAACTATAGATGATTGCTGCACCCATCAATTCTATAATTAATCAAGTATATTTATACATACATTGATTGTACATTGGAGGAAAATCGTCTTTAAAAATTAAAATGATAGCTTTTTATAGCAACGAGCATGTTGCGATTGCGTGTGCTGAAATTTTTAAAAATCTTTGATGACATAGAATTTAATTTTCTCGATTCCATAGTCATAAGTGTAGACAAGTGTTCTGAGTTGGGAGAATTACTAAGCTTTATAATACAAATTTTTCAAAGTACTGGAAACTTAACTGGTTCCTAAGGCTAAAAAAAGTGCTATATTACTTCTAGGAAATAGTGCTATACTTATTATAACACGTAACAACAATGTCTTTCGTTGTTTCTACATAAAAGCCAGCCTTCCGAAAATACTGTCCCAAATTGGCGAAAAAGATAGATTTTACAGGTTGAAAAGAAAACTAGTAACACGCCCTATGGTATCAAGATGGAAGATTACATTTACCACGAGAGAAAGAGGATAAAGGGTTAGTTCCCATGAAATAGCCACTACTTTATATCCTCGGCATAAGATCCAGCAGGTCGTAGAATAAATTTCCGCTGTTTCGAATGTATCCTTATACGTACGTGAACGTTTTTCCGAATCATGTTTCACGCTGTAATATCCACTTTAGATTTTTATAACGCTGCATGCTTGTGAATTAATATTTCTAATTCATTTCGCTTTGCGAGAACTGCGCACTTTCATTTCCAACACCACTCTTTGAATCTCAATATAATTTCCCTTAATTTACCTAAATTTCAAAATCATCACATTTCCTCCAAATAACAAAGCCCTACTTTAATCCGCAGGACATGTTTTCTAGCCTCGTGCACCTCTACTTTAGTATGAGAATTATCTATGTACTAACCCTCATGCGTCCCTCGTGTAAATTTGACACAGTTTTCCCGTAATAAGTTATACTGTTCTATTATATGTGATTCTTGTAAACAAGCAGTATCTCCTGCACATCGTTTTATTTCACGCGAAAGTTGCGAAAAATCTAAGATGTAAATTAACAAATTAACTCATCAATTTGAATAAAAAACTATGGAAAAATAACTGTTTACCTTGTCATTTCATCGATTTTATACCAGTGTGTCAATTTGATACCGAGGGACAGATTCAGTTCGTGAAACGCGGAACGGACGAGGGTAAATATGTCTCCTCGTCGATATTTAGAAACAACAGAGCAAAAGAACGTTTAATTGTAGCCACAGCTGCACTCGAGAATCTTGATTGCAGCTGACGACATCCTATTTATTACGATCCTCGGTCGTAAGCGTTGCGAACGTTCCCCTGCGTGCAGTTCTGCGCCACTGGAATCCTCAATCCTCGGAATGCAGCTCCGTGAAATCGACGATCGATCTCAATTTCGCGCTGATTCATCTGAATTCTGAAAAGCCCTTGGACGAGCGATTGCCTCGGACAAAAATATCTTACATTGTATGGGCATTGTAACGGGAACAGCGCCGCACTTGGCGGATACGATACGCTGCAGTCGTGCTAGGGCTCCAATGCACTCGATGCACCGCGATGCAACCTATATCTGATATGCAAGCGCGACGATCGACCCGCAGTTCAATGCATTCCCTTCCATCGCCATTCGGATCACGTATTCGCGTTAAGTCAGCGGCCAAGTGTGCATCATGTCGCCGCGATAATTTCACTTAGTGGTTTACGCCATTACTACCGTCCACGCAGCCGGCCTCGCAGAACTTCATAAGATGCGAGTGAAGTATAGTTCTCAGACCCGTTATATTCTTGGTATCGAAGATCCTTCTGCACACAAGGACTGAAATTTCAGTTATCTCTTCAACTATAATGTGATTACCTGAAAGATTCTTGAAATTAGTGTACAAAATTTTATCGGATTAAAGTTTCTTCCGAATGAAATCTGTAATAATAGTTTGCTGGGCAATGGTAGGTAATTCTTAAATATCGGATACTGAAAATGTGCTCGGCTCTCAAAAATCCTTCCGTAGGCTTAACATTTATCAGTTCTCCCACAATTCGCACACCGTTGCATATTTAACCTTGCTTTCCTGCCTGCAGTGTAAAGAATACCAGCAGCCTGAACCACTGGCGATTCAGGAAATCAACATCCAAATATCCAGCACGCTACCAGCCTCGTAAAGCCACGCGGGAAGAGCTTAAACGTTTCTCTTTGAGCGCAAAGCGCGAGCACACGGCGGGAGCACACCGAGTATTCTGTCCTCGCCCCCTCGTAAAGCTGCCCCCGAAAGATGTAAATACGCAGTTGGGCACATTTATCGCGAGTGTATTTTCCGAGTGGTCCACGATTTCTGCCCTCCAACCGCTTCGTCCTGCCGTGGCTGACCTCTTATTTCAGCAGGGTTCCCGTCCGCGTTTTCGCGCCGGGGGACGAGCCGTAGAACAGTGACCCAAGATAAGTTTCTGCTGGCGGTGCCAAGCGAGGAGTGGAAACGGAAGCGAGACGGTAAATTCGTGCGTTTGCTCGGCCACGTACTTATGGCTGGCCAGTTCCGTGACATGCAGAGTGCGACGGAACGTGGCACAAATGCCGGGGCCCAATCTGTGAGAGAAATTAAGCTTCGTCCTTTTCGAGCATTGAATCGACGGTTTGCTAAATATGGATTCATCTTTTGATACACTCAAGTGGTGAACGCTTGAGCTAGATGCAGTTTAATAGGCGGTTATTTAGTTACCCTTCGCGAAAACGGAGCTCTCTAATTGAAAAATGTATCGTATAATTTCGTTTAGTAATGTATTCTGATGAATCACTTCTAAGTATTTCGAGGGTACCTGTAGTTCGTTATTTAAAGGAGGACATTTATCAGCTCCATCTTTCTTGGGGTCGAATCAGCGCGGGATGGAAGGGGGATAAATTGAATTTCGCTTGGCGCAATTTTAATGGCTTCCCCTCTACCCTCGTGCCCCCTCGTGCCCCCTCCTGCCCCTAACCGGGGTCAAGAATTTATTGCCGTTTTGTAAAACGAGCGTTTCATTGTCACGCGCGAATCGAGCGAAAGGCTATTGTTCGGGACGAGCTCTGAATATAGAATTTAATACTTATAATTTATCGCGGAAAATTGTTATGCTTCACGTGCTCGTCACATTTCGTTCGTCCGTAGCGATCTATCTACGTTCAACGATTTTCTGCTCTGAATCTTGCGTTAAATTAAACGCAAATATTCTAGGCATTCCGAAAAATAATTCTCTGCTCTGAATTTCGCATTAAATTAAATTCGAATATTTTAGGCATTCCTAAAAACGGTATTCTGCCATGAATTTCCCGTCAAATTAAATACAAATATTCTAGGCATTCCTAAAGCCCCCAGTATTTCAGATAATGTTCACTGGATACAATCTTTATTTCTTGACAAGAGCAATTTTCGAGTTCGATGTCACGATTTTTGCGACTTCTAACTACTCTTTATCATATTCAAGTATTGATTTCCTAACTTTACGACACAACGATCAATATTTATTTTCAAATGTTTTAAGAATATTTGTAAAACATATTAACCTGAAATCTGTGATTATAAGGTGTGACCACGGAGGGTTAAACTAACACCCCTAGAAAAAGTTATTCGAAATTAATTATAACAGTTTCTCTCGCTCATTCTACTTGCTAGGAACAATCTTACCATCCTGCATCTTCCCACAGGTCTTGTTTAATGTGTTCATTATTTTCAAGCTGGGTACGATGCAGGAACGAAGGAATCGCAGAAACAGCACAGTTAAGACGCAACATAACAAGCGGAAAGTCATCGAAGCTACAATAGAGTTCGTTGTCAATGGGCGGAGACAAGCTAATGAGCGAAATTCCAGCTAAACTTCGACGAGTTCCTATTTCCCCGTTGAACCGACGACGGCGGGAAAACAATGGACGCCAGTCAAAGGCCAACTAGAAGTTTCCTTTGCTTTAATCGCGATCAATCAAACGGCCGCGTAAAGTTATCCTGAGTTAATTTGTCCACCGGTTAATCCCAGCTTTACGAGGTACTCGAAACGAAAGCTTACCGACGGATTACCGTAACGTCCCTTCGATCGAAGGGATGTCGAACGCCGGTGTAAATGTCTACGAGCTCGATGTCGACGGGCGAGCCATTCAACGAGCTACAAGGCGATTAAAAATCATATGAGAGACTGGAAACCATAATTCTCGTCCATGGGATGGAAAATTTGTCGAATGAAAGGGTTCCTTTTCGAATTCTGCAGAATATAGGGGAAATTTATTCTGGAGAATTGAAATAGTAGAAGCTGAAGACTTTCTTTCCTTTTGTAAGAAGTGTGGAAATATGTGAAAATGTGAATCCTACACAGTGTGTCTGGAATCGAAAAATGAGCAAGAATGAATAAGAAGGAGAAACCCATAGTTTTCTAATTTTCGATAATCAAGCAAAAATGAAATTTTGTTACATTGAAGATAACCTTTTGAAAGACATTTATTATAGACTGAAGGAGATTAATATTGGCTACTAAAAGAGGGTCGGGGTTTCAGTAGCTTTACGAAACCTGAAGAGCTTTAAATAAATGTGTAATTTGCACGGTCGTCTTGTTCGTTCAATGAGAAACGTAGTTTAAAAATTAATCTCCATCGGGTGGCTGTCGGAATTGTAAAGAACAACTCGAAACGCGTTATTCGTCAAAGGAGTTTTAACGTCACGCTTACAATTAGTAATAGCATTAATTAAAATCGTTGACAGGGCCGGAACGCATTGGAAGTAAAATTATTTTCCATACCGTCTGTTTCATACAGGTCATTATTATTTTAACTTTCGTTCGTCGGTGACGCGCTTTGTTACGAGCGACTATTAATTTTGCTAAACTTGTAATAGACAAACACTGACATTACATCAATAAATAGAAGCAAAACAAAACAAGATAAGAAAAAACAAACAAAACAAGATAAGGAAAAACAAACAAAACCAACGTATGATAATTGCAATAAAATCATTAAGAAATTGTAATTAATCATTCGCAGAATAAAATATTAAAAAATATTACTGTGAAATACAAAATTAATGCAATATTAATTTTAGATTTTATCCCAATCGGTTCATTATCAGAAATTCATATTAATCAAAGTGGTAGAATCCAATTTCATAGTGAATAATAATTCAACTCGATTTAAATTTTTTTTAATAACCTTTATCTACATATTATTCTGATACATTTTGTTTAAAGCAACTTTTATTATGGATATCAATTGCATTCTGACTTTCGTTTTTCTATTCTGTCCATTCTGAAATTATATTTTCCCTAATCTTCAATCCTACATCAAGCACGCATTGTACGCAAATTCGAGAATCTTTGAATGCTTCGAATTAGATACGGACAATCGTTATCCTAAATCCAAACTATCTCCCGACAAACACATAAACGCAATATGTATTCAAATTTGGCAGATCGTTGTCTTCCAACTTCGATATCATTGTTTCTGCCTCACAGTGGGATTCGATCAATTCTGGCCGTAGCGGAAACCGGAAGACGTACCGTTCGACCTGCTTACGAGGCAGCCTGCGCAAACTTGCCCCAAGTATGGCTGGTCTTTTCGTTGGAACATCTGAAATCTGGAAGCGATGCCAACTTTTTCTAGATCTGGTTTCCACGGAGTTAAAGTGTACTGCTTTTGTTTCCAACGGTCTAAAATCCACCTAGAGTTTCTCCCGTTTTGCTAAAAAGGGAGACAAAATTTGGAAGGATTACGTATTTTGAAAATAATAAATATTCATACATACGTTTTATTATCTATAAACATGTAAAAAAGTCTTTACTATTAAAAAATTAGGAAAAATAGAGCTAGTACTTGACACGCGTTGAATTTTTCTATTTCGAATTCAACTGTTGTAATTTCGTGTTTTAATGAACTTCTAAATTTTCAAAGTATTGTAAATTAGTCAGAAATTTTCATAGTTTGTACACCTCGAAAGTTTTGAGATTCTCTGGACCTAGAAACTTTTTTGGAGACATATTAATACGTGGAACTTAATATTTGGATGAATTTCTAATGACCAAAATTCCTTGTTCCCTTGGGTTTATAATCTGCCTGCTACTACTTAGGAATCACGTTGTTACGAGAATAAAATTGATCGAGCACTACGTCGATATTAAGTCCTCGAAAATGGAGCAGAGGCTGCAGCGGAAACGTCTTCGAGTGGAAGTTTCTGCATCTCGTTCTTGGATCGCGCCGAACCCGCGCAGTGTAACGAGGTAGAACGGAAGTTAACTTTTCTATTTCCCTGGCCAAGTGGACAATTCAGATAATCTAGCTAATGGAACGACGTGATCGTCTGTTTTAACGGGAGCAATTTATTCTAATATATTTAGCCAAGTCGTAAGCCAAATGCGAGCGCATTAACTCTGCCCTAAATCTTCTGACGCAACAATACTTCTGCCAGGACATCTTTACTTCAGAATTTATACCAACGAAATTGAGAAAAATTGAATACCGTGAAGATACCATACAATTCTCCACTGATACAGTTTTTATCGAAAATGTAAAAGTAAACTGTATTTCAGACATTAAATACCATACGTTAATGCAAATATTGCGAGTGTAACATTTATGTTGCCGAATCGTTAAAGTGTATTAATTTTAACTTCTCGAAACTGTACAGTATTGCTTATTTGAATGTTTATAGCATAAAGTGTTTCTGCATTACGTTCGCATATCAGGAATTAATTATTGATTCACTGAGGGAACGGCTTTGAGTTTCACTTGGAAAAGATTCTGCTTTTAACTGCAGTTTAAAACATGTTAAATACTGATACCAGAGAATATGCTACAACAGTCGTTGCTTATTTTTCCGCAGAATATTTATTAAATCGCTGACCGAGAAACACCGATGTGCATAGCCTGATTATAAACAGGTTCAATAATGAAAAAGTAATCAATGCGGAAATTGGAAGGTAAACTTCCCCGCGATACGATTTTCTTTTTCTAATTTACGCGAACGAATTATGAAATTGCAAACGCTCGGACCATTGTTATGAAATGCAAAACAAGCAAATTGTATTAAAATCGTGGAGATATTGCTTTTATAAAACGTAATTTAGTATATGTGGAGTTATGAAGTATGTTCAATTTTTAAGATTTATTCAAATTATCCTTGAAGCAAAAGTTCCTTGTAATACAATAGATTTAGTTCTATTCGTTAATATCGTTATTAGTAATTTCTGTCGTTTTAAAATTGAATAATTCGAAGTCCTCAACGAAAGATTATACTTATTGCTTCGTTATTCAATAAAGAAATCACAAAAAGGATGAATTATTTGCTATGAAAAAAGGACAACTGTCAAAATGCTAAATGCGCTGCTCTTTATCATATTCAAGTATTGATAAACGACAAAATTATTGGCATAAGTATTGATTTGGGACAAAAATAAAAGAATACATACAATGTGATAATAATTCACATTTTTATATTGAAAGTTGTTCTAAGTTAACAAAGCTTAAATATAATAAAAATTATATTAAAATAATTTTATTGATTTTATCTTCAACTATAGGTACAGCGATTACGAATATATTTCTCTAACAAAAAGATAAATAACTTCCAGTGTAGCAGTTTGTAGTAGATACAAATTATATGGCAATGTGATACAATAGACTCTCGATACAGAATAATACAAATTATAGGATGCTTTTTTTTGGAAATGATAATTATACATTCTTTTGTTCAAATTATCTATATTTAAGGTGCAACAAGCACTATTTAAAAAAGATCATAAACAAGAACAAATAATGCCCGAGGACATTAATTTTTTAGTTTTTAGATTATATCAAACATATATGATGCTTATTGATGCTGTATTGGTTTTTTGGGGTATTATATTTTACATTCATATTCATTTCTTACGGACTAATGGTTATATTGGATAACAAGATCAGAATTGAATATTGATTATTTCGATTTTTATCCATTACGTGCCGCACTGCAGTCAGGAAAATATTACTGCGTTCAGATAATACCGAACGTTTCCCAAACAGATGAAATAAACATCGACCCATTATACGCGGATTCAAAACGCGTCGCTCGCGCGATGCATTGAAATTTTTCGACAACATTACGATGACGATATATTTGGGCAACAGAGGCTTTACGATCTCTGCCCTATACAACGTAGGAATTCACGCGTGCTACTGCAATACATTAATTTCGGGGAAATTGCAATCGAGCACTGAACAAATGGAATCGCTCGATTATAACCTTCTACTCAAATTGATTTCAGATTATGCAATGCCATTCTCACCGAAAATAGAAGTCGCCGTCATAGAAATACTAGAGAAAGTGAGAATTAAATACTTCAACAGTAACATGAAAAGTAAAAATTTCATTTTAAATTTCTTCCAATAATGCGAAATTCTTTCAGAAGAATATAGACTATATTATATACAAGCATTTAGGCGCCACGTACAACAATAAAATTTCTCAAAATATTTTATACTGCAACAATGGAATAGAAATATAAAAATTTGTAGCTTTTAGATCCTCAAAAATTGCAATTCGCACGAAACTCTTTACTTTCCCATGACTAGTGAATAATAAAAAGTCGCAGTGTTTAATTCTACCATGTCTCCTCTGTTTCTGGTATTATCGAGGCGAAAGCAATTCCCTTGAATATTCGAACCAATAATTTCCCATCGAAACCGTGTGTATTACCCATGAACGAGAAAGAAGCGCGGATCGATGAAATCCAAGCCGATGCGCCTCGTGCTGGATCCAGGTGTGCAATTTAAAAGCGCAGGCTGCATCTGCCCGGAAAATGCAACCGTCGAAGCGGCGGCCTGCAGCCCGCCCAAAAATGAATTCCACCGTGTATCGACACTTTTCCTCGGTAACCGATTACACGTCGATTTCAGGCGAATATCGAGTTAGACATCTCCCCACAGAGAGCTCTCAACGTTCCACAAACTCTTTCCCCGTATTTCCATTCATCCTCACCGCAAACTCCGCCCTCGACCCTTTTCATTTCGTACTTCTTAATCTACTCGCTTAACCGTCCGTTTTAATCTTTAATCGTAATCTGTCAGTCACTTCCCCATCACATATATATATATATCATCAATCATACCGCACGGACACTTGTTCGAAATCTACCCCTGCTTCACTAAAATACACAGTAAATTTTAATCTATCCAGCATCCGTGTACAGCATCGCCTCCAACAATGAATCCCTCTAAATTTTACGCAACGGAGGCATTTCCCAACGAAACGTTGGCGCCGCTTTCGCCGACTTCAGCCGCTGATAATTCAGATTAATGCGTTTCCGCGAACAAAGCCAGCGACGAGTTGCTTTCGACGCCCGAAACGGAAGCAGGTGTATCAATCAACTTTATCCCCCGCGACAATACAGCCCCGCCTGTCCCACCCCTCGCGCCCTCCTTTGCCACGGTTTCCACTTTTCCTTGCGGCGTGGTCCACTGGCCGAGCCGTGAAAGGACCGCGCTTAACTCGAATTAACACGGCTCGTTTGAACAATTGCCCTCCCCCTTGCCGCCCCTAGGCGGAATCTCGAGACAGCAGCGCGGCGAGCAGCAAGTTTCTGGCGCAATATTCGCCTGGCCAGATTCTTTATTCGCCGCGGAAAAAGCGTCGAGCTGGTCCTGCTCCTTTTTCCTCCCGCTCTCTTAGCGATATTACGGCTTCGCTCTTTTGTCTCGCGGACTCCGCGCTCGGCTGTGGAGGCGGCGGAATAAAATTGCTGTCGCGGAGGACGCCTTGCGGCGTTGTTTCGCGAACGTGGCTAAAGGATTTTCTGCTGACCCTTTTGCAGCCGCGAATTCGAGGGGTTGAGAGTGGTTCGAATAGATAAGCGGAACTCGGCAGATCACTGGAGTCGCTGCTGCGTGTAACCTGCTGCGCGTGGTGGAGTGGAATTATTGTTGCGGGGGCTGTGTTGTAATTTCGGGTGAGAAATGAACGTGAAGGGTGGATGCGAGGTGGTGGTTGAGCAGTGTTTAAATTTCCTTCGAGTTTGAGCCTCATTTGTGGCGTAGGATCCGGCAACTTGATTTACAGAATTGTGGGCATGTTTGGATTATTTGAAGGGTTGCTTTCGAGGATCAGAACGCTAATACTGAGGATATTTCCAACATTTGTTGGAAATAGTTTCCGAGACTCTGTATGTATGAATTTCAATCTGCACGAATTCATTTTGTTTGAATATGTAGTGTAGGGGAGACCGGGGTTAGTTGACTAACGAGGTTAGTTGACTAATTTCCTTTAATTGTTGTATTATGTTACAAACAAGTATAAAATAATTACAGTATCTAACATCATGATACGTAATAAAAAAAATAACAGTGTGAAGGAGTGAAAAAAAAATTATTGGTCGTAGGACATATATGTACGCCATTCGTACACTATATATATATATATATATAGCCCCAGTCTCACCTACTTTTAAATTTTTACGATTTGAGTAATTGAGGGAAAAACGGATTAACTCACATTTCTTTGCGAAATGGATTTAGTAGCAATAATGTATTCCAATAGGCTGTACTAATCATATAAAACAGGAAAAATTAATTCTTTTTCAATGTGGGTTAGTCCGTTTTTACTCTTAATGCCTCATTTTAGGATGGCATTCTACTTCTAATATTCTGATATCCGTTAATAAACACACTATACTACCTAACCTGCTACGAAAGAGCTGCGCATGGTCTTCTAATTTTGGATATTCGTATAAGGAAACCCGAATAACGACCGTGATTCGGAAGGAATTTAATCTCGACGGAGCCACGGGGATGCTATTATCTGCTGCTGAAACTAATGCGTTAGAATTATACCGTATTAAAATTAAAAACTGGCTCAGCTTGATATAGTATCAGAGAATATGAAAAGGATAAGTGATAGCAGACTTTTGAACGGAATTCCGGACTCTGCGCCGGATTAGGAAGAAATTGCCATATTTTCCTATCGCGGGAGATTAAAGCGAAATTTGTAGATTCCCATATTCCCCCAATTATCGCCGAGTAATTTATACAATTATAAAATTCATACCTGCAATCGTATCGAACTATTCAAATCCCTCCATTTTTCTTATTTTCCACGATTATCGCAAAAGTGGCTCTAAAAATGCTGCCATTTATCATTATATCCCGTTTCAACTGTATCGTCTTTCTAAAGAATGAACGACAGTGCGTCGCTTTAATCGATGTTGACGGGACTCGATTGGCCGAAAACAAAGCGGTAATTCAATTACCAATAGGATTGAAAATTCGATGAAGAACCGAGGAATTTGTTGGAATCAAAAAGTATGACGACCGACGGAGCTGTTATAATGGGAAAGCCAATGGGATATTTCCCAGCTAGAATTCGCGTTAATCCCCGACTAAATGGAACTTTCGCCTATACGGACGAATGGAAACCGGATACGAACACGACGAAACCAATTATCAACTGATGAAACAACGTAGACGACGCTTCCAACAATCGGCGCGACGATATTCGTTAACGACCTTTTGCTAATGCCTTTTCGCCTTGACGAATGGGAAAAGTCGTCGGGATATTCTGCGAAACGGTGAAAGACAGTTTTAACACGAAAATGAAATGGGAAGCATTGCGGAGACTTATCGTTAATGAGACAGCTGGGAAGTTTTCTCGCATAGCAGACACACAATTGGAGAAAATTATTTGTCAATAGAGATCACTGATTTCTGGCTGGTTCTGCAACCGACAAACAATAAGTTATAAAATTATTCGAAAGCATGTATCAGAACGATTTATAACTCAGTGCTGCCCCTCACTATTTCATAGTTACGTACACAGGGAATTCCATAGCTAGAATATTAATCAAATTCCTTTAAATTCGGTGGAATGAACCAACTTTTCAGAAACCAAGAAAACACTGTACATTTAACATCGTACCTATTTCCCCAATTTTTCAGTTCCAATAACATGAATAAATTTCGAAAAATTAACTACCCCATCAGAATGCACGATCTCTTAATCATTTTGATCAATATATCACATCCCCAAAAGAGTTACGAATTCTCCCTTGAATCGTGCACGTTAAAGTCGAGTGTTCGGACCAGGAGGAAACGCGTTTATTGGCGTCGTTGAAACGTTATACCTGTAACGCGATAACATCGAAACCTTTTCGCCGTCTTTCCGCCGAAAATTGCCTTTATCGGCGAAAACCTTGTCGTCTGAAGCCGCGGCTGCCGTTGGCACCACGAGCATCGCGCGTCAAAAAGCGTGAAATTTTCCACGTGGCAGCCATGTGCCAAGAAAGCTTTTCCTTCTCCGCTGCGATTGAGGCGGAAAGCGCAATGCTCGCTACACGTCTCGATACCCCTTGGGAATAAGATCGGTGGAAAGAATGGTCGCCAGAGTGCAAAATGGATTACGTATGTGGGCTTCCCGAAGAAATCAGGGGACGGTGATTTCGCAGAAATATGAGCAAACAGAGCTCAGGGATTCGTTGGCGGATAACACTACTTTCACGTTGGTTCCGACATTAAAAGGAGAAATAAAAAGACGCTTATGTTCAGTACTTAGAATCGAACGATCAAAATGCTCATCCTACGTCCCAATTTGAATCAGCAGAGTAGGTAAGGACCAGAATGGACGGGTAAGTTGAAATGAAAATTAATTAGAATGAGGTTGTCACTTTGAAGGTATTAAATCACAAAAGGGTTTAGAGCTTTGATGTTTGAGTCCTGATCAAGATAACAGGCTTGTGAAAAATATAGTCAATGGAATTAGTTGCGCTAGCTCAGTTTGTCAGAAAAGTAAAGTCAATGATATAAAAACACAAGAATTTAAGCAGAAAGTGAAACTCACCGCTGAAGAAATATATTATTTATATTTTTGCTAAATCACTGCTCTACGATTTAACATCCAAGCAAGTAAACCATTATATACCTATGCTTAATAGTAACTTGACTGGCAGCTTTGCTTACTTAAATTAAACGGTTAAAACTGCATTTAATATCCCGATAATTTCTCATCTCAAACTGAATGCAACTTAATAGGATGTCTTCAAAGTGCGCGTTAAGTAACGACCGCCAGGATTATTCTAGCACGATGAATCAGCAGGATGCTCTCGCAAGGAAGTATAATTTGCTACCAGCCCGGTGTAATCATTGTAATTGAGTAATTGTGGGAAATTGGTGTTACAGCGTGGTGGTTGAACGATTAATTGATCATTAACTAATTGGTCCTTCGCTCTGATGGAGGGCCGAGTCGTGGATGATTATCTACCGTCGAGCAACAGAAGGCTTTAAACATGTGTAACTTCGGCGGAATAACAGCTGCGTTGCGTTAATAATATTGATGCAACGTTTATACGAAACCCGCCGACGATAACAAAAACAACAAAAGCATATTGAACTCAAGAGCAACGAATTAATTAAACCAAGTTTGTTTACGTGCATAAATTATGTACGTGCAACCTTGGGAGCACGCATTATTCAACGAAAACAAGGTCGTATTCTGTGAATTTAATTAATATTAATTCGCCCACTGTCCAAGACAGGGGAAGTAACGCAATTCAGTGATACATTTCAGTGGAACAACGCAATGACGTCTATCCTTCCTCTGACATACATTTATTCGTCATTATTAATAACTCATCATTGTCCAGCACGTTAAATCGAACTCGCGATACGCATTAATCATTGCTCTCCACGAGTTTCCCCCTTCAACGATCAATAATGAACGTTGACCAAAAGCGAACGACAGATAGCAAATATTCCACTGCAATTTCTAAAGAAACGAACTACAGTTATGAATTTCCTATAAACAAGTTGCACAACGATGTAACGGCGAAGTAATAATATTCAATAAAAGTAATTAAACTTGCAATAGCAATATTAACCAAGGAACCAGGGCCGGCGCGAGAATGGTTGGCGCCCTTATGCAAGAAAATTTTTGGCGCCCCTAAATTTTTCCACCTGCTTTCTATTTAATATGTTTTGCCTTTACGAGGTGCAGTAAAAAAATTACATTTACATTTTGTTTATATGGGAGTTGGATTCCTTTATTATTAAGTCTGCGATATAGTTTTTAGCGCCTCAGTCGGCTGCATAATGGGTTTCCGCCGGCCCTGCAAGGAACACACGTTCTTTTGGACTGGAAGAATAAGAGAATAAGTTAGTATTACTATGATTCTTACATTAATTATTTTGCGGGGTAGTAATTTCTGACAGCAAAAGGATCTCCTGTCACGAGCGACATCTTTTGGCGGGATCGTTGTATCCCCAGATATTTTTAATTACCGCCACTTGTTAGGCCTATAGAGGCCCTTGAGCGTCTCGTCGTTCTTAACTCGGCATGGAATGGCGAATGTAAGAGATAAAAGCGACGGAAAAAAGGGCGTATGCAGGTCGAGTGCAGCCGAGAGAGCGAAAACATATTACGGCGACACGCCGAGGGACATTTTACGGCGGCAGGAACTCTTAGCCCACGACGCGTTTCTTCTCGCGAAGGAGCCGGAAGTGCCTCTCGCCGTGACGCTCGTCGCCATCCGGGAATCGATTTCCTCTCGTTCGGAAAGTGTCGCGAATCGTAACCCGTCGAATGGTGTCTCGTGAAGCGGGTGTCCATTGTACGTGTCTGCATTCTTCGGATATTAAAGAATTTATTGTAACTCCGGGAAAATTTTCCCCAAAATCTTACTCTTCCCTTTCGCCTCCAACTTGTGGAACAACTTTTTCCTATGCATGTAACCGGCAGTCGGCTTTAGTTTTCGAGATATTTAGAAAAATATTTTGGTATTTATTCGGAATCAGGTAGATACATCTGTGTTGATCGTTTCCGAGATATCCGTATGCATATGTATGGAGCTAGATTTGGGGGCCGGGAGGGATGTCACGAGTCTGTCCTGCATTTGCAGTTATATCTAACCAATCTAGCAAACCTAACCGAAAACTAATGCAATTTATAAAACCACAGCAAGAAATTCAAAAATCGATTTTCTAACTGATTGTGAGAAAACTCTGTACATTAAAGCCTGTATGTGAATTTGAATGCTGTAATTATTCTTCTTTTTTTGTAGCAAGATGCAAAGTGCGGTTTGTTTTTTATTTAAACGCGGGTGGTTTAAACAACGCGTAGTTATTGAAAAGAGGAGCGCTGCATGGTGGATTAGCATAATAGTTAAAATAGCAGGAGGCATCGGCAACATGAAATTCAAATTACGATGCCCCTCGCAACAAAACGTTTCCATTTCTCCGGCGTTACAGCAAGAAGGAGCTATTTCCGCAGATCCTGGGCCGTGTGTTTGCATTGTTCCAAGTTTCTCGGAAACTTTGCAGGCAAAATCGCAGATGGTGCTACGACGGCTTTGTAAACATTATTGTTAACTAATCCTGCATCTTGATTTCGCGTATAAACAGCATAATGCTGCGCGCATAATGTTACGAATACATTTGCCCCGACAGACGACTAAGTTCAGAAATGATCTCACGATTGTGCTTTATGGTGGTAGCATCTCTTGTACGATCACTTACAAACGTTTAGTGTAGACGTAAATGCCTCGTTGCTTTGCTAATCCTGTTACAGTACGACTATCCGCGGGAAATGTTATCCAAGGGATATTTGGGATGCGTGGATCCTTGTAAATCTAAGGATATTTCGAAATGCATTTCTTCAAAATGAAGAAACTCCCTTAGAAATACAAGTATTATGACTAAGATATTGAATATGAAGGATAAGGGGGAAAACAGGGAACGTCGCAGAGCAGCGTTATCGAGAAAATTAAGTTTTAATACTTCAGTCCATCGGTAAAGAAACAAACTTCAATGAATTTAATTTTCTCCTTAAATAATTTCTTGTTTTACCTTGACGACAGAAGCTTATGCTTAGGCAAAGAGTGGGGACATTCCGTATTTTCTTCCAGTGCAGAGTGGACATTTCCTGTTTTTAACCAGAATACCAAATCTTTAACATTATCTTGCGGGGGTATTTGAACTTTATGATTCGACACTTCTGTAGTCCCAGTTGCCACCAACAAAATATCCTATAAATCGTAAACTCGCGAAAAATCGACATTCCCGGTTTTTCCCCCTTGCTCTTTATATATTATACTAAACACAGCCAGTTGGAATGCTGCAGATGAGAAATGATACTGTCACCAAGAAGTACAAAGGAACTTTAATTGCCACAGCGCTTTCAGCGCAAATACTACTCAAGACAACGCGAAATAACTTCCGATTGCTACCTCATCAAAGGCCACGATTTAAAAATCCAATGAAACATCTCTCGTACAAAGAACCCAATTCAACAGATATAGTCTACTTTGCAATCTTATTAAAATCTCTTAATCTCCACATCATACACAACTGACACAGCACCTGAAGTGTTAGAACAGCTTACGTCCCAACACTTTAGTCTCCCTCAAAAAATAAGAGTTCCTACCCACTCTTAAGTACCAAACCTGCCAGCAAGATCAACAGAAATTCATTAACCCCCAGCTCCGTAAGCAATTACAACAAATCGTGACTAGCGCCAAAATAACCATCCCCCATTTCCCCCCACGTTCCACTGGCCACAGCCGCGTCGCATTCGCGTCAGCGCGGTTTTTAAACAGAATTTCGCTCGGTTTGTTGCACCCCGGGACGGGCTTCGCGTTGCATTCGCTCGGCACAATGCCTCTGTGGAGCTTTTCCGGGGAATCCATCCGAGCTGCGGCGTAACCGACTTAATAATAATAGCCCATGGGGTTTCAATTCCCGTAATGGAGCGTGAATATCCATCGGTAGAGAAGTAAGCTTCTTTACGGGCCACGAATCGATATCTCCTTAAATTAATCCAACGATTCCCTGCCCGAAATGTCAGCCCAGTGGCTCATCGTTGACAAATTAGCTTACCCTTATCTACCTCATATTCCACAGAAGCCTCCTGAGTTTCTTAGAACACGTTTCCACGAACGCGATAAATTCATGCACCTACCTATTAAAAAATGTAAAAAAAAACGCTGTTTCATCCACGTGTTAGTTTTCGTTCCCGGATAATAGGTCGGGCGAAATTCCGCGAAGCCTGAACGCGTCCGTGGGTGAGTGGTTTCGATTTCTCTGCTGAATTTCACGTAAAAAGGATCATGAATTATCCCGTGGCTCGGTTTTCCGCGCGATCAGAGATCAAGCTCCCCTTCGAGAGCCACGCTACGATTCAATTCGAGATTTGGCTACTTAACGTCCTACTTACAGCGTACATCTCGTTTACGATGTGTGCTAAAACAAGGGGAATTCATTTCGATCACGAACTTCCAAGCTGGAGACTCGAGGCAGCATCGAATCCAAAAGCGAATCAGGAGACAAAGGAAGAAAAATCACCGTCCCAGAAACCAAACTCAATCGCACCACCAAAATAGTCGAGCCGCCATGTGCGCGCCAGCATAAATCCCAGGAAAAGCGCGGGAAAAGGCGCGGACATCGACAGAGAATTGATTTTTCGCGCGCGAAAGCACTTCTATTATCGTACCGGGGGGGGGCGAGCGTTCCCAGAAGCAACTGGGATCTATTTCAAGTTATGGGAGCAATCTCCAGCGAACATAGACACGAAAATCGTTTCGCCGCGGTGCGGAGCGTTTTCGGGGGCGCGCGCCCCCTTTCCCTCTCCCTCGCCACTGTTGCGGCGTGCTGGGCGCGTTTCCACGCGAAATATGCTGGGAAAGTCGCGCGGTGCCAGTAAACTTTTAAGACGATAAGCCAGCACGGAGCACCGACGGAAACAAATGCAATTTTCTGTTCGCGGAATTCCATCAGACCGGCGGGGGGAGAGCACGGGACTTATGCAGACAAGCGTTGTGAGTACGCGATCGAACGTTTCCCGCGACACGGGGCTCCACTTGCTCGCCGGATGATTTTTCCCCGGGAACGGTCCGAGCGTCGTGGGTGTACAAAATGGCTGGTGTAAAAATTCATTGTGTCTCCGATGAAGTGGATAGGCAAGAGCGATGGAAAGAGGTACGGAACACGCTGGCGTTGAAAGGAAAGGAATGCTGTGCCCCCTGTTGCGTGATAAAAGACTGGCTGCGGCGCGGAAAGGTGTTTCGCTGCGCTGAGTGTTAGGAGGAAGAGCGTTAGGAAGTTGTTTCTTGCATTTGTTCTCTGCGAGACCTGCGTTACCTTTGGGGTTTTGGGTGTAAAGTGCCTGTAGTCCCCTGACACGTTCACTTTGTTTTGGGAAGCTGTACGATAGTGGGAGATGCACCGCGAACTTCGGGGGGGAATTTTTAGCGGAATTGGAATTGGTGTCTGGGTGATTGCGAAGGAATTCATTGAGTGATTGTTTAAAGTGTTCCTGGTATAATGGAAAGGTAGCGGGATTGTAGAAGTAGTTTAGTATCGCATGAACGAGTGGGTCGTTTCGCGCGATAGAGCTCACTTCGGAAACTAATAACAATCACAGCTTTGGGAGGCAACGTTAATGCGAATTTTAATTAAAATTCATGCTCCAGGCGGTGAGGAGCTACTGTGGAGAGCGTGTACGAGCTAACAGGAGTAATGAACAATCAGGTAATACTCGCGTAGTTCGATTGTGATTGAAACAGAGTGATGTCGGAGGAGACGTGATGCTGATAATACTGGATCGCCGTCTCCATTAACTTGATTTTATTACTTTGCTTTGGATGCTCGGCGAGCTGTCTGCTGGAAGATATCATTGAAGAGATGATGCGCAAGCCAAGAGAGGAGATTTGCCAATTTGGATTGCTGTTATATCGTGCTTGTATCTCGTTTGCTGTTTTCGGATGTACAAGGGGAGTTGTCAAAGTGTGGCTTCATGGATTGACGACCGATATTAAATATTTCCATAATAACATTGGCAGGAAGTTCGCAATTATTATATAGAGTGTCAAACAGACCGTAATCAATTTTTAGAAGCTCTGTACGTAATAAAAATTCTGCACGAGTGCTAACAAGGAACTCGAAAGGTAAGAAGATAAAAGAAACCAAAAGAGCATCCACAAATTCCTAACACAGTGAATTTCTCCGCATAACTGAAACTACAGAAAGTCCATTAAAGTACCATCCGCGTTGTTCATTGAAGTACTCAAACCCTTCCAACCTAATCATCCATCCTCCGGGTATTCCCGTAACTACATTCCCACCGATCCCGGTTCTTTTTATTCACCCGTCAGTCCGCGCGTCGGGCACCGAGTCCGGACTGGACACGCTCGCCTCGTTGAAACGCTTCATTTTCCCTTAAACATCGCAAACAGAGGCGGCACAATTTTCTCTATGTCCAGGGCAGAGTCGTCGCCGAGCAGACCCGCGCGTTAATTCGCAGCTAAAACAAAGGGGATGGGCGCGTACCTGCGAAAAGGCAACGGGAGAGGATCGCAAATACGCGAGAGAGCGGGGATCGCGTAAAGCCGTGCTTTCTCAAGGTAAACCCGTGCACGGTCCTTAATTCCTTATCAAGCTGTAAGTGGGACTGATTAAACAGATTTCGTCCCTCTGTCGCGGGCGGCGAGCTCCGTCGAGGGAATTAAGCTGAATTACATTTGCAACGGGAGGGGAAAGTCGCGGGGCAGAGACGTAAAAACGGAGAAACGAGTCGCAGGGGCGACTAGTGCCGCGAGTGAAAGAATCCACCGTCTAAGCAGGGATCAAGTGAATTGTTTTTAAAGTACCCGATTTGCGCGGACGCCTCTATGAATATTAACGCTAATTAATTAGTCCCCTCCCCCCGAATTGGAAGAACCCGGAGACCTTCGATCCGCCGGTAGCTCGCTGAGCGACGTGGCTCGTGGTCCAAGGAGTTCGCTTCTTGGACGTAAATAATTGAAACGTTGCGTCACTCTCCGTGTAGGTAATTAGAAGATATTCTAAGAACGCGCTCCCCCACACGAGCAACATACCGTCTACCTTGATTGAATAAGTCATTAACCAAGCTCGACTTTACCGTCGCCCGTGATCAGCTTTGGGAAGTTCCCGCGGGACGTTTGTTAATTATTGAAACAATCGTTTCTATCCATACTTTCTACATCCTCTTATCAACAAGGCAACCAGAAACTATGTTAGTCTTCCAAACGTGGAGACAATCCATCCTATTCCGATATTCACTTCCCACGCAAACTCCGCACCTTCCACTCCCCGCTTGCCTCGCCGCCGAACCTGCGTCTTAAATTCCCCAATCTCGAGAAAGAATCGCAGCGAAGGTATCCTCGCCACCCACGCGCTGCCCCACACGAGCCAAGCGTGCCCCGAAACGGCGGGGTCCCGTAATTACCCGCGATCACGATGAAACGCGTAACGAAAGAGTCCAGGCGATATCCATGAATTTCATCGGTCATTACCCATTCGTTAATAACATCGTGTCCTTCGCCGACCGCCCGCTGCACCCGCCATTAAACGCCCCCGCGTAATTGCACCGTCCCGGGCCGCAATTCCGTTTGAACGCTCCACGGGAACACCATCCACGGGTACGCGCGAGCGTCTGTTCCGTCACGCGGATAATACGAAAGTTCGCGTTTCGGTACGCTCGTCGAGGGTTACTTACCCCTACCCAGGGCCTTGCAGCCGCGAGATTAAACGCGCTTCCGCTGGATAATCTTATGCCGCGCTATCCGGCAGCGTTATAGACAGGACGGCTATGCGGCAATTTGCGGAATAATATCTGCAGGCGGCACGGGGACCGGTTAAGGGTTAAGCAAACGTCTCACACGACCTGCGACCTGTCCGCGAGGTCTTTGTCACTGGGATTTTCGATGGAGGATCTTGCAGCATCTCGCGTTTTGAATTCAAGTGGGGGGAGTGATAGTGGAAATGACTCCTTCGATTGTTCGGAGATGTTTGGAGGCTCCGAGAAGCTGTGTACTGGAGTAATTGTTGATGGGAGGGTGTTTGGGGGAAGTTTGAATACGTAACGAGAAAAATTGTGCGTTCGTGAAGTACCTCGTTACGATGTGGCTGTGAGTAAATATTACACCTCTGGTGTCAAAGGGTCTGGTTTCTTTAGAAACTACCAGCGTTCAGCTCGACTGTGTTGAGTTTCCATGACTCACCTGAAATAGAAAGAAAACATAGAGTTAGTGGTAAGAATGATAATTTTGTCGAATACCTAGTACGTATCTAGAGTAAATATCATGTTCGAGTATTCTGAATGAAAAATTGAGAACTTTTTTACCAGCGAAGCCACCAATACCTGCCACTCTAAGTAATATAATGAATTTTCTTAGGAGGCATAGTGCTCTTTAAACAATCGTGTTTGTAAGAACCATTTAAGCGACACGCGAAGCAACTGGGGAACGAAAGTAAGATTTCTACAAGCGTTCGAACGGCAAATGAATAATATATATCCAGCGATTACACGAAAGTGCAATTACCTTTCGCTTGGGGAGGGTGGCTGGCGGGGTGGGAGGAGCCGTGTCTCTTTCACGCAACAGAGCAACGCTGATGGCAACACGAGAACTATCTTAGCAAAGCGAGAAAATGCACGCAAGGCGTTCGGGTCACAGGGCGACTGAGACGCCTGAATTGTTTTAAACTGTTCGCTGATGGAACGCGACGTATGGACAACTCGGGAACACCGATTTTAGAATGGAATTCGAAGTGGGCGAACCGACGAGAGCGTGTCCCTTGGCTTGGCTGAGAAAACAAAGGGTGACGAGACAGCTGGCGGATTTATGAAGGCAGTCAAACGGGGTGCACGTCAGAAATCATCATTTTGAGAATGCGTTATTTTTACAACGATGAGATATTGCGGCGAAAGGAGACGCGAATGATTCAGAAACGAAACGCCAGAAAAAAGGGGGGGGGGGGAAAGAAAGGAATTTCTAAACTGCTTCGGCTAAAAATCGTATCGCTTCCGCCGAGTAGAAGGATAAATAAACCGGAGGGCGGTAAACATTCGACAAAAAATTGCGAGGGAGTAAAACCCAGGAAGACAAACACCGGCGTTGTGTTTGAAATTTGCTCGTAAAAAATTTGGCCGAAAATAAATATCTCTTTCTGCTGGGAATAAAAGCAGAATTTGAACTGGTAAAAACACGGGAGTCATCTCGGGGACTGTGCTGAAAAAGAAGATGCGAAAATAAATTTTCATTTCAGAACTGGATAGTTTTCAACCAAGCAATTTTCCCCTCCGATATCGCACGGCAAAATATTTTCGTGTTAGGTGGACTGTCGTGTAAACGTAATCCAAATATTTGATTAAAGAATAAAACCTGAACTAGTTCTTTCGATACGGAAATAAATAAAAAATACAGCTCCAAATTCTTATTGAATTTTACAACCTAGTCGTCAAAGTCGCTCAGTAAATATACAACGAATGAAATGAATAAATAAATGTATCAGACTTTAGCATAGTAGTTTTAGGATTTGAGAGGAAACGAAATACATCTTCATAAGTCACCAGGCTGAAGAGACCTTGGAGGATGTCCAAGAAGGAACATAATAATAAGATAAGCGGAACGAACGTCACCGTGGAGCGATTTTTCATCGAGAAATTTAATGAATTAGATCCTCCCAGGTGGCACTCTAGACCGATTTATGCCGGTTCACCGATCGCGTTCGTCGATTTCAACGCAGTGTCCTTAATTTATTTGCTTCCTTCGATTCACTTAAAATGTGACTTAAACTTTCTTTGACCAGCAGATTAGATAAGATAAACGTGAATGTTTGTAGCAAACGTAAAGTATGAAATCAGAAAAATTCAGTAAAGTGTGGGAATATTATACGCGCCTCCAATATTCAATTGTATTGTACACTTGGTTTCAATTTTATCGAAACTCTTTATGTACTTTCTCAGACAGCAAGAAGTTTCCCCCCCATTTGTCAGAATTACCCACACAAGGAGCCATCCACTTCTATCTTTTCAACAGACTTTACTATCCTACAATAGAGTGTTATAACTTGGAGTGCTATAGCAAGTATTCAGTCGATTGCCTACATTTCACCATGAATTCCCAATGAATAATAATTTAAACACACTAAACCCTCCCGAAGCTAATAATCCTGGAATGGACACAATTTGGTCACTGACATTCCATTTGAATATCTGACACACTACAAATAACCAGCATGAAAACTCTTCTGTCTACTTTATACTATACTCCACTTAGTAGCCAAGAGACCTTCGATATCCGACTTGGACTTCACAAAAACCTTCCCCGAGCTGCTTCGAGCACCCTCTCATGGCGTCTTCTCATGCAGAACACAGCCCGCTCTGACCTCTCGATCGCCCCTAGAATCGCAATACCAGCTTGCGCCACAATGGATACAACTCAGCGCCATTGAAGATGCCACCAAGTATGAGATACAAGCGTATCGCGCTTTTAACGCCACGGACCACGGCTGGAATTGCCGGCAATTCCTTGGCGTTAACCAGGAGCAACGCTGACTGTCAGCGGTAATACCAAGGCGGACAGATCGTTTGAGCAGTCGTAGTGGGAAATTACATATTACCGCGGGGCCGCAATAAGCAATTTGCTGGTTGGAACGCCTATTTCCAACGTACTTTGCCCTAGCAGCGGACCACCACCGCAATCCACTTAGAGGTATGCACAAAGCGGCAGGAACAACGCATCCTGCTGATATTTCACGGGACTCTGAGCGCCATTTTCGCTGGAAAATCTTTTTATCGACATGTTCTACGGGATTTCTGACGGATTGCTGGAGGGTTGACGGTGCCTCGGGTCGCCACGAGTCCGTGAAACAAGAGGAAATTTTTAAGAGAACGCGCGAAAGAACCACTCGTGTAGAACTTCCTTTAAACCAGACAGAATGAATAGTTGGGAAATATTAATCTATTTAGCTTTTGATGTTTGAAGAGTCACTGCGGAGAATTTTCAGTGAAATGACAGAAAGTTTGATAATTTCGCGAGGGAAGTATGTACATTTATAAGAAATGTGTGTCTATAAACACGCGTTAAGACTTTACATCTACTTATTATTATTTTACCTATACCCCTCGAATTAGTGTTTTATGATCTTCGTGCAAACAATAGCGAGGTAAGAAACACCATGCAGAGCTGCGTTTGTATCGTTGCTAAAGCTTCCACTGTATTTCTTTCCGAGATACTCGTAGATTTAAATTGCAACGTCTCCCTGGAGCACGATCAAGGTCTCCGCGGAGGTATAAGCCGGCCAGGAGACGTTATTAAGGCAGAAAATAAAGTAGAAGAAATTAAAGTAACACGTTATAAGATGAAACTCGTAGAATCCAGCAAACTGACTCAACTCGATTCAAGAGCAACCCCATTTCCCGCCGCAGGAAACGGCAAATATAAAATCGCGCCACGCTACAGTTCCCCCATTAGTCCCGACAACGGGCAAACACGCTGAACTTAACGCAATAAACACCCTCCCCTCCCCCCCGTACGTTATTACACTACGAAAAGTCACGAGTTGCCAGAGAAATTCCATCTGTTAAGCTCTGGGCGGAATCATCGCGTATATCAGCAACAGAAATTCATTTTTGGAGTCATCTGTGCTGTACGAAGACATTTCTATGAATGAAGAATCAAGTTGAGATTGGTAATTATTTTAAAACATATATATATATATATGGTTCGAACGTGCAACAAAATTTTAGCAACTTGGAAAATTAGAATAAAAAGAAACAGTTGAATTTCACTACTGGTAATTTAATGTGTTTGTGATTGGAGAATGTTAGCAAATATTTTTAATCACACTGAAACCTTTGACCTCAGCATCCTAGTTTTTGTACAGTAGAATTTCATTCAGGCTTCTCTAAATATGCCCTGCATCCCCTATACAATTCTGTATAATTACCTAACCAGTCCAGTTCAACTGAATCCTAATCCAGTAAGGTTCAAATTTATTGAAATTGAAATTTGAAGGCAACCTCCCCTGAGATACTTCATGACGCCGGTACAACACGTGTTACAGAAAGCAAAATGATCATTCAAAATCTGCGTGACTATTGTCAGCAGATATATCTCCAATGATCTTGCCAAAAGGGTCGAGAATAGAATTATCAATATACAACGAACGAACGGTAAACGGATTACCAACTAAATCCCCAGTTTCACGTTGAAATATGCAAACCTGTGTAAACAGTGGACCAACCAATTCGGATGGAATATCGCGGAATTCCTGCGGAATAATCGAATTGTAATTGACGCGATGTATCGTGAGCAATTAAAGTTCACTGCACCTTCTAACACGCGGGGCGACGCGACGCGACGGGTGGATGCTTTGCGGATGAAAGGTTTCGACGCGGCAAGTGAATTACGAGCATCTCGTATGGGCGTGCGAAATTCGAAGTGCGACTTTTTGTGACTGGGAGTGCACTGAGCACTGCAATGCGTCAGAGAGGAGAAAGAAAAGAGTTGTCGAGCTCCGCAGACGTTAACAGAGTCGTCTTTGTCTCTGGAGCTGAAGATTCGTCGATTGAGTATGGAACGAAAGAGAGTGGCTGGTTTCGCGAGCTGCTGATATAAAACCTACAAATGTGTCTTGAAATTGCCATCTGGATTTTTCTGTGATAATGCGATCCTGAATAAGTGACCGCGATGTTAATTTTATTATTTTGTTTTATTTTTATTTATTTATTTACAGAGGTCGCATTAACAATAGTCATTAGCAACCATTTACCTCCGCACAATGATTACATATTTGAAATTTGGTCACAAAGAATTTATACTATACATAGAACTACATAATGCTCAATTATAAGTCGAGTAAATTCAAAGGGTAAAAGAAGAAGCACTCCCCTTTACACTAGGCAAAAAAAAATCGGTATCAAGAACCTTAAGAAACACTCGAAAGGGGGATTTGAGAGTTTCCATAGAACCCTGCTTCTTTTCGATGTGCTGAATTAATTCAAATTAACAAATTAATTATGAATACATCTCTCTCTCTTTGAGAAAGCATTTACCGACATGAATGTCGAATAAAAGGCCATCAAGTGCGTACAGTCGTGTAAAAATGATCGTGAATGTTGATACAAAATTTTAAGGGAATGGAGAGATTGATTGATCTATTTATTTGCGGGTAATCCCTTTAGCATACAGTTTCGTTAGAACCGGTCAAGTGTAGGTGCGTCCAGCGATCTATAAAATTCATGCACGTACATAATTATGCAGTTACTGCAATTATATTGGCCACATGGTCGTGCGATGGGCCTCTCCAAGAAGTAGGACATGATTTCTTCTGAATGACGTGATCGACTTCCAGTGATATAATATATCAGGGCACAGTATGACGCCATTAAGCACTTAAAGGTGAGCTCTGCCGTTGGAGTTCACCTTTACGTGCCAACAGTAGGTCAAACATAATACGTATGTGTCGTAGAGGTCACAAATTCTGATTCTGCATATTCAAGAAATCATGATAATAAATCGACATTGGATTACCTATTCGACGGACAGCCAAATATATTAAGAAGGTACTGCTGATATGGAGACCAGACAACAGAGCAGTACTCCAAGTGTTGATACTCACACACTATCTAGATTATTAAGTTGAATGATAAACTCGAAATAATAGTTAACCTTCGCCTGAAAGTTTCTGACTTGGTTCCATCCTAAGTATCACCTATTCCTATCTGACAAATACAAATTCCTCCCCACAGTAGAACCTTCGTTTCCGTTCATTTGACCTACGAGGCCTTCTACCGAACGATTCAATGTCTGGTGGATAAGGGAATTGTGTAAAACCGAGAAAAATTCTGACCGCCACTTTGCAGGACCCAATAAAGGAAATAGGAGGAAAAATGTCGCACGAAGAAGTGAGACTGGGAAAATAACCCTTCCGAAGAGACGGTTTCCATAAGAATCTTACAACATCACTGCAATAACAGGGAACAACTTCGAGCCTTGCCATCACTTTCTGTAATATTGAAGCTTATCGGTCGATAAACCGCCGAGGAAGGGATTTTGAGTGCACTTACGCTCTTCTGAAATCTTGCTGGCTAGATATTGAACGAGATAATATTTCATCTTGTGGTCTTGTGATTTTTGACCCTCAAACATTCGAAATCGCTGCCCCATTTCCAGAGTCGCGCGGAGAAAAATAATATCGCACGTCGTTCCAATAACTCGAGCAAAATGCGCGCTTCCAGAGCCACCGTTCTCATCTTCCTTTCTGGTACTCCATTGCCGGTGGTTTGTGAACATCTTTATAATCATTGTGCTTCGTGACATCAGTCACTATAGAATCCTCTGCGTACGTTGCGTTGTAATTTCACCGTAACCAGGCATTGTTCGTTTAATCATCGAGGAATTAATTGCATACACCGTGATTTAGACAGCAATGGTTTGCGAGTGAATAATACCGGGCGAGTTTGACGAGTCGCGAGCAAACACATTTGCACGATCAGTAATTTAACGTTTGAATAACGTCGTTGAATAGAATTACCGTAGGGCGCAGTGTTAAGAGTGGGAAAAAAGTAAGGTGTGAGAATAATGAACGAGCTACCTCGCGTTAATAGCGCAGAAGATTGATTTACGCGCCGTTATATTTATCAGGCATGTTCGAAAAACACGGTATCCCGTTGAAAATGTGTCGCTGCTGGGTGTCTCCTGTCACTGGCATGATTGATCGTCCTATAAAGTGTATTAAAGCAACCTTTTCCTTTGCAGTAAGTTTTTTTTTATTTACAAAAAACATTAAATGCTTGGATGGAGCAGATTATAAGACGTCTCCGATGTACTCTTCGATTTTTATAAAATTCAGAAAAACGAGCGATGAAAGGGATCTTCAGTGACACATAAATGTAGAAGGAACTACTGCTTTATATAATAAATTTTAATTACTTGTAATATCTAAAAGCGAAAGAGAAACGTGCACATTATGCTCCTACGGTTTCAAACGTTTCTTTGGTGGCGAAGTTCCCCCAACTCGCCGTCTTTCAAGCGATTTTTAACTTGCTCTATAAATATTTATTCCCCCGTGTTCGGTAAGTGGGCAGAGATTGAGTGGACAGCAATTAGGTGGGACAACTAGTACCATCGAAGAATATAAGAAAGTTGAAGCGAGGAGCTTTCGAGTGCTTTTTCGTGTACAAGCGGTGTCCCCTAGTGAAGCGCGTCGCGCAGAAAGAAACGAATTGTCGCTCTCATTCCGAACGAAAGCACCACCCATCGAGACTGAAAGGTGAAAGCCTGTTTCTTATTGCAGCAAATTTTCCAGCTGGACGTCGACGATTGCGTCTGCTTTGCAAAAAGCATGCGCAATAAAAGTAGGTACCATTGTCATCCGACGAAAAACTTTATACGCTTCTTACCAACGCACGTGCGACTGAAGCAAAGAAATTAATGTCCAGGGAAGTTTACTGTGCTATTAAGTAGTAAATAAAGCTTCTAAAGCCTGAAGAGTAAAAAGCCGCATCCCTTGACTCTTTCCCCTCCCCTCGTTCCTATACTCCATTCGTGTACTCCACATTTCCTCCCCCCAACCCTCAAACACCGAACCCTACGCGACGCTCAACGATTTACGCGTTTCGTACATGCTCGACCATGTTTCTCGTTTATCGTCCGGTCGAACGTTTTTCTTACCCAGCCTGTCGCGCTTATTGTTAATAATTAATCGGCAGCGCAATTAGGGTAACGGCACGCGGGACAACGACGCGGCCCTCGTTACGATGGCCCATTGCGCAAACAGAAATAACTTGGCTGGTTTCCACGCGATGCACGTGGAGCTCCCGTTCAAAATCGTCGAAAATAGTCGGGCAAAATGGAGGGCTGGCACGTGCCGCGAAGGCAAGTTCGCGGGCAAGGTGTGCGCAGGGCGTGACGTTTTAAACGAATCCAGCCTGTTCCAGCGGTAGCTGGAATGCGAATTAACAATACTTGCCCGCGCACGTGACCGAGTGCAGCCGGATAATCGAGTTTCCGAATGTCTTCCCGCCGTCGACGAGGCATTCACACGCGCGAAACGTGCGACGGTAGACAGTTACCGCTGCGAAACGAACCGGAAGAGGAATTCTCGCCTGTCACGGTTTTTCACGATTTCTTCTTTAAGTTACCACCGGTGTCCCGCTTTCGGGGCGAGGGAGTTTGTATTATCCTCAAACGAACAACCGAATTCGACAAACCAGGTATAGTCTTAAGAATATTCGTACAAAATTTTATTCGAATCGCTCCACTAATCTCTGAGATACCTTCGATACCACAAATTTGCTAACTGTGAAGAGGCCTTCGGAGAAGGGGCTGCTATGGCACCATTTCTTAAGATATCAAATTTATTTTTCACGAGAGTATAGCTTAATTTATTCATAATAATATGTATATCTTGATTTTAAAATATGACGTTTCTTTGTACGAAGAAAAAAATCACAAATATGACCCTACTTTGCGACTTTTTCAAGGGTACGTAACCCTTTAAGATAGGGTCTTCGTTATGTAAAGTGTTCAGTGTGCTGAAACGTTTACCTGTTTAAATAACAGAAAAAAAAACCCGAGAGAAGTTTCACGAGCACAGCCCGCCCTATCGAGATGGCCACTTTATATTTCCTTTCCAGTGGCTTCGCCGTGCCATTAAATAGCGACTGTGTAAAAGTACCCGTTAAAAATTATTACCGAGTGTTCGGCTTTGGGTGACCGGTTTCGCGGTAATTCTTCACTCTTTCTTTGCTTTTTGGAGCCCGCCTTTTGCAAATAATTTCCAGTCTCGTTATCTACACACGAGGGACTCCAGGCATCCGTTTCCCAGGCGAACGGAACAAAGCTGGTATCTTCTTTATGCCAGCCGATGCAAAAGGGTGGGCTCCGCGCGCCCGTCCCGCCACGAGTTCCGCCCTAATAAATGCAGCCGCTAATTAAGATTTCGCCGATTAAACTTTCGGGCCGCGCGGATCGGGAACTTTGTTTCTTTCGACGTTAAACTTGCACCATTTATTCTGACTCGGTTACCACTCGGCTGCCGGCCCCGCGTATTTACCCCGTGATTTTACGATCACTCCGAGAGGCTCGCTTTTGTTTTATCGATCCGCGGGAATCGAGCGTTGCCAGCTGGATTGTCCAGCGAGAGAAACCGACGTAAAATGATGAACAGTAATGTTGTTTGCGCTACAACGCGCTGGAATATTTACTTTTCCACGTTATTTCTCGTTCCTGTCGATTTGTCCGTAATAGCTCGCGTAGTTACTCAATTCACGAAACGTATTCATTTATTTTGTATGATGGAGATACGCGACTGTAGGATTTGGCTGCTTTAGCTGAATGGAGAACGTTGATTAGCCAGGCATCGCGGTAAAGGAGAATTATTTTAACAATATTGCCAGCGAGTTTACGCGAAGTTCCAACGGATTACTCAAGTACTAATTCATCCTTTAATGAAGTGGCAGCAAGCTACTTAGTTAGTTAATTGTGCTCAAATGTACTTGCCTGTAACTTTGTTAATTGTTGAACGGCTACGTAGCTCTTTGAGTGCAAGATTCTGATAATAATTGAAATTGGTAATTTGTTATGAGTTTGGTGTACGAGAGCATAGATAATACTTCAGTACCACCACTCTGTTTGTGCGCCACCGCCACTGTAACATTTTATTAATGAATGTTTCCGGGGCGGCGGGAAGCTGATTACTTTACAGTTACTCTGTAAAACGTATCTACTAATTCTGTGGCCAGGCAGGAAAGTTTTTAAAATCTCGCGGCCGGTTGAAAACAGTTCGTAACTTTGCACTTAATTAGAAGGGACTTCGTAATTGGGTGACTAGTTAGAAAAATTTAATAAATTCGCGGTTACTGCGAACCAAACTTTTCTTCCAGTGCTTCGTCGTTGCTGCTTAAGATAAATTGATTAAAAAGCCTCGTAAACGTGCGATATATCGCATATACTTCCGATTACATTACTTTAGCAAACATTGTTAAGAGAAGCTACTCAGCCACAGATCAAACTTTCCTCATATCCTCCTGGTGTACCATCTTCTAACATTCAAACAAACTTATCTCGGGAGCACTATAATACATATCCACTAAATTGATGCAGCATCATCTGCTACTCGAACCTGATCCTGATAACACAGTTCGACAAAATTTGTCTTTTTTCGGACTCGTAACATTCAATAGCCGTTTCTTATAGGTTCTCGTGCGCTGAAAACGAATCCGCAAACCGTTTGTCGCCATCACCCTCAATTTTTGAGAAATTCGATTTTTAAAATAACTGCAAAATTTCAACTTTGAACATTTTTTGTGTCGAAACGGTAATAGTTATTCGGTTGTTTGGTCTATCAAATTATTCTATTAACCCTCCCGAATACAACGATATAAATTATTATATACGAAATGAAACTCCAAAATGCCAAGGTTCTTGAAGAAAACAAAGCTACCAGATAAACTGACAAAAACTGCTGAAACTGCTTCAACAGTGCTCAGAGCCTTAAACTCCCATTGGAACAAAAATCTCCCGTCATCCATTCACTCCTCCTATTTGTTCCCAATTCCTATTGGAGTCCTTCACGGTCTCACGCCTCCTCTCGAGCACATTCGAAGCGAGTTTCGTGAACGTCCCCCTTTATCTGCGCGCCCGCTCCAAATTATGACGTGCTTTTATGCGAGCCACAAACGACGCGCGGTGTTCTGCCTCCTCTGAACTTTCCGGAGTTCCTATTCCGTCGAATAATAGGCTCCGCGCACAATTCTATCGTCCCAGCTGAAATTTCAAGTCGCGATCCGCGCATAGGCGAGGGACAAACGGCGCGGGAGGGGCAGAGAGGACGAGGGGAGGCCTGCTCTTGTCACGAATCACGCGTGGCACGCGCGCAGATAAACGCACCTGTTAATTTCGAGCGTCGCTCGTCGCCCACCCAAAGAATATCCCCATCCATTACGCGACTGTCGCGGCTGTGACTGCAACTGCGACTCTGCAACTGCGACCGTCGCCCCTGCAGTTAATCCTGCCGTCTAACGAGCCGAAATTTGTCCGCGTGTTGGGCCGCGATTAAACGCGAGCGGCGACGCGGAAAAGTGGGGAAAGAAGAGGATTGATGTGGGGCGAGAGGATGGAAAAAGTGTGGCAAAATGGGGGAGGCAAAGTGAAACAGCGAGGAGGGAAAAGTGAGGAGAGAAGAAATGGAGGCTGAACTGGAGAGTGAAAGATAGGAGAGCGAAGTAATAGATAAGAATGTGTGAACGGAAAGTAGAAGCGAAGATGGATTATGAGATTATGGTTGCGAAGTCGAAAGTGAAGTGACCATGATCGATCAAAAACAGACATGGTGGAGAGAACAACATTAAACGACGGGGATTAGTTAGAATTTCTGATTGATATAGTTTAGGACTCTGTGTTAGTGAGATTGGTGATCCATTCATTTCGTGATTTCCTTTAACTGTGGTAGATTAAGAATGTCCAAGCTGCAAGTTTGATATGGTCGAGTAATATTTAATATCGTGTTATATTTCTTAATGCAAGAGTTTTTTAGATGATGACCCAGTTTGCTCACTGGTCTCTGTTGTGACACGAAGTTCACTTAATTCTGTATTTTTTTATTCCATAGAATAAATAGACAGTCTACGTATCGTAACTAGTGCAAGTTAATACGATAAAATGGAGAAGAGATTGTAAAAAAAAACGTGACATCCTGTCGGCGTAAAATACTGTATGCGCGAGCTTGTAGATATCGGTTATTAATTAATTCCAGTTCGTAATTCTAGGTCACAAAAGGGTTCCAACCTCGCGAGGAATCCCGCCGCTTCTTTTATTCACTTTCGTTATTATCAATTTCCAATGCGAAGCGGAGTTGCATCCACTTTTATTAATGTTAGAATGTCGCTCCGAATTCACAATCGCTAGCAGCAACCTCTCGAGATATTCTTAAGAAGAATATAGAATTCGGCACTGCAGAGAGATCGATTATCTACTCCGTAACGCGAATTTAACAAAATTTTCAAATCATTACACAATTTCCAATTTATAAATCTAATACCACGCAATAAATTATCGTTCTACGTGCAATCGTGCAATTCTCCTATCATCCCGATAAATCGAGCACCGCAATGGTGTGCACCAATTAATTCAAATAATCGCAGCTCTGCTCTGCACAGAAATAATCAAGCGGCGAGCGAAACATTTCTGCTAGGTACAGATCGAACAGGATTACAAAAAAAAAAACAACGAATCTTTCAAAAGCATATTCAATTAAACACGCCCTGGGCGAATGCCCAGTTATACCCGGCCACTTGGCCGAATTCACGATCATCGACATAAATGTTGCGCGAAACGGGAATGGGCCGAGCTGCACAGAGCCGCCGGGGGAAGTCCACGGTTAACAATCGGCGCAAATTTCGATCGGCAATCACTGGAACGTCGTTTCGGTAACGACACGGCGATAGAATAAAACCAGGACCGCGTGTGTTCCCGTGGCGCGGCCACCCTGGAATTTCCATTTAAATCCGCGAAACAAGCCGACCGCGTCTGTCGATGCGCGAGGAAGAATTCAATTATCGCGTAAACAAATTCTTCCCACCCCCTCCCCCCCCCACTCCCTCATTATGGCGGCTTAACGGGGGCCGCTCGATTTTCCGGCGTCAAAACATTCGCGTGATTTTCCAATTCCCGTGGAAATGCCGCGGCATGCTCGAACGAACTTTCCAACGGCGGGAATTTAAATTTTAAATGGACCGCCGAATCAACGGACAAGTTTTTCGAGGCGCTGAACCCGCGCAGATTTATATCCGAAATTCCGACGAGCCGCCAATATAACTCTTTTCGGGGCGGAACGACGCGATCGGTGATCCACTATCACGTGTCTCGTCTTTCACTCGTGGATACAGAACGCTTGATAGACCGTGGTATGATTGGGGCGAAGATTTTTCTCGGGAAGAACGGTGGAGTGAAGGTGGTTTCCTTGTAAAATGAATTTAGTCTGATCGTGTATGGGACGCTTCTACTTCTTCGACTTACCGAGTCAGGAAAGAGCTATGTATGTTTTGATGTTTTAGAAACGATTGGTACACATGTAAGGTAACTTTGAAGGTTGGAACTCAGAAAGTTTTCTACAGAAATCAATAGTAATAATGAAAATTCGATGATTGGTGCATGTTTTAATTTTACGGTTTGGGGCACATTTACTCTAACATGTACCAATTATCGAATTTTTATTATTTTGCAACGGTTGGCCATACGATAATTATACTCATTTATTTTAAGAAAAACTTTCGATTTTTGATTTCAGATGAGCCTATCTTTCAATATCATGTACGCCGTGTTATTACCACCGTATTCAAGATTACATCGGAACAAAAACAAATTTTTGTTATCATCTTAAAATATGTATAAAGCAACACCAAAACTCACTGTATCATAAAACTCACTGTATGATACAGTGAGTTACAGTTTTCTTTAAAGAAATCCTAAATTTTTTAAGGGATTACAGGAGAACGTACCCTTAATCAAAATGATATCTCTCAAAGGCAGCGACTCGCGTAGTCAATGAACGAATTCTCCTTTCATAAAAGAAGAGTGCACCTTCTTGTTCGCGAAGAAACGGAGAGGAAGCAAATTATTCATAAGTTTGAGGGAAGTCACTGTGGATGGGGGAATGCGTTCGTGCCTCGGGAGAGCCGAGAAGGGTAAGGCAAGCCCGATTATTAAGCGCGATAATGTACTTGCATAGCTTATTCTTGTCCAATCGAGGACAACCAATTAAGTCGAGATTCCCCCGTGGCCTGTATTCATAGTACAATTGGTAGAAGAAGTTTCCTCTGAGGAGGTTGGATGCCCTGGGCTCGACGGCTCGGCTAAAAACTTCTGTTAATGCAAAGAATTCTTAAGTTCGCCCACCCACCATCCGTAACTGCAGGCGTGAGATAAACGTGCCAGGCGGAATTCCGCGCTCGTGTTGCATATTGTCTGATTTCAGGGTAATTAGAGGCGAAACTGACGTTCTGAACAAATACCACCCCGCCTCCGGCAAAATACGGAACTGTTAATTCGATAGTAATTGCTATTAATGCTTGTGATTCGATACGGAGTATTTGTTGTTTCAGTATCTTCCCAATGCATTGTATCGTATGGCATTCTGTAATTTATATATTGATTTCACGTGCTTATTTGAAGTTTCATCGACATAAATATAGGTTGGATTGATAGAATGTGTTTAAATTTCACTCATTTGTGGCAACGCCAGATTAACGCGCAGAACTAATTGTGTGGTCCTGAGAGTGATTAATTAAAGTAGAATATAATAAATCAGTGTTGAAAGAGATCTTAAGGAATATTGTGAAAGTATACTCGCTTCGCAGTAAGAAATAGAGCTGTCATAATTACCCGAATGATATTTTAAAAAATTTTAAACAGTTATTTCGACGATGCAAAGTAAAATGAGATCATTTTACTCAGCCAGTTATGAATCCGCGATCCATTAATCGTAATAAACTACAGTCAACGAAGAAGCCGTGTATACTTTGTTCCGTTTACTTAAAAATCCGTCACGGTTAATTAACTTTGCGTTAATCCGGCTCGGATGATAATGAATGCATTTTTACGAGGAGTGTAATTGCTATTATACGATCAAGCGGAGGATATTGGATTCGTACTGAAACGAGAGAATACGCTAGCTTTAATTCCCTTCGCGTTAAAATGGAGGACCCTTCAATGCAATTACTCGTGTTTACTACCTACAACCATTATTTTAATGCGCAACAGCGCGTCAACAAAGCTGTAGCTCATCGAGCGCCGAATTAGCTTACCGGGGCTTTGATTTTTGTAGCCGCCTTTTGAAACGCCCCAGCGCTTCAAAGAGTATTCAATATCGTTATCGAGAAAACACAAACGCGTTGTCGATAAAACATTTCCGCACGCTACATTTGTCCGATGGTTTAAAGCTCGCCCCTCGTAACTTTTATACGCGAAATAAACGAACGGAGCTTCGATTTTCTCCCCCACGAATTATTTAAATAAATCGCGCGCCGTAAACTTTCGTGCCCCTCTCTGTAATTACAATTCCCACTGTTGGCACTGTTTACAGTATCTGTGGCATTTATTAAATAATTTATTGAAAAATTCTAGGTATCGTAGATTGAGGAAATTAGGCTTTATTGACAATATATGACAATGGATAGTAAGTCTCATCGACATAATTAGTGACGGGTTAACGAAGCAGGCAAGTCCTGATACGTTTGAAACATTTCAGAGATTTCACCATGCCAGGTCGGCAATGGGAGTGACAGAACCCTTTAATTGCTACCGAGAATCGACGAAAATGTCTACAGTCACAGATGGAATCGTGGTATTAAAGGAAAAGATAGTGTTGGTGGGTCGCGAAACGACTCCCAACATCGGCTATACACCCATACACATCTTCGCAAGTCGAACCAACTGTGAAATCAAAGATTAAACCTAGAAACAGCAGTACGCTTCCCTGATAAAAGCACTCCTGATCACAGCTGATCAGTTTCGACGATTTGAAACAGCACCAGAATCAAAGATGTTTCTGCAAAATTTATATCTTGCGATATTTATTTCTTATTAGAACACCCCACTATTTCTTGCATATAATAGCCTGAATTATACATATTATAAACTTTAAGATTTTTAGTAATTCTATAACCCTGCGCTCTCGCAAACGCGGAAAAGAGAAATAATGTTAATAACATAGGATTTAGTGACTGGCGCCAAGAAAAATGCTAAATGTGTTATTACCAAAATTCTACCCACTCGTTACAACTCTCCTGCACGATGTAAAATTCGCCTGCCCTATAAAACGACGCCAAATACCCTCTAACAGCGCTTAGAGGGAACGAAATTACTGGGATGTTACTAACAGACAATTTGGGCCGCATTACGCTGGTCTGTACAATTTCGTTATCGTTGGTGGAGTAGTTTCGAGGGCAAAGGCACAAAGCAGTGAGAGCACAAAGTAAAATAAACTCTCCACGATTATTCGCGATGTCCTGCCTTGCATCCTGCTATCTGGATCGAGATCAAAGATCAACGGGAAAGCGAATAATACTGCGTCGCTGCTGTAGTAATCCATAGGCGCACTTCGGGGGGTAGAAACTCGTGAACCCTTGAACGGCAGATGATGAAGCGAATGTACAAAAAATTTAATCAGTGTGAGTCAACAGTGAAGAAATTTTTAAAAGACATTACATTGAGTTTGCTGAGTATGAGGCGCAAAACTTACATTACTTTCAATTGCATTCGTCTACATTCGTACATTATGCTACAGAAGGCTTTAGTATCAACAGACTTAAAATTATCAGTACCTCGAATTATTCATTAATTCTGATACCCACATATAAGTACAAAGAAAAACTGATTATTATCACTTTCCTAACGCAACTGAGACGTTCCGTTCCCCGATAATTAAAACGTGCCCATTTCCATCGATTCCCATCAACCCCCTAAACATCTCACACCAGGCACAGCTTTTTCATCTCCGTTGAAGCAGGACGGAGTGAACGATCCAGCCCTCTTTGACTGCGCCAACTGGGTACCAAGTAAAAATCAAAGATCAGAGGGGGTTGAGCGTGCAGTTGCAGCACCTGGTGCTCCGCATCTTCGACGTTCCAGCATCGAAACTCCGTCTTGCATTACCCTGTTCCCTATTCTCTGCCTGCGCCAGCTCGCGGTGCTCTTTTTAGCGGGGCAGAAATAGCCTGTTCGGCGCGGTATTACGAGAAACACACGTTTCTCGGGCACCGCCATTTGGCTCGCGCCGCGACCCAGGCGCGGGGCGCGCTTTTCAAGGGGTCCATGGACAGACCTGTCAGGGCGAAACGCAGCCTTCGGTGGCACCGTCATCGTCGAGGCTCGCGACGTTTGCTCTTACGCGGATGAGCGTTTACACATGCCACGTACGATCGATTGTACTCGACATTCACGGCCTGGGGTGCTTTAACGATAGTGGCCTCACGCGCTCGCGGTCTTGTCCGATTGCCTTCAACGACCTCTGTCATCTTGCTCCCTTGCTACGGCGCGTGAAATTTTTTTATATGTTTAAAGGGCTATGTGGGATATTGATATTATAGCAATATTAGTGTAACGTGTAATTAGAAATCGATGGTGGAGCTGGTACGAGAATGAAGGAAGCGTTTGGGGTTTAAGGGTATTAAGTAGGCAGTCGTTTTTGTCGAAAATAATGCATTTCCTTTTCAATTAATTACAAACAAATAAATTGAAGCTGAGGCTTGTTTTTTGACACAATGTTTATTAAGATCATAAGCTTTAAAAATACATGTTTGTTTCGACAAAAATATGCATTATAAATAATGTTACAGGTGGATCATTAAAGAGGCTTTTAAAAAAAGTTTCTTTTGTTTAAGGGAACTAGAAAATCTGTTCGATGGAAGAACATATCTAACGTGTTAAATATCGTCAATAACTTCAGCTTGAAATGTTATTCCTAGTTCTCGAATGTGATAATTTATAGACTAGATCCTTGCGACGTTCCGCTGTCACCACGAGACACGAACAGATTCGTGCCGAGTCGCTTTGCAAATTCACGAGGTTCCGCAGACAAGGCCAATTAGCATGAAATTTGAAAGGAAGATCCGGTTCCGCGTGTAAGTGTAGAGTCGCTTTGATGCAGCCGTGTTAAGTCTCTTCCAAGCGGACAATCAAACATTGAAACGAACCGTAGGTAATTAAATTAATCGTAAATTGACGATTGCAAGGAATATTCCGTTCCCTTAAATTAAATGTATTTGATCAATGAAATCAGCTGGCAAATACTGAGAAGCTTAATGTCTCTTAATAAAGACGAAGTAATTGGATCTGGAGGAGGTCCAAAGTCTTAATTGATCTGTATAGATTCCTTAATTGGGTACTGCAGAAATATTTATAGAAATTGTTCCTTTATTTTCAGTTTGTGACTCTGATTATTAAGTAGAAAAATGTCTTAAGTGGAACTTGTTCGTTGAGAGGATCAAATGATCAGGTCTTAAAACCCTTTTCTCCTTCTTCCCTTTAAAGTAACTGGCACCATGAGACTTTCATTACAAATTAAATTTTACCACCTTTTTCATGCCCTTCTTGGGAACTCTGCTAATTATGAATATTGCAGGCCTACCCATATCAAGCGACACGTCTATCAAACTCTCAATGTCTTCCCTCATCAAAAGCTAAGAACAAGTTTGAAGCAGAAAATTTCCTAAAAAGTCTACGATTTTCAATTCTGATAACAAAGTCAAGCACCCACAATGCCAAATCTTCTTTAAAATCCCACTTTTATGAGATTCTAGAAACTTTGCACCCCCAAACTAATTCGCAATTGCAGAACACGTGGTAAACTCCTCGATATTCCCAGTGTATGCAGAGGAACATCATGCACGACAGCCGGCATTCCGCAAATCTGCGCCTCTTTTCATCTCGCGCACTTTATTGTCCACAGGAGCGTCGCGCTTCGCACGGGAAGAAAAAGGAGAAGGACCAAGCTATGCGAAGACACGGTATATAAGCATCGATAAGCGAGAGCTATTTCTGCTTCATCGCATGCCACAAGCCGCCGTGGCACCTCGCCCTTATTCCGAAGAGGGTGCGAGAATGGGCACGTAAACGGAACAGCAAACAATGCAGGCTATCGCGAATCTGCACGCCTGCTTCTCCACTTTAGCTAGCTTCTTTATTTTGCAAATAACACACTGCTCGGCCGTTTCAATGGATGTGGAACCACTTCTTTTTTACCAAATTCAAGTGTCATTTCAAGAACTTTATTAAGCACTAGCCTCCCCCGGCTCGGCTTCGCCCGAGATATTAGCGTGATTGATTCATGTCTATTAGAACTAATATCTTTTAACGAAATTAAGTATTTTGAAAAAAGCTGAATTTCTGCATAACATTTCGAAAAAGATAACATTCTCTCCAAATTTGGGAGATTTATTTTACCTCCAACGGAACACATACAAAGCGTTTCTTCGTTCCATCTTAATAACGTGTTTCTGAGACATGCTACATATAAGACCTCTAGGTCTTGAGTTTTGCGCGTGATTTAGAAAGTATATAAATTAAGAAATCGCTATTGTGTACTGGTTAATTAGTTAATCTAATTGAAAGGCATGGAGATAAAGATATAGATCCTGTTCTAAATGAGCTGAAAGCTGAACCTTCTATTTCTTGTCATCCATCGATAATTATGATAATAAATACCTACGGCAGGAAGTGGCTTGGGTGCCACTGTAAGTCTACGGAGTTAAATTCGTCTACCACAAGTTTCCATGACTCACCTGAAACAAAAAAGCAACAATCAAATTAGTTATAAGTATGTAAGCAATATCCCGCATATGCAAAGCAATTAATTAATTACCCCTCCCCAGAGAGGCGGAAGGCGATCCGTCATCCCCGGGCCTTCTATCGCGAAAATCTATTTTCGCGATGTTGTTACGCGGGGAAAGTAACCGCGCCACTCCTTAACAAGCAGGTTCATTAAGGTTTTCTAATTGTGACGGGCCGCGTTCGAGGTTCTCGCGCGCGGACTTATTCGAGAAACTACCTCGATAAATTACTCCCCCTCTCCTCGCAGCCAATGCCGCGGGGTCGGCGTTCGAACAAGAAGGATCGCGGATCCTCGGAATTCCACGGCAATTCCACGAAGGCCTCGGTCGCGGCGAGGCGAGGAAAAATTCGGTTTGTTGCTGCAAGTGGCGCGAATAAGTAAGCGGAAAGTGCAGGCGCCGAGGAAATGCATTTCGCGCATGCCACGACGCATCCGACCTTTATTGCAAACATTTGTGCAGGTGATTGGGAACTGGTTTATAAATGTGGAAACGGTGGGGGATTCGCGGTGCAGTGCGAAAGCTTCCAGGAGCCGGGAATCCTTGAGTGCTTGAGTGCGTTGTCGTTGCTCCTCCTCTATTTTTTTCCTCGGCTACCAATCGTACCAAATGTTTATACATCGCCCCTGCTACGAAATCAAATGCGATATAAGCTATCTCAAACACTTACAGCTTGCGTGCGAACTTGTTCGAATCGATGCTTCCAGTTTTGGGGGCGTTCGTGGAATTTTCGCAGGCTGGATGAAAGTTTGTGCTTTTAAAGCTACATAACCCGATGTGGATTAGACTATCGCGATGCACGCTTGATAGCTAACGAGGGCAAGCATAAATATGCACGGCGAAACATACGTTAACCGTATTAAAAAGTTAAGGGGGCCCTGGACGTTCGTTGTAACTCGTTTTTCCGGCGGGCTAAACTGACATAAGTGGATTATTGTTTTCCGAGCAAGTTCGAAGCGCGTGCTTTGTGCCCGACCCCGGAAAACTCGTCTGGTTCCATCGTGCACGAACAACTATTATTCCTCGTTATGAGAAATATGTAGCTGTCAAGAGGCTTCCGGGTTATGGCCCTTTTTCGACTCCGGCACGCGTCCAGCAGTTACACCCTTAATCGCTGATTTATATCGCACACTTATTCTTTGTTCCACGTCCACGCCTGTTCTCTAGTCAATTCATTCGTCCCATATGACGTTCGGTTGGAATGCAGAAGTTTCGAACTTCCAAATTTTGTTAAGTGAATGAAAGCAAAGACACCGAAATCCCCTGGATTTCTTAGAAATTTCTGGACCAGCCTGCCATTTCGTATGAAACTTAATTACCATGTAATAAATCTTTGAAACTACACAATTCTTCTGGAACCATCCTGCAGATCATCCCCTGTAACAATCTTGTTCACATTTAACTCCCGAATCAATTCCTGTAGTCGTCATTCGAAAGGGCACTCTCTGCCTATGAAAATTGTTCGCAGGAAGCTGTATATAGAGGCGAACCCAGGTTACACCACGCGTTACACGCATCTCGTATTTTCGTTCGTTTTTATCGAGGCGTGCAGCCATAGAAAACGATACGGTTCTCGCGACACAGTGGCAGTTCGCGCAATTTATTCCTCGCGTAACGCTCGGTATGACCGACTTGCCTGGCTCGTTTTTTCCTCAAGGGATAGCAGGACTGAGCATCGAAGCTTGAGAAACAGCACTAGCTTGTACTGAACGTCGCTGTAACGTTTTATTGTGCGGAGAACTATTTGACGGGCGAGCTGTTACCCCGTCGCTGTTTACGGGCTTCGAATCATGCGGGCTATTCCCTGCGTCGGATGGGACTCCTTCGGAGCCTCGTGTTCCCTTTATTTTTTCTCGTTTGACAACGGGGGTGCGTGTTACTTTAGGGAGAATTTTGCTCCGTTTCAGGCATTGGAGCTTGGAGGCTTGCTATGGCAAAGGGAGAAGGGTTGTGGGAATCGCCTTCTTCGATTTGGGGTTATCAACTCTGAAAGGGACGAAGGGGGTTGTATTTTGAGCGACGGAGGCGGATGAGAGTCAAAGTATTTTTGAGATTTCCTTTCGCTTTGTTTTCTGGGAAAATATTACACTTGGGTTCATTTGTACATGTGTGCTATTAAAACGAAGAATATGTACATTGGAGAATTTGGAACTTCGACGAATCAATTGATCACGGCAAGTGACAGCGTGCCTATATAATAATCTTTTACTTAGAATTCCCTTTGACAGTGTCAGAACAAAACATGCTACTGAGAAATCGAAAGATCGATCAGCAAATGCATGACCGATGAATCCACACGAGGCAACCGCAACTAGAAGCCACGGGATAAGTAAGATTAATACGATCCCGCCGGAAGTTCTTCGTAGCTGATGCTTGGGTATCCAACGCTGATGTCGGATATCCTGCAACTCTCGCTTCAGTCCCTGTCTTTCGACCCCTTTTCTCTGGCTTCTTCCTCTCGAAGAAGACACGTTCCGTTGCCAACGTGAATTCGATAAACTCGATCGCTGCTCGCGGAAAGGGAAAAGAAGATCCGATCAATCAACGACCGCCGACAGTGAGAGATACAAATATTTCAAGAACTAAAGGCAGCTGCCAGAGGCTGAAGAATTCATAAACTTGTGTACATTTAACATCCACGTTTGTGCCTTTAGACACTTCAAGCTTGTGTCACCGTAAGCCATAGAATTCCCTTTGGAGAGGGCTAGGTATTATATTGAAGAGTCAGTGTTGAAAAATGAAAAATTTTCAAAAAATCCATTTCATTCAATATGCATCATTGCGATCTATTTGCAGGGCGTGTTCAGCATGTTCGATAAAATATTGTCCTAGGTAATTTCATTATCAATCAAGGCAAAATCGATAAATAAGACCCTTCCAACATATTTCCCTCAAGCTGAAAAATAAAAAAACCCACTGAAGATACTTGTCTCTGGAACTTCACACTCTATATTCCACGACGACGAAGTGCTAAACTGAAGAAAGAAGAATAAGAAGGGGAAAGCTGCACTTCGAATACATCGCATCGGTTGCATTAAAGCGCACCCCAAAAAGCCCGAAATCCTGCGGGAGGATGACACGCGCGGCCACGATGAAAAGCGCTTCTACGGAATTGCTTTCAAGCGCATCTGCGCTGTTCCGTACGCCGTGCTCCTCTCCTTTTTTTTTTGCCAGCGGAAGACAATCTGGCTTCGACTCCGATTTCTAACCCCATTCTACCGATCTCGGTAGAGTAGTGTCACTCGGACAACCGTCGTTCCTTCCACCGCCACGGGCTGAAATTCCAATTGTTCCCCACCGTTCCGCGCCCCTATTCGTCTTCGCGAGTCTTTGCTTTTCCATTTTCCGACGGGAAACTGAAGCAAGCATCGAGAGCAACGATGAATTACGCTACCGTCGTCCTTATCCCTCCCTCATTTGCCTGAGTGTACTCTTTGTCCCGCTTATAGCGGTTTCGAGTAATTCGACCGTTTTTCCATCTTCCACTACTTTCGCCGGCTCCCCTCGTCCACGAGCTCGGTGCGAGACCACTCCGCGTGATGGAGCTTTTTATTCTTAACCGTATCAAAGACACTTCTGTTGTGCTTGATTTTTGCTCCCCTTTTTCGATCGTGACAAAATATCCTTCGCCGCGGGAGCTTCGCCTTTAACGCACGAGGAAAAATACAGGCTGTTGGTTTTGCGCGCGTCGAGACGCTCAGAGTGTATGGGTTAAGTGTGAGCTGTCTGTTACTTTTCCCTTCAGAAGAATATTTTGACCCGTCGGGGTTGTCAGGTACAGGGCAAAGATGGACAACATTTTTATTTAAATGAAATTTCGCATAACGAATAAGAGTAGAGAAAGTATTCGCCATGTGTCGAATAAAGTTAACACGTGTCAACTTATTAAATAAAAAACTTTAACTTTAGATTATTTGGCGAATAAATTCAATTATTTTATTCGTCGAACGTTTTAACTTCAGCGTCGAATAAAGGTCTCAACTTTAAATTTAACCTTAATTTTATTTGACGTTGAATAAAGTTAAAGTTAAAGTTAAAAACAAAATTAAAATTAAAGTTAAAGTTGACAAGTTTGTTCGACGCTGAGGTTGAAACGCTCGACGAATAAAAAAATTAACTTTATTCGTCAAATAATCTAAAGTCAAAGTAGCTTTTATTTAATCCGTTATTTAAATAATTTTCTATTTAGTTAATGCACAACTCTGGTACAGGAATATGAAGGTGAGTGCAGGAGGATTTTCAAGATTTAATTAGATTCTTTGATTTGTCACGTTTCTTAATTCAATGATGCAATTAGAAATTTAATGAATGCGAAAGGAGAGGCACTTTTATTTCCTAATAGTTTTATTCTTATAGATTTGTTATATTAGTGAGTAAATACAGTGCTAGTACCGCGAGTAATTATTCCGTTGATATTTTGACAATGACGGCGACGAAATTACACTCACGCACAAAGTCAATGTTTCGGGTATCACCTAATCACACGCAATGCGCGCGCGCTGGCTGACTTCTGAGTATTAAACACAGAACAATATTACCATCTCGCTACAGAAACTTTGGCATCAACCGAGACCTGCTACAGACTACTTCGAGGGGAAGGAAGTTCGGCGAGGTTATTAACGCTTGACACAGTTTTGAAAGTTTCTGTTGCTGCGTAACCATGAGCAGGGCCAAACTGCCGGAAAGTAGCGAGGAAGCAATTTCGGAACTGGACACTGACAATCGATCCGGCAGAATATTGGTATTGGAGCCTTACACGTGGACAACCATACCTATTACTAGAAATTATCATTAGAATTCGATATCCCCGCCTTCGCAGTGTAGGCAACCAAATGAGTTCATAACGAAAGATAATAAAAACGCGATCTTTTGCAAAATGTATGATTTGTAGAATGCTGGATACGAATAGTTGTACCAAGAAGCCTTTATTATCTTTATCCTCCATTTCTGTCGATTAAAATGTTTATTGAAAGTGTTAAGAAATACGCGAAGTATTCTTTAAGTATATTAAAATTTCCTTCACCTTCTAATGGTTACATTTCATTTCCCAATGAATCTGTAAAATTCTGCTTACAGACTGACGCAGATATAAATGAATATGTTAACTGAACCGGTGGTCCGTGTTACTACATTAAACAGTAAATAAGAGAAGAGGTAATCCTGTTCGTTCGATTGCTAATTACATTAAGCGGTAACAAGATTACATCTCGGAGGGTAAGGAATTCAGCTCGTAATTCCTGGCTTTACTCCCCCATCCTGAATCTTTAAGGAAATCTAATTCTATGGAGGGAACCGTAAAAGAAATCATTTCCAACTTGTACCACCAGTATTATCTTGCTCTGTTTTCACCGTAACAATATTGTCGAACTTTGAAACTGTGCGGTGCCAGAAGTTGATAGTGCTGAACTTTTGTCTCCAACTATCCTCGAATTGGCGTTAAAATCTCTCTACTTCTAACAGAAAACTACGATTCCGCTACTATCTGTAACGCAGGCGTCACAAATTCTCAATTGTTACACAGCGCTACGTTCGTTCGCCACGTTTCTCCAAATTCCAAGCTATCAGATAAAAAGAGCAATTACGAGCTAACTCTTATTTCGTATTAAATAATAGACTTACAATTATAATATTCAGAATTATACTAGTTTTACCAAAGAGCAATAGCTAACAATGATCTCATGCCATTGGGAAAGAAACGACGATATCAGCTTCCCCTGGACTTTAATTCCCTTCGAATTAACCCAGACCTATCGGTTTCTCGCCGTCGTGAAAGTTCTGATACCCGGACAAACCGTGGCATTTATAATTTCTTGATGTCTTCCTCGCTGGTATCCGTGCTGCCCGAAGATCCAAATGGCCTCCACTTCTCGATCCACGTCGGCCAAGAGCACAAAGGAAACAAGACGAGCTGGCGGGAATCAAATGAACGCCGGGTAATTAAGCGGATTTAGGCACACTCAGGAACGAGCACCTCTCACCTCTGCCACCTTTCCCTTTTACTCTCCAGTTAAACCGCCGCTCGTCGATTAATTACGGAAGATTACGCCTGGCGCTGAGGCCGTTCCATTGCCCATTTTCGTTCTCTGTCCCGTCCTCCACTTTTCCCCTTGTTTTCGAAGTCAAGGGGTTGCTTCGTGTCGAGGATAATCGATTCCCTTGAGGTGCTTCTGACGCCAATTCGTTTGTCCATCTTGACAACTCTGGACTATCAATTTACATCGTTGCCATCTTTCACTTTTCCTGCACTCAGCCGACGAGCTTGTAACGTTCTGCGACGTTTCATGGATCATCTCCTTGAAGCATGCTTCCGAAACGCGATGCACAGGACAATTGGGCCAAATCATGCAGAAAGCTACCAACCCTCAATGATCTGAAATTAATATTATTTCAAATTGTCTGCAGTGTTTTAAAATGCAACTATGGCTTGGTAGTTTTAATAATTACATAATGTAAGAGTTGTTCTATGGGTTGGATTTTTTTTGCAACATAAAGATCACAAAATTATGGGATCCTTACTGTGATTAAATAATATTTTGTCATTTTTAGGGTTGGCAGCCTTCTGAATGTGCCCCAAAAAAACCTCCCTACATTTCCTCCACCTGCTCCATTATCGACACCGTTTACAACTCAATCCTACGCGCTTCAACAGCCCCTCGATTACATCTATAAACTACAATAAAATTACAACTAAGTAGGAAGCACAGGGGACCCCGAGCGTGGAAAGAATTATACAAAAGTGGAAATAGAGGAAGTGGAGCAGAAAAGACAGTGTCAGTGTCTGATCATAAAAGCCCCCAGTTGTTTCAATGAACCCTGGCGAAAGCATCTGCAAGCCCAGCTATCGTTCAGCATTCACCGACGTCGATCGATCACGGGCAACGACGCGCGTACCGGTAGCAACTGCCTTTATCAGCTAATTTGATCACGCCGGGCCGAGTTCACCGGCACGGGAAGCCGAGCAGAGAAATTTCCTTGGCGAGACGCAATAGAAACGACATCTGCATGACAAGGAGCGGTCCGAAGCGGCGGCCACGAATTATTTACGGTGGCGGCGTCAGCAACGGGCAGAATGCAACCCCTCTATGATAAAGGCATTTGTCATCGGGCGGCTTTCGGCTTCGATTATCGATACGTCCGTCCACGGTCGATAGATGCACCCCGCGGATAGCCGAATAGGTATTTATGGCCGTTCCCTACTTCCGTGCACGTACCCCGTTTCTTCTTTGCCCTCCCGTCGTCTTTCGCCACCCATTTGCTCCATTTTCTGCTTCTCTTTTGGAGCTCCTCCACGGCAACCCTCGCGCTTCCTCATCCCGCGCCAGCCTGCGTTATGAATCCTGTTAGTTTCCTCTCGCGAGGACTTCCCGCAATGATTCCAGGCTTCGTTCAACCCCTTCCGGTATCGTCCACTTTGCATCCTGGCCTTCCGCTATTTCCACTTGCTCCTTTAACGCTATTGCACTCGCGAAGACTAGCTCCCGTTTCCTGAGTCATTGTCCTCGCTTATGCGGGCTGTTTTGATATCTTCTACTCGGTGTACTTACATTAGTAGATACCTATCGCTGTTGTTACCGAGCGTAGAAGGGGAGCTATGAATTCTATTGCAATGTTTTCTAAGATTCTCGAGCAGCGACGCGGTGGTCAATAAAATTGCTGCTGAAAATAAACGAGGCATCATGCTCTTCCTTTTATATTCCACTTTCCTTCTGACTGGAGTCTAAGAATTCAAGGATACGCTTGATTGTTAAGCATCAATCACCCAGCTTCTCCAGCGAGCCGTCCTCCATCATCCCAGGGACGCTTCCGCCTCCTTCGCCTTAAAATTTCGACATTTTTCTCCGGAAGCCTTGAGCCTTATTTCATAGCTCCCTCCCCTGCCACACACCCCTCAATCTAATCCTTCGCCGATCCTCCCCGCGCGTCCATCTGTCTCCATTATCCCGCATCCATCTCTACCGCCCATTCTCATCGATTTGGCCGCCTGTTCCTCGTCATGAAAACCGATAAAAGTTATTAGATCCCACGGCCAAGTAATTCCCGCCGGCGCGGGGTTTCCGGGAATGAAGTCTGCAACCGCGGACCTTTGTGGTGGTTGCACGCGTAAAGAGCACCATAGTGCAGGCTCAAAGGGTCGCAAGGAGGAAGAGCGTTCACCCGCACTCGCCGGGTCTGTAGACTATTCAAGGACTACGCCCTGCGATCTCGCAAGAAGACGGTCTCTATATTGGGACGTACGAGTTTGATGCATCGACGTCAGATATGAATTTCACTCGACCTGGGACAGCATTCGAGTTAAAGCGTGGATGGGTGTAGTACTTCGAGCAGGAGTGAACAGAATGGAGTGCAGGGTGATGGTAGAAAAAGAATTTAACAGTAATTTCATTTAAATTGGAAGTGATGGAAAGAAGTGTTGATTTAGCTACCTTAGGACCAGAGATGGGCAAAATTTTTATTCAAATGAAATTTCGAATATCGAATAAAAGTTACAAAAAAAGTATTTGTCATGTGTCGAATAAAAGTTAATTTTTTTATTCGTCGAGCGCTTTAACTTCAGCGTCGAATAAATGTTTCAACTATAACTTTAACTTCAGCTTCAGCTTCAGCTTCAGCTTCAGCTTCAGCTTCAGTTCCAGCTCCAGCTCCAGCTCCAGCTCCAGTTTTAGCTTTAGCTTTAGCTTTCACTTTATTCGACGTTCATACTATTTTTCGAAATCTACACCAGTGTATCTGTGAAACACAACTGTAATTTCTTCTGCACGAACAGAACCCTGCATGTCATTATTTTATGCAATAAAGACGAAAGCTTCGCCGAGGTGTGTCATATTTTATGTCAGAATGTTACTTTACTAGAATGGATGTACCGTATCTGATTCTTCGAATGCTTCATTGTAGCCAGCTTCAAATTCCTCCTCCCACGCGAGTATCTAAGAATACGAACAGTTGTATCGATACGGTTTACTATGATGATCAGGGCAATCGTGGCTGAGATCTTTGATTTCTGGACGATCGTCGTTTGGGATCGAGGGGTCGGTTGTAAAACAAGAGCCAACTGCTCTCCATTGGATTGTTAATCATTATTGACGGGGATACGGACCGTGTACACGTTCGCTGCCCTGTCTTCTTTGATACCAGCTGCGTTTCATGGTGGTTCGTTCCTACGTTTTCTCATTCCGACGTTCGGAACGTCGGCCGAAATCGATGCGGAGATCAGGGAAGATATGTGCTCGGTATTCCCTGTTGCGGACTTATTGGATGAGGGTAATCGTGGATTTATGTGGTCTGTTTAATGAAATTTGTGCTTTTGCTGGATCGAGCCACTGCCAGGCTGGATTCGATTGAAGCACGGAACGATACTTCGTTGTTTTGATTCGGCATTTGCCTGGTTCCGCGTTTGAGAGAGAGGCAGCTGGGTGATTCGCGAAGGATGTCTGACACTGAAAAACAGATCTACTGATTCCACTGTGCCCTTGACGTACTGAAATATAGCTTATTTAAAAGTATCATCGTTTCGTAACTGGCTGGAAAATTTAACTGAATAACGCTATTGCGCGATAAAAACGAACAAAACTCAATAATTCCAAAAGAGCAGAGCAGATAAATAAACGAAGTCAAACGGGTTTATCACGAATATAATATTTAAAGAAGACGAAACTGTTCTTACGGATTGATGTTCTCCCATCTATATTTCTAATTTTATATGTTTTATAAATACAAAGCAGCACATCAGGTCAGCAAACTCGGTACGCAAAGGTATTATCGACTAAAGCTCTTTTATGGAGTTCATGTATTTTAACATACTCCAAGATGCAAAAATAATTTTCACAGACCCTTGCTACCTTCTAATTTTATACAGAATATTGATCTATCCCTACATCCATTGCAAGTATTTCCGATCAGGATCATCTATTTCTATCGCGTTTATGAACAACGATAATTCATAAAACTATTACGGACAAGTGAATATGAAGTAAACCATCCTGGTGTGACGTTTACGCTGTAAACCACGGGAATAAACGTAACAATATTTCCGTTAGCATTTCCGTACGGTAATTCCCGGAATAACTGACGGTGTAAAAGCATACAAAAAAAAAAGCAGGCACTCCTCGTGTTGCCAGCGATGAGTCATTCTTTATGGCTGCACTTTTGCAAGAATATTTCTTCCAGAAGCAGCCACGCGTCTGCATGGAAACTTTCAGCACGGTTACTGCCGCGTACAAGTAAAATAGAAACAATCCCCTTTACGAAGGGCTACGCTTCGCATAAAAATCATGCCAAAGCTTGGCCACGTTCAACCCGAATTCACTAACATCTGACGCTCGTAACATTAAATACGCATTCTAACCGGCAGTAATTTTAGTGTACCAAATCTTCTACGAACACAGAAATAAAAAGATCTAATTGCTTCTTGCGTGTCATTTTTGCGAAGAAAAATCAGCTGGTGGTTTGAAATCTCTGTAAGAAACCTCAAAGAGATGCTCAACGCGGATTCCATACTCTTCCTCTGCACGAAAATGAAACTAACTTCTATTACTCTACTTTTTTTTGCCAAAACTCTTTCTAATTCACTATCCACTTCATTAGATTCAAGTAGAGAGGAAAGCTCCCCCTTCCGCTTAACAGATCTTAGCAAGCTTCTTTTGCTCGCTGGAGCACTGTCGATGTCCATTTAACCATCGAAATGGGCTTCCCCGGGGCGAAATTTAAAAGCCAGCCATCCGTGCGCGCGTTTCCATGTTTTCCTATCCAACGGAACGGGAGTCCAATTTTCTTAAGGGTCACAGGTGCGTTCGAGCGGACAAAAAGCTGGTGCTACGAGGAGCCCGCGAGATAAACGGGGGATGCCGATTCGAGGGAGCGCGGTTCAAGAATAGCAGCTGGCGAAAATAGAGGATGCACGGTGAAATGCCGAAAGGCGAGGAACAACTTTACCACGGAACGCCAACAAAGCTCAAGCGAACAGCTGTAGCTCGCTACGATATTAATGTCACGCTATGAAGAGGAAGGCTGCCGAGCCAAGATCCTCGGAAATTAAGAAAATCATAGGACTCAGGGAATACATACAGGGTGACGTGATAAATAACACACTTCTTTGGGGCTGTCATAATTAACTACAATGGGAAGAAATAGACCCTTGAAGATTGAACTGTTGTCCGTTTTTCTTTCTATTCGTCGTAGGAAATACAGAACAATGTACGGAGGGGAATTTTTGCTTCTCGGCAGATGTATTGTGGAGAAGATACAGGAAATTTTGCTGAAGAAACAAAATCAGTTCAATCTTCCTGAATTGGTCTTACCCGCTTAGAGTGGATTCCTGTGGCAAGAGGAACAGCCAATTATTTATCAGGATAGCCTCTTTACGTTGGCAAAGTTTCGTAGTTTTTCAAATTTCAGAGTTCCTTCAATTAGACTTGGTCGATTCGTAGAAATATCAAATGAAGTATATCCGCTTCGAATAGTTTATCTACTTCTATCACTAAAACTACTCGCGAACGATATATTTTCTTACTTTTCATCTAGAATCGCGATTAATAGAAACATAATCACTTGTTCCATACGTTCCCCCCTCTTTTAATCAGAACCAAACGAAAGCGGATAAATACGTTTGTCTAGAAATGAAATATAATCCTCACTTCTCTTCACGCGCAATGTCGTTCGAATAATTCTGGCGTTTCAATCGGCGGGTCGCTGCGCGCGAAATAAATTTTCAGCTTGCCGATAAATTGCGCCACGAAACAAGGAATTAAATCCACGCATTTAAATTACAAGTCTGGCCTTTGTACTCGCGTGCCTTTCCTTTGTATCTCCGTTGAAATGCCCGCGGTATTCGCGATAAAGGAGCGTTCGGTTATTTCATCGGTCGCGCAACGAATCCGCGAATATCTGCGTGCGTCGGTGGCTATTCGTTGCCGAGGAGGATGAATTCGGGCTGGACAAAAATACAGAGATACTTTTTCCCTTGACAAACGTGATGTTCCTAGACATATTACTTCCTCCGCGGTCGCGTGAATTATGATCTTGCGGTTAATTTATTTCGCACGTTTGCGGGGTGGCGTTTTTTAAAGCATCCTCTTTTAGATCGAAGCTCACTTAGGTATGGACGTATTGATCCTTTTCTCTAATTTAATTTAGCGAGGGCCGATAATTGAACACTACTAGGGAGTATCCAGCAAAAATGAATAAGGAATGTGGAAGAAATATTTCATCGAGAAATATGAAGTAATATATTATTCTAACACATTAGCCTCTCTAAATGGAACGATGAAAAGCATATATCTCAATGATTTACTGTTTCGATTGAATGGGAAATGTGATCTGTGAACGTCAATATGTTGCAATAAAAAGACTTTGAATAGTAATGTTCATGCATAAAAAAAACCTGTGTTATCGAGAGATTCGAATTATTGAGGGAAATTTATTGCACATGCTATTTATCGTACCAGGGGCAATCGATTCGCCTGTTTCAAGTTTTCGAAAAAATTTCGTCAGTTTTCGGGTAGAATCATAAATCTGCCACGGGACGATAACCAAAGCCCTGATAAATCTGGCGAACGTGGCGAAGCGATAAATCAAAGTCCAGAATCTACTTTTGCTTACGTTAGTCGCATCTGTACATCGTAAGAATGTTAAGTAAAACCCATAAATCAACATCGAGGGAATATAGAATCAGTCTGTGGTGGGCCAACGAACGTCCGAAGCGCCACCAAAGGAATCTTTAAAAACGGGTGTCGCAAGAATCAGAGGCAATCTTGAAGAAAAAGAGTAATACCCACCAGGGGTGTAGCTAGAATTTCATTCAGGGAGGAGCATGAAATAGTGAATACGAATTTTGAATTACTTCGCAGTGCAGTTTATTTTTATTTTGTAATAAATTAATTTAATTTCAGACGAGCTACTAATTTATTATTTTTCTCCTTTGCCAGGGGCTCGAAAATTCAACAGACCACATAACTTGAAATTAAAACTCCAGCATTCCTAAATTCCTACTCGCCCAGTCACATCCCCCAATTCACTTCAACGTACCGTTAATACGAATATTAAATTTTCGGCGCCACGAGTTTACATCCGACCGAGTAAAACCAATAACACACACGCTCCAAACGGTAAACAACGCAGACATGCCAATTTCGACCTCGCAGAATTCCCAATTTACAAATTCACCGTGACGTTTCACGGAAGTAGTTCGTGCGAAGCGTATTCCCTTTGTTGCAGAAATCAGAAATTCGAGAATTTCAGATACCATCCGGCGAAACTGAGCGCACGATGTAGTTCTCCGTTTTAAACGCTCCGCGATTAATCATTCGGAAATTCGATTGCCTGTTTCCTGGAAAATGGGGCCCGTCGATTAGATCAGTGGAGACGCCGCGACCGGGAACGAAATCGAGCGACGTCGTCGGCGCAGAAGCACTAAGGGTGGAGACACAATAGAAAGATGATTTACCCAGATGATCTTGTTCCTTGTGAACCTGGCCGGGTTCGACGATCACCAGACACCAGATGGACACCAGGGACCACGGAGAAAGCAATTTCCCCAATATTCCCATTTCTCTTCTTCCAAGACCACGCTTTGAAGCGATGAAAACACAGACGCCCCCGGCACACGCGCGCACGCGAACACACGGACACGTCAAATCAGCCGAGGAAACACTGGCTTTCGTCTTGACTGTTACGGGGTTAATATCTTCTTGGTTCGACCCTTTCCTTTCTGCCCTCAAATTGCCCCCACTGTGTACGTATTTCTCCCTCTTCGGATTGGTAACATTGCGGACAAGTCGGTACGCGGAACGATGTACGCGAGGGGGACATAATTTTCGACCAGTGTTTCTTGAATGTTTGGCACAGGGAAGGGAAATTGATTAATCGGATACTATGTCGCTGTGTCTAATGGCGATTGAGATTACGGTTATTGTTGGCAGTACACAATTCTTAAGAAAGCTTCACTAATTCGAAGCAGAAGTACTTGAGGCATACTTTATTACAGATGTCGAAGAGCTTTGGAAATAATTGATAATGTTTTTGTTAAAACCCCAGGTTAGTATCTAATTGCTGGAGTACCTATGTGTTATTTTGGAGCACACGTACCGTTAATATATTTTTGGACTCTCGTAAACGCAAGTGAATTAATATAGGAAAATAGGATGACAGCGGAACACGAGAATTAATGTCCCTCGAAATAACACCAGGTGATATGAAAAATTGTAGGTGAAATATACGGAAATATCACAAAATCTGCAACTATTTCGTACACCGTATTTTCACTAATTAACTCACCTCGTTTATCACTGGCCAAAATATGAAATTAGTGAACAAACCTCGAGGTGCATATTTTCTCGTTGCGTAGAAATAAATAAATCGGAAATGCAAATGCATGCAGGATAATTATATCGTGTTCAAGCTAACTCTGTACGTTGCAAGAAGACGTAATATTCTGTGTATAATTTTGCAGGGTTCAATGAACACAAAAGAAATGTAGTGCATGTAACAAAGACTAATAGGTTCAGAATAAAATCCTTCAACTCTGTCTTACTGCTCAAAAGTAAAGAAAAAAATTTAATTCCTTTGTATAACCCGCAGAGAGACAGATGAAATTATATTTCTCGACAGATTCAATTAGCATCCATTAACAATAATAATAATATTAACTCTATCCGACAATGAAATTCTGTTCAACATGAAAACAGAAGTCTCTTATTAACCTTTGACAATTGAAGTTTAATATGTGTTTAAGAAGTTTTCCAATAATAGTGTCTTCTCCCCAAGCAATTGTCACAGTAAGGAAACAGACAATTTCCCCACTCATTATTCTCCGTAACCTTTATTAAACTTCGAGTAGATAAAAATAGAAGAAGTAGCATTCGTATTTCATCCCCTTTGTATTTAAAACTCATTGTGACTCATTTAGGAAAGGAATATGAACCTGAATAAAATCTGAAATGAAGATCTTCTTGCGACTGAAAATTAATAAAGAGCGACGAAGACATCTTCGTTTGAAATAAGCGCAACGAACTTCATTTAGACGCAAACGAATTTTCATTACATAGTCAATTTCCCAAGAGAACTCGAGCTCGTTTGTACATCTTATCACTCCACCTCTTTCGAATTAGATTTTGTCGTTCCAAAGGGCGAAAAATGCGAAAATTTGAGGTGAAAATGCACGAAGATTCTCGATGATTAATTATTATTTATAACATAGTCGACGTATAGCTGATTAACTTCAATGTTTATTCAATACAGATGCACAAAATTTAAGAGAAACGCAGAACGAGACTTCTTCGCGACTCGAGGAACTTGCTTTTACGGCAAAAGTAACTCCCCCCTTGGAAGTTTTCCCCAGGGCGATTAATGTAATGTATTCGCGGAGACGCGTTTTCATAATGAGATTAAAAGTTATCGGGAATCTGGGTGGGCTGGAGTGCATTAAGCATATTAAACTGCTACCCAACGAACGCGTTTCCGATATATGTATACTCTGATGGAATTCAAGATTGCAAATCGAATCAGTCGGGGTCTGTAATTATTAATTCGAATAGCAAAGAACTGCAAGAAAAACAGAAGTAGGTTGAAGTTCTGTGAAGAACTCCCTAAAACTCCCTTTTCCAAGTTGACATTTTCTAACCTCCCTTGTATATTCCAAGTTCGAAGTTCTACCACACTCAATTGACGAATTGAATTCAAACTAAATTTTACAGCTTCTAAAACACAGAGAATTATGAAATTTTAAGTTTGAAATCAACCTTTGAAAAGTAGCACGAAGTGAAGTGAAATTATTCTAACAAGAACACGTTTTCGAATAGCGAATTCGATTCCACGTATTTGGGAAACCTATATTTCCGGCCAAAATTCGGTTTCAATATCCGAATCTCATCGCAACAACCCCGGCGGACGACATTGACAGTTCCGTCCGGCGTTTTATTCATGGAAAGCTCGACAGAAAGTGTATCGACGTTTCCTTCGATTTATAGACTCGTCGTTTTGGTCCTTCGGGAAACTCGGTTGTAGGAGGGAGCGAGGGATAGGACGTCAAAGAGAAAGAGGAAAGTAAAGAAAGTAGACGTTTCACTTGGCGAATCGGCCAGGGAGGGTTTCATATCCCTGAAATAATAAAGATTTCCTGCCTAACGTCCTCCTCCTCCTCCCTCCTCCCTACCGTAATCGTACAAATATTTACGTTGCTCGCGAGGACAGTGGCTCTATCGCCGACAAGGGGAGCTACCCTCCCTGTCCCTTGAACTCTGACCTCATATAACATTGTATCCCTCGATGTTTAGCAAACACACTTGTACAAAAGGAAAGAATCAAATGAAACAGAACGTCGTAGTGAATGAGCATCGACAGCAATTAATGGATCATGCAAAAGATTTTTGACTGCATTCATTAAATAGTAGAGGGATTGTTTTCTTTCGTCTTTGAGGCGGTTATTGCTCCAGAAATAATAACAGTATGAGAAGACTGAATGTAAGAAAATGCAATTTCTAAATAATACAACAAACGAAATGGGCTAACAGTGTATGTTCATATTCCCTCACATGTCGTGATCCTTTACTATTATTACTTAACTTCGCGAATACAGTGTGCAGTTTGTGCTTGAGCCCTGTAAGAGCCTATTTCCAGCATTTAATGTAGCCCCGTTTCATTGTCACGGGCGTAGAGTAGAAACGTAAAATAGGCGTGAAGCAGCGTCGTATCTTTTTTACATCCGAGTGATTATTCTCCTGGCAGTCGCGTTCAAGTAGAACACATTCGCTTTCTTCGGTTTTTCCATTTTTCACTAACCACGTGGTACAAAAGCGTTCATTCACGGTTTTAAACCCTTAGATTTATTGTATCCTCGCAGAACAGTAAAAAAAAAAGGGAAAAATAAAAGGCAAAAGAAATAAGAGGTGAACCTCCACTCATCACGCTTTTCGCAATACTTTCCACGAAAACAGGAAGAATTCACCTCGCTACAAATATTCAGAAACATCAGATCCCTGCTATCCCTCCAAGACTTAATCTTGTTAGAAGGATACACTTTCCCCTACGTGTAGGAGAAAAAAAAAACGAAGTGAAACTTAGCAGTAGCTGGCTCGATAGACACGCGAAGATCGACGTGGCCCATTTTCGTTCTGCACTCGATCGCAGGATCCAAAGTTAATCGAGTGGAACGAACACCGGGCGGGGGTGGACTGGCGCGTTACAGGGGTAAATTTCGACCTTATAGGCGACACGCGTGTCAACGATAGAAAACCTGTCAGCGGCAGGTCACTCGATTCAGGTGCTTCGAAGGTGTGACGTGACGTGACAGCGCTGGCAGAGACCCGAATCGCATTAGCGTGTCACATCGATCCTGCGTTTCCGTGCGCGCAACCGTGCACACCTTGGATATCCGTATTACCAGACACTTCTCACTCCTCTGAGACCATGTAGCCATACCTTATCAAGTATCCGTGATTCATCAATGCAAACGTCGTGCAGTGTCTGTGATTTTTAGGGCTCTGAACTGATGAAGTTAATCTTACGAAATGTGCAGAGCTGATGTTATTGGTAAGTAGAGTGACTGAAAAACGGAATTCTAGACTGAAGAGGAGTGAGTTAAGGGTGAATGTTCTGTGAGTTGTCAGTGAATCTGTTCTACTGTGCTAGTAAGACCCAATAAGTGGAAGTGGGCGTTACTGGTCAGACTGGCCGATGCGTCAAGGGTACATCTACTTAGTATTGTGTAGACAGAGAAAGTTAGCTAGTGTAGGAATGAATGTGTTCTAAGAGAGTTCGAAAGTCGCGGGCTCAGGCTGGAACTAGTCCCTCTGGAACTAGCTTTCTCAAACAAATACATTTACCAAGTCGCAACAGCAACGCTGTTCTTGTAATTTTATCTAAGTAAAGTGCACTTTCAAGAGAAGCGTAATCTTGGCGTTACATTGGGAAAGCCCTCGATCCGAGGATTTCGATGAGTCCGACAAATCGGTGGTGCAGTTCCAAGTTCCCGAAGCTCTTCATCCGTTCGTGAAAAATACGAGATCTCTTCCCGTGCGAATAAATACGATCTTCCGCGGCGAAACTTCGACGAACTGTAACAGATGGCTCCGTGACTCGGGCGTCAAGTTCCGGGGAAGTTCGGTGGGAAGGGCGGCCGCGATATCCAACCCCACTTGTGAGCAGAAAGAATTTAAGAGCACCCAAGAGACAAGCAAGCCGAGAATGCCATGGTTTCGACACACCGGCCGAGATCTCTTTAAAACGACTTCAAACGTGGGGTTTGCTAGTGAGTAATCCCCTGCGCTTTGTCCAAGGTCTACGAAACAGTTCGTGTCGCGTACAAAAGCGTCATTTAGGAAATCGTCTGGCACAAAAGAATCGAGTATCGAGGGTGACTCTACTGCCGCGAGATTAAAAGGAGGTTTAGTAGCTTCGAATGTGCAAATCTTGGAGGAAGTCCGGTGTTCCTTAATCGAATACAGAAAGGTGGTCGATATTTAGTGGCTGTACACATCCATGTATACATTGGTATTTGATTGAGAAAATTATGGAAGGGTAGGATAATTTAAATAAAATATTATGCACATGAAAGATTGCATCGACGTTTACTGTTCGACAGCAGTTTCTTGAGGATCTAATTCCGAATTTGGATGCACATGAAATCTACAGATCTTTAGAAAAATATCAGAGGATCTCGAATAGAATAAGTAAGGCCTCCGCGAACACAATTCGTATCACCAATTGCGGTTAAGTCCCCACTAATTACGCGCATCTAAAGCTTCCATTAAAAGGATGGGGAAAAATGTCGGGCATTGCCGAAAATGACAGATGCATCCCAAACGGCTGTAATCCCGGCAAGAAGCCTGTAGAGTGGATTAAATTCCAGAAGCTAATCCTCACTCGTCTCGAGCCAAGGGCAGAATCAATGGCAGCCGCGCCACTGAACCAAAGAATTAAAAAATCTCGAGCATTCAAAGGGCGCACTTTGACAGAGAAAACCGGAGGAGCGTCTTTTCAGTCGGGATCAGGATTACCTCGGTTTCAAGCCGAGGTCAGACACCGCCATCGAGTTCCTTTCTCTGACCGAAGAGGCCTCTTCAATATTCGAAAAAGCTTCCCCGCGCAAGGGGAAATACAAGTGCAAATCAGTTGGAATACATAGGGTGGCTTGCGCCCTTGTCTTCGCGCCCTCAAGTAATCCTCTTTGAGAAGAAACGCGCTTCCCTGCTTCAATCGCGCTTACTTCGAGGGACGGACCATGATTTCCATACAGATCGCCAGAACTTCTTCCTCGATTAAAAACAATTGAACATAGCAGGCTGGCACTGAATGTTCAGATCTAATCTCTGACGCGCATCACTTCCGTACAACAGAATGGCTCACAAGCGACTCGAGAGGCGACGCTGAAACTTGGCCTCCCCGTTTCTCCAGCTAATCTCTGCACGAACATATACGGCGGAAGCTTAAAGGGAAATAAGGCGATCTAAAATCTCGACCGCTCCTCGAGCAGCTGCAACTGTCTTTCGCCAAACGTAGCATTGGAACTTCAGCAAGATACTGCGCAACTTCGAACAGTACACGTGGCTCGTCCCTCAAACTTTCGTCGCCCGTAAAAAAATTACTCCACTTTTCCCCGTACTTTCTGCAATTTATTAAAACTCCGCGGGCGCAACTGTATCGCCGTCAATTCGGCCGTAACGATTCCACGGGAACGGAGGGGACCGACCGCGGTCGTCCGGCGAGTTGTACGTCATTTTCTTCGCGGGATGAGCGCAACTTTTTCACAGAGGCATCGTGACCACGGTCCGCTGATTTATTCGTGGGATTCGATCCAAAAGACGCTGCTAGCTTCCTGAAATGCCCGGCGGATTCCTCGGCGAAAGATCCACGGTATGAAACGGAAGGAAACTTTCATCCCCCCGCGCGGCCCCAGCGTTTCCTCCTTTTCCGCGCAGACACGCGGCACATAAAATTTATCCGGAAAGTATCCAATTGAAATTGGATCCTGTTTTTGCGGAAATACAAGGACCGCCCCCTATGAGAGCTAATAACGCGACGTCAAAGGCGGATATTGCCTCGAGACGCCTGCGTTTCCGTGCCAAGAAGACAGCGATGGAACGAGAGGGGTTCGGCCGAATTGGGCTTCGCGTCCTTTTCCCTGGGGATGCTTTGTGCCTGTAGTTTCCTTGGCTCGGAAATTTGGTCGTCACGGGTGTGTTGAAAGATTCCGGGGAAGGTTTAATGTTTAATGAAACGATTATGGTGGGACCAGTTGATGTCCTGAAAGCTAGTTGGAATGGGGTAAGAGCTTGTAGCGATTTCAGGTATTCTGTGTTTGATTGTTTCGGGCTGATAATGGTTACTGTTTATAGAACGGAAGTAGGTAAATGTGTGCTTTGGTGGATATGATCATGCGGATGGTGTGTCTCGAAAGAAAGGGGAGGTTTGAGACATATTTCTGAGCTGTATGCGCACAAACTGTGATCTTTGATACAGACTGAATACTTTTCGTTGCTTCTATTTTCTGACTTTAACTTAAAATACCGAGGGAGGCAAAATTTGTTAGAGTTCTTCAATAAATTCGCAACATTTTTCACAACTATTGCACACGGAGTGGGTGCGCTAATACTTATGAACGGCAGTGTACCTCTCCAAGAATGGTATCGCAAATTAAAGGAAAAGTCATCGCATCTGACTACAACACAACTGCTATTCACACATGCTCTGACACCGTAGAGATAATTTCAATTTAGCCAGGCAATATGTTCACAAGGAACCCCGATATTCTCCAAGATTTATGCATTACAGGGCACCCTAGCCAAGCCAGGGAAGATCCACTGGAGAGACGTGGCGAATAAACAGGTCACGATCACAAAGCTGTGAAATCGGAATCCATCTCGAGCCAATTATCAGGCCGATCTCCTCCGCGAAGTTGTACCCCAAAACTCGGCCAATCGACACCGCCGAGCGCACATGGCCAAATAGATCTGCCTCCCCGAGTATAATAGCGGGGCCAAGATGCACGTAGTTACTCGCAGAATCCGTGTTCACTCGACACGACAGTCATCCTTCCTCGAGTATCGGTTTACTTCCTCCTCAGCCAACGTGTACAAGTATGCGCAAGTGACTCACTGGCTTCGCGAATATCGAGGCTAGACTGAGAATTGCATTCAGCTCGTCTCTGTGCTCTGCCCCTCTCTCTCTCTCTCTCTCATCCTCTCCAGACCTCGTGCTGCCCATGCACACGAACAGGAACACACGTCTGTGTCCTGTGGTAATTGCACTTCTGGGCTATTGAGCTCCTAATCACGAAGTGACAACTGTCTCCCCCTTTCTCTACAACCACCCTCCGCCGTTCACCCTCCCTCGGTATCTCATACCCGAGCTAGTCGTTCCACTTCTTTCTTACCACGGTTCGATCTTTTCGATTCCATAATAGTTTTCTCTTCAACGGTCGTTTCGTTGACTACGACAGATTCTTTGTTTCACCGTGCAGCCCGTGTCTGGACTTTGTTGCTTCCTTCGATTTCAACTTCCTCTGATTCTCTTTTGCAACCCCATTCCTGGCAGCTGTCCCCTTCTCCAGGAGCGACCGATTTCTTGGCTATCATTTGAAGTTCACGGTTTTCTACTGTGGCATCCAACGTCTCGTGATCTTCACTGATGTGTGTGTGTCTGTTGAACCACTGGGTGTTTCGGAATGGTCTGATTTTTTAAGTATTTGTTCGGAGCGATTGTAATACGACAGTCAGAGTATTGGAACTTTGGTGACGTTTAGTTGAAGTCGGTGAACTTGAAGGGGTTCTAGGATAAGAGGGAATATTTTAGATTACAGGTGACTTGGCAGAAGTTTGACTCGACGTGAATCTTTCGACGGCAAGGTAAGAGTAATTAGAAAAACCTTTAGCGGAGCTTCCAACGGAATTTCGGGCTGTGAATAGGCACAAATATTCCGGATAATAACGAGAAAGAGTTTGGAAACAACTATCGCTCGTTTTGTAACTCGGATACTTCAGACATCGAATTTCTAAATGAATTTCCAAACGAGTTGGGCAGAATGTTGCGAATTGGAGATCGTTGGCTCTCACGAAGCGAAAAAGAACGACCAGGGAACCTGGTTTATTGGAGGAACCGCTTTTTACGAACGCTTTTCTGTCGAATTCATTAAGAATCGTGCACGGTATCAATATTTCCTGTGTGCTAACTGCTGACATACATATTTATTGATATTGATCGATATGCACCAAAGCAACGACGGGCTGACACGTTATTAGCATTTACACGCGTGTAACATCAGAGAAACGAAGTTACAGGAGCGTTTATATTCATCGACGTGTTGTTTGAGATAAAAAGTGTAGCAAATAGAAAGTAGAGTAATCGACAATTCTGCATTTCTTTCTCTGAATATTCCTCTGCTTCACGTTTTCCCTTTCTCGCCAAGGAAAACAGTTTTTCACGTTTTCACTGATTCTAAATCTGTGTGGAAGGGTTTAAATGCTGAATGTCGTTTCCTTCGCACCCTGCCCTACTATCCACATTGTTTGCACCAACTGTATATCCTAACTAAGAAGATTAGATGTTTCCAACACGTAATCATGAAGTATTCAGGCAAAAGTTAAGAGTTCCATTAAATTCCTACAACAACTTAATCCTGTTGTACCTGTTACCGCCGCAAGCAGTAAACTATCAACTTCTAAAGCTATTCGAACTTCTTTTCCCAAAATTTCTTTAACACAGTCGAATCCAGGATGAAGAAAAGATTTGAAAGTTCCGTACGAGAGATCAGACCATTGATTCCTCCCCATTACAATTTGAACTGTTCCACATGATTATTCACTTAACACAACACGAAGGAACAAAAGAAGCACAGTGCAGCACGGAATTATTTTCCTACGAAAACGCACACTTTCGCTAACATTTATCGGATACTTAACATCTGTTGCACGTTCGACAGAATTTTCCCGCCACTTTCGACGCGGACTCGCCCTCCCAGGAACTCGATCGCGAGGGGATGAGTTCTCGTACGACGATCGTCCCGGGAGAAATGCCCAGAAGGCACTGATGGTGTTTTCACGAGTGACTCCGAAGGCCGGAATGCCGTTTCACCGCCATACTCGCGTTTATATTTGGCATGACCACTCCGTGCTAATAATATGAACACACTATTGTTGATTCGTGACCATTCGCGATGTTTGTTTACCATTTTCGTGTGCCAAATGTGTGAATACGTAAATCAATTGCAGTTACGCGATCGATGTCGTTCGTGTTGCCATACCAATGATGCGAGTGCTTCAAATGGTAGACATAAATAGCAGTTGTATTGGGAAGACGTTGAGAACAATCAGAATGCTTCTAATGGCAGGCAAATTGGAAAGTCTACTGACAGTAGAAAAGATTCGAAATTCTTTTTCAATGCTTTGCACGAGTTTCAGGAGACAGGTGTTAAAGGTGCTTTCAATATGCTAGTGAAGGTGGCTGAGAAAATTATAATAGACTATTTTAGAGTAATATATGTAAAGTTAAGGTTAAAAAATTTTCTCACAAATGTTGTCCAAACTTCCTCTGGAAAACGTCCCCTATCTCAATACTACTTCCTCGAGTAATCAAAGTTTCTTACCTGAAACAGAATAAAGGTCATCGCATTAGTAAGAAATACTGGTGAATAGAATCGACAAATTAGAATTGTTTGTTCTCGAATTAGAATTGAATTTCGGCTGGTTTTCGCGAACGTAACTTCTCCAGGCACATGTTAGAAGATCTTCTAGAAAAATTGGAACGATTCCTCGTTTTATTTATTCACGATCGCTCGCAGACACGGTCGTAACGAGAGTGTATATTTATAGACTGTAGAATCTCTGGAGCGCGAGCACTCGTGGATCGCAGTCTTCCGAGGAATTCCGGTAACGAATTCAAAAAGGAAGACGCGTGCAGGGAAACTGCGGGCTTCGTTGCCCCGTCACATTTCGACTCGAAAGTTCCGACGCAAGACGATTCCCCGCGAGATCAGCAGCGAAACGCGTCTTTCTGATCCTGGGGAAAATTCGTTTCTCTCTGGGAAATCATTTCCGGACGAGCTCCCGCGTTACGAAATACAGGGGCTCCGTAGAAATACGAAAAGAAGGAACGCGCGCTCTCTCCTGATATGTAATTCGTCCGTTCCCAAGATTTATCAATGTTCGCGGAGAGAATTAATTGAAACGCTGAAGAAGTTCGTTCTCCTCGCTCGAAACAGCTACGTCGATCATGTTGACGATAAAAATTAGTAAATCGGATATCCCTAACAGCTACAACTTAAAACATCCCCGTAAAACCTGTACAGTGGATAAGATTTAAAAAAAAAAATCCATAACACGAACTGTGTACCAGAAACGAATGCTTGAATAACTTTAAAATGATTATTAATAATAGACGAGACAATGGGGAGAAGAATAAAAGCCTGGCAGGATTCAGAAAATCTGCATCAGACAAAGCAGAGAATCAGTAATTCGCCGAAATGCTGATGTAACAATAAATAATGTCATTCGTGGAGAATGATTTATTTACAATGTGCAGCAAAAAGTTAACGAAACTGTTCGCAAACCACCCCGCGAAAACGTTTAAATATTCACAGTCTTGTCCTCCCTGGTTACATGTACGCGCGAATGTGGGCGTGTACATTTACACGCGCGTACATGCTGGCTGTTGCGCATAGAGCGCCACCGGAACCGAATCCACTCATTTCCCGGCTATTGTTCGTCCCGAATTTTTTTCAACGTTTTCGTTTATTAGCGGCGACGCGTATCGCGAAATGAATGGCTGCAATTTTCGAACGCGAAATCGAAATTCGCGCACGCCTGGAGATTGATCACGAGTGAACTCGAATAAAGCCCCGTTGGGGATGTGTTGCTGGGAAACCGTGCGGGGGACGGGGGGGAGAAAAAAAGTTGCAAAATCTCGGGGGACGAGCTCGCTAAATATTCCTCGTCCCTCCCAATTTTTACCTCTGCCGCCTCCGTTCAGCAGCTTTTTGTAATCGCGTATAAAATTGATTCGCGTAAACAATTTCGCTCGCCGCGCACGGGCCTCGATGAGCGCCCATTCAAAGCTGCGATATTTCATTATGACGTTCCGTCGTCGCGTCGCAATAGTGTCGTAATTGATTGCCAATTAAGCTTGCCGATGAGATAAAACAATTCTCGCGGGCCAGTTGATGAAAAGTGTCAGGATTTCGATTCTACGCGGCACGATGGAAATTATTACGCGGTTGGAGAACTGTCCGTGTGTCGCAGGCACAAGTGCGTATCGTTAGACAATTTTTCATCATCGCTAATCGAGGTTACCGTTCCGTTAATCCCCTTTAAGTACATTGCTGACGGAACAAACACGGGCGCGATTGCATCGAGGAAAGTTAGGCGCAGCGACGAGCATCGAATCCCCGTGGAGTAGCATTTAAATAAGAGAATCGATTGACATCCCCTGGCACTGACTTAATCCTTCCAGGATTCAAGTCGAAGCTACTCCGACGTAGCCGGCAGAGTTTTGGTCAAGTTGCGGTCAGGCTGCTTCGAAGTTTCGGCGGGTGCCGATGCAAATGTGTTAGTTGCATTCCAGCCGGAGTTTTCCTTGGGACTTGGAAACTTCGTGGGGTTAGCAGGAAGCTTGCATCCTACATTCACGAAGGATCTTCCCCCGTGAAAGTCTTGGATCCGTGCAAATGTACTATGCGAAACTTCGACCCCTCGCCGCGATCGATCGGCAAACATGCGGACAATTAAAATTCGCAATGACGGTGCTGCTTGCTACCTCGTATCCGATAATGAACGCAGAATTGTGAGGGAATGCGGTATGTCTTAATTTCGGGGAGCAAATCGTGGATAATATGTAAACTGTTAAAGGGTAGAATAATCTTTGTCAAATATATAAAAAAGGAGGTTCTCCAAAATAGATCAGTGATATCTACGCAACTACTATCCAAATACAAATTCTGAATCCTCCGCGCTCAATTTACCAAATCGGAGAATAAATTTCCTTGACTTTATTCCATCAAGAGGAGACAAAACAAAAAATTCATAATTTAACAAAAAAAAATCCATACCACAGTTTTCCTTCAGTTTCTGCCCTAGATTTAATTCTCAAACTATTGACACCCGATTACGAGTTACCTGGAGAAATCCCGATCCAGAAATCAATCCCCCTTTTATAATTTCTTGCCAAGAGAGACCTGCACCCTTATTTCTTTAGGAATGATCCTCGATAAGATTCCGTCGCTGGTTGGCGAGCCGAACGTGAACCGACTTTGCGGTGGCTTTCTTTCAGTGTCAAGGAATAAACGCTTGTATCCAGGCAACAATGGGGACATAACTCACGCGAGACGATCGAGCTCGAATGTAACCAATCTATTGTCACCAGAGGGGGACCGACTTCCTCGCTTCGCGTTCGGTATTGTGAAATATTCATGAAAGCCTGCCCGATTGTTCGGGGCTAATGAGGGAAACACTGCGAGCGATGAAAAAGGAATTGGCCCAATATACCCAGCCAGCTCGTCGGCTTTTGCTGCGCGACCTCCCGTAAATTCTCACTTACAGGCCAGCGTTTTACGGGTTTAATTGTCGAGGCACGAGAATGGAAAACGATGCAAGAGCGCGGGGTGGTATTTTTCCACGCGAAGGGGCATTACCTTCGTTTGACCAGAATGCTTTAAATATTTATGATATCGAAAAATATTCAGCGATTGAGCCAATACAATACACCTGTGCAGCAAGATAAAATCTGTCTTATTAACCCTTTCACAGATCCTGACACCCCCTTTGCTAAAACTTCTATTAGGCTGCACACAATGATTCTATTTTTCGTTCATTCTTTATCTAAATTATCTTAGTAGTCCCTATTGGAATTTAATATTGTTTGTAATTGTGTAGATAGGCTATGGGATTACGCCTTGTTGGGCCGAAAAACAAGTAATTCTTTGTGAATCTTTGGTACAAAAACGGTTCGACAAATTAAATTGAGGTTCGGCAGGCTGTTTTATTGTACCTTGAGCTATTGTTCTGAATTTTTGTGTGACAGTGAAAAAAAAACATGGCAGATATAGAGAGAGCTTTGAAAAATAATCGAGTAACCCTGGTGATGACGAAAGGTACTGTAAGGTTTATCCGAAACCCAAAAAGGAAAAGAGATTCTTAAACTATATGAATGTGACTATGGGTGGAAGTAGATTTGTTGCCGCAAGGTGAATGTCCCAATTTCTGCTCATATCCCCATTTCTGGTCATTACGTATTTTTCTTATTATTATACGCGTTACGTGTGTACTATAGTTGCAACAAAATAATTCTAAATTATTTGTGTTGCACGAGCTTGGGGCAATACATACATCGCTATTTTTCATGAGCATAATAACATAACGATTTTACGAAACAAATTAACTGATATTTAAATCTATATAAACTATGTACAACTGCATCGTTAATAACAGTAATAACTCGTCACGAATTGTTCGCGCAGAGTCTTCTACCATGAGCAAACAGCAAAATGGAAGTAATTAAAGAAAGAGCATGTCCCATAGGTTCTGTTTAAATCCACCTTTCCTTTCTGCATTAGGAAACAATTCCACCTTTCACGTTTCGAAGCAGAGCATGAAATCACTCCACAGATTTCACCCCGATAGCTGAAAGACGGTAGCGAATGAGTGAAGCAACCGACGCTGTTCTATCTTAGAACAGAATGGACAATGGGCATCCTATTTCTTCCTAGGGAACCGTTTATCACTGTATCACCGGATACATCTGGCTTTCGTTATCTCTAGCAACGAAATAAGAGGAAGCTTCGGAGGTTGAATAGGGGCTGGTACAAACTTAGGAAAAAAAAAACAAAGCTATTCGAGAAAGGAAGAAGGAGGAGATGCAGAGGGAGGGCAGACAAGGGGAGGCGAAAGGGGAGATCTTCTGAAATAGAAGGAATCAAGCCAAGTGGAATGTCTACCCTTCGAAACGGTGGACGATTCATGAAGGTGGATCGTGAGCTGCCTGGAAACCCCTTTAATGTTTTCTGCGTTAACTGGATGACCGCTCGTTTCCCTTTCACCGGGTTAATAAAATTATCGTATAAGGACATACAGACGTTCAAGCTGCAAAAGCTTCCCGCTTCCTTGAATTTATTCCCTCTTCGGCTGGGTCTTTGACGGGAAACGCCAGGGATAAGAAGTACACGAGCAAAAGGGGAAAGGCTTCTCCGTTTTAAAGTACACGTGAATAAAACTTCACTTTTAAGGATTTCCATTTATGCTAATGTGTGCCGAGTGTTGTACAAGTGTGTACAAGATGAGCTGCTTCCAGATTGCCTTTAACCCATATTTTTAAAACTGAAGATTATGTGCTGAGAAGTTTACACAAACACGTGATTATTACTACTTAGAGTGTATTATAATTTTTCATTTCATTTAGAGAGGTTAGTGGCGTGCAGCCTGCAGAAGTAGAGAACGATTAATGAACGAGTGATTTCCTGTTAGGGTAGTAACATATTCTAATTACAAATAAATATTTTGAATTTTATACTGTAGTAATTATCATCAGCTTTGAATCGCAAAATTTTAAAATAAATGCTATTAGGAATATTCCCAGGTTTGGATAAACGAGGTAGCCTTCCTAGTGAAATTCTCGTGGACGCAAGGGGAGTTGAATTTTATTTCAAGTTCCGATAGAATTTCGCCGGAGAGATCATTCTGGGCTGTCAATATTTACGAGCAGAGAATAAAGTATACGTCCGACCATTCATCTTCATCGTCGAGCGTAATTATCGCTATAATGCACACGGTTGCACGGCCCTTTCGTGATTTATCAACGCTCAAGTAGTACAGTCGAGCATCGAGCAGACGAATTCAATGATTTTCCATTTGAACAGCTCTTCCATCCGTCAAAACTGAAGTCCTCGGTATTACTCTGTTTCAGTTCCCCTAACTTTCCGCCCTCCTACTTTTCACTCTTCTCTTCACCGTATTATTTGCCTCCCTCGCGATTTTGTGTACTCTACTTCATTTCGTATCGGCGCTTCCCTTAATAGCCGTCGTAACTGTGTATTTCCGATTTTAAACGGCTCTCTGGCGACACTCTCCATTGAATTTGTATAATTGATATCATAGTAATGCAGATAATAAATTAATAATTGTTATCTCAATGTTTTAGCTTTAGCAATCATTACTGCATGCAATCGAGCAGATTTAATACCGCATCAGTGATTGTCTGGCTCTGGATTTGTTTATGGAATGAGACGTGCAAACAGATAATTTGTAACAATAGAAATGCCATCATGAAGAGTGATAATTTTGATAAAAGGCAAACCATATAGACTTCGAATATTCAAGAAGTAATTTTATTAAAAAGGTTCATCAAAAAGACGTTGAAATTTAACGTTTTGTGATATCAGTGTTTGAAATAAAAGAAGGAAGATGCCAAGACCAGATTTTATTACGAACTGTTTTAAATCAACAGGTACTTTGCAAAATGTAGGTTTTAGTATTGAATCGAGGTTAATTAACAAGTAAGTTAAATAGGTACTGTCGTACCGATTTCTTTTCAAATAATTACTTCTGACATCATCGTTCACGAGCAATGAGCTGCTGAAGAAGTGGAGTGGTGCAATTATTTGCAGCTTAAAACAGACGACAGCGATAAAGTAGGGCGAAATTGTACCGCCATCAACCAACAAAATACGGGTAAAATAATTACTACACGGATAAAATTAATTGGATGTCGATAACAGGGGAAAGACTTTCAATTAGTCACAGCTACAGCATACTTGTGCACTTGCATGTACACGCAACACGTTACAAGCAAACAAATTAGGGAGAATATATATTGCCACTATTATTTTCATAACCCATCAATGTAGCCTACTGACAAACAACATTAAAAAATAAATTCCAACTAAACTTCAAAGTACTATCATTTACTTCATCATTCCCTCGCTGCTATTCGTTAAAATTAAACCGAACTGCCAAGAATTAATAATAATTCCCTTTATCACCAAACTCGATGGGAAGCTTTCAGAAATTGCTCCCCGCCATGTATGGCGCTTGGCGTAGACTGCAAGTCGAGAATTGATAGGGTGAACGGTTGGGAGGGAGTGTAATTAATGCACCACTCACAGAGGATGATGGCGTTATTGCCATAAGCAAGGGTACGAATCAGAGCAAAAGAGTTAATTCCCTGGAAAGTACCTCTCGGTACCCATGCGTCATCAAAATGGTCCAATAGCCTTTACACGAGGGAGAAAAGTGGTCATTCACATGAACGGAATAAAAAAAAGTTCCAACGTTTCTGGCGTGAAGTGTTTCCATCGACCCTATACTTAGAAACCAACGTTAAACCATCGCTTTATGCATCGGCAAGATGCACTTGTGAAGTCGTGAAAAATTGGAACGCACCCCTGAAACCTACCAAAACCAAAACACTAAGGATCTTTCCGCACGAATAACACTTCACCACTTGTCTACTGCAATTCCGTGTACGTTCAAATCAGCTTTCAAGATTCAAGGAAAGAAAACCCAGCAGTGTGTCGCACGAAGAAGCCCCGCATCTGCACAATGCACACCACTCGCGCCACGCTCGCACGACGCATGCAATTTCCTCGCGGTGCCACGTTCGAGTGATCCAATTCCCCCCTAATGATAACCTAATCTGCCATTTGATTTCCCCACGATCAAGGATCCCGCGACGCCGAGTCGATACGCCGCGATCGTCGGCGCCTCGGTGTCAATCCAATCTCCGGGAATTTGCTCGAAAAGAATTTGCAGGGGGTGCGGGGCTGCTGGGAGACGTCAGATTTCACGCGGCACCGTGGGAGGGTGGAAATTACCACCGGGACGGTGGAGAGGCGCGAAAGTGTAAATTCGTGGCCGCCGGGTAAATTAAAATCGCGGCTTAATCGTCGCGATATAATCACGGGTCCACGATTCGGCGAGGTCGACGGAATCCCAGGGCACGGATTAAGGGGGCTCTTATTCCGGCCGAGAAGACCCGCCGCAAACAAGCTTGCGCCGATTACGATTTAAATTTCACGCTGCTTTCCAATTAGCGATCACGAGGTGGCGCCGCTCCTGGACAGCCCCGGATGGAGCGATTACTTCTGACGGCGATAATGTGGCGCCCAACATCGTCACCGGGTAGAATAAATCCAGGAAATCGTCGGCGAGCTAAATTGAATCGATTTCGAGATAAATGTCACGGTTACGAGCATAAATCACCGCGGTGTCGCTGCGTCAACTAAGGTGCATCAGGATACGAAAATCTAACAGGACGAGCGCAAGGAAGGCATCTTCGTCACTATTTTCCCAACTCCTTCATTTCCGTCCTCTAAATATGTCTTATTTTCTCTACTGTTAGTTGTCGAATATACACAGACAACTTGTAGTGTACATAAATAATCCAGAATATGTAGCATCTGCTACCACGAATTAGTGATCAAATTGCACGAGAGCATTGATTTTTTTGCTGGTCCTCTTTCAAGCTTCAAGATTAGTATTCGGAGAGCCCTGGTTGCCGAAGGCATTACCTAGTGTATCCTCCACCTACCTACCTAGTGATTTTCTGTAATTATCTGTTCCTTTAAAGTGTTTCTTGTTCTTAATGGGTTTGTCCCGTAAATAAATTATAATTATTATTATTATTATTATAAAATGAACAGTATACAGTATTCTCGTCATTTTACATCGATGAAGTATTATTTCTGCGACGATCCGAAGAGGATAATAAATCGTTGACTTCGGTGGACGTGGTGGCTGGTAGCAGAGAAGCTCGATATGTTTCAAGGGAAGTCGAACGCGCAGGGAATGTCGAATCACCAAAGAGAAGTCGTGATCCAGCACGTCTGTTGCATCTAGTCGCAGTTACAACCGAACTCCGATATCGCGATCCTTGCTCCATTCTCAGAAATGGATTCGAATCGTCTCGTTGTGGGTTAAAGTGTACGGCTAGGGAGAGACCGATCCGCGATATTCAACTCGGCGAGTCGATCCGAAACTTCGTTTCTCGGACTTCTTCTGTCCCCGCGGCGAAAGCTCGTTCCCAGGAACAAAAAGAAGTTTCCTGGTCATTGCTCGAGCTTTCCTGTCCACGATTAAATTTCTTATTCGATTCTTACGAAAGACAGTTGGAGGTCCATTTTTATGGGCACTCGTCAAGTTCGTGGAAGGCCTTCGCGCGTATCGAGGACAGACGATTCTCGTTATTAACAATTTTAACCGAGCAACTTTTCGAGCAACTCTGGACTATGTTTGATATTTCAATAGGCATCGCGAGGAATTCTTGCGGATTCAGTAGATCTCTGCGAAACCAGATGTGATTAATGCCCGAATAAAGGGAGGAAGATAGCCGCCGTTTCATTTCTTAAATATTAATCATAATTTCAACGGGAAAATCTACGGCTCTTCGCGACTGCGAGCAACGACGATGTAGATGCAAAATCTTAATGAAACTCTTAATTGCTCTTATAACAAGACGGCTATTCGAGGAAAAATGTTCCCCATCTTCCTCCCGTTTAATTGCTGGAGGGATGAAAATGCACGGACGAGCTCCTCTTATTTCAAAAGGAAAAGCATGTTGGTTTGTGAAATAATTACATTAATTCATACTATTCAAGTATGAAAGACGAAGCCTCTTAGAATTGCAAATAATGTTTCTGCGCAGAAAATTTACGAAATGACAGTTTACTATTCAACGAAAGACCTTTGAATCCAATTTCTTCTTTGCTGGTTTTATCACGAGGATAAATAATTCTTGTAATTTTGTGTCTGGCAATGCTAATCTGTTTTCCAACACTGGAAATGAACGATCTGTTCTTAGATGGCTTTCTTCACTACAAGCCTCCTTCTTTACTCTCCTCTTTTCTCTTCCTTTATTTTAGGATGACATTCCATAAATGGTTTCTTATAAAATTAGTATCAACTGATACGTACAAATTGAAGTTCCTTCGCGTGCAACATTCGTATTATTTCGAGAAAATCGTTAATGCGAAACCAGCGAGAGCAAATGAAACTCTTACGAAGCACTTATTCTCAGATACAAATTCTATTCATTGTGCAGGCTATTCCGCAAGACGGAGCGACTCATTTCCAGCCATTTTCTCAAACTGGAACGGTACCACCACCCCCTAAGTTTTGGTGCAACTGCATCGTTGCATCGAACTGCCGGCCTTCGCTGCTCTTCCTCGACAATTTCACCATTCGGTGCACTGATACCCGGCATACCGATTTTCGTGAATTTATTTCGTGCTTCCTTCCATCGTTGCAACGTTACCGAACATAACTCCTCTTTCTCCTGTTGTGTTTCAGCGAGACCCAGGATTTCAGAAGCGCCTCGCCAGTAGTTAGAAGAAATTGCGTTCGTACGAGTTCGAACGGAGCATTACTTCCTCGAAAATATCATTCTGTAATGATCCTCTATTTTTATTTCAGAAATCCATAGATTTCCTGAGAGTTTCGATTGCTATTTGTCTATGTATACTATACTTATAGTGACTCACAGGTTTGTTCACATAAATTAAGAAGAATAATTAATTCTGAAGGTTACTACGTTGCTTTTGCTTCTTCAAGCCTAGATCATTATTATTATTATTAGTATTATTATTATTATTCGTCTTTATTACTCGGTAAACATACAAAAAATTGTAAGACATAGAGCATAGCGAAGTAAAAGGCGAGGCTGCAGTTCAAGACTGTTAGAAGTCTAACCGTAAATAATTAAAACTAAAACTAAAACTAGGAAAGAAAAGAAAAGCAAAGAGAAATATTTAAAAGAAACAATTTACGGCGCTTAAGCAAAATGAATTTTTTTGTTACCACTTGACACGTACCTAATTTCTTTCAGTCTTTCGTGAACAAATTTGTGAGCAACTGTATTTATCCATCTTTTCTTAAGAACAATTTACTTACAGCGTGAAGCAAAAATGATCCGTACACTGCACCTGGCAGTCACTTTGTTTTCCTCAAGCCAGAAACTATCTAGTCGTTTGGTAACACCACATAGTCTCGTTTGCCAAATTTACCAAGCAAAGATACACAAGTGTTCGCAGCACACAGGCTTCGTGACCGAGCAGAATTTCACGAGAAGCCTCGCTCGTATCAAAAGTTATCTCCGTCTTCCCCGTCGAGCTCCCTGCCCCCCTCCACCCCCCCCCCCCGTTTTCTTTCTCGCAACAAGTGAAACATACTCTGTTGAAGGGGTGTGCCTCGCGCCCGGCAAAATGTACGCGGGAACGAGACAAGGAGCGCCGCAAGAACAGTTAATTTGATCGCAAGAAACTTCCCCCGACGCGAACAATTACGAACGTGAGCGAGATAACGGGTGAAAAAGCGGTTCCAAGCTGTTCGCTGCCGAAAACCGCCGAGCAGCCCTCTGCATCCGCCACTTCTGCGGCGCCGGGGCTCCCTTTGAATCGCGATTCCACGCCCGGAGCGCTCTTGCGCGATTTATATCCACTTTTGTTCCCCGCCTGGCGGAATAATTCAACCGAAACTTCGGCTGCTTTCAATTTATCCCGAGCTTCGCGGGAACGTTGCTTCTTTTAACGCGACTTCCGTACCAAGATTCCTCCAGCGGTCCGAGGGCAAGGAAATCTTTCCAACGAGGAAACTTTCACTGGTTTCTGACCAGTTACTCCGGAGCAGAATGACAAGGTACTCCATTCGGCCCTGAGTAAAAATCGAGCACCTATCTGGTTTGATCTCTGAGTCGACTATTAGCCGAGGTTCGCCCCCTGATCTGTCGGATCGCGCGAAGGGGGACGTAATCTGGATGCAGAGCGAAGGCGTCGTCACCGCGACGGGGAGACCCAGTTCGAAGGGTGTTTCCGATGCATCAGTGGGACGTGAGATCGCGTATCGATCCCGAAAAAGTCGCAGCAATCCTGGTGCAATCTTCCTCAACGAGCTCCGGCCCGCTTACACGTCGAGGGGGAACGAGGGGCGGGACGTCGGGGTTAAGAAAGGGGGGCCGCCGACCAGGTTGGAGATTCGATTTATAGAATCGTCGGTTCGCGAAAGGGCGGTGGTCACCTTAGAAGTCGCTCTCGCCGATGAAGCGACTCGTATAATCCTCACGCGCCGCTTAACGATTCCGTCGCGGCTCCCTCGCGGAATAAAGCAGATGAACGAGGATCGATGGACGTGAGACGAATGGCGAAGGATCCTGTCGTTAGATGAAAACGTTTCCAAGTTTCCCGTGCTGCTGGCGTTTCTACATACCTTCGCTCACCCGGTAGCTGCGCGTCTCTGTAGTCCTTTTTGCACTTCGGCCAGCTTTCTCTCCCCCGCTTTGTTCATTTCACTGCATCCGAGTTCCCTTTTTTCCTCCCTTCCCTTTCCCCTGCCTCCATTCATTCCATCCCCTTAGCCGTGCCTCTCCCTCGCCTTTCCCTCCTCCATCCGCCCACACCTACCGGCGCGCCTGCAGCAGCCAGGCCACGGGCCCTCCGCTCGAGTGTAGTTTCTCTTTTTGCATAACGAACGGTATTACAGGTGATTCTGAAATATTTGCTCGAGCGATTTGCAGCGTTCGAACGCGATCGCGAAACGGTTTCCTCGTTGATTAAGAGAACATCCGTCGCCGTTCCAACGTTAACGAGTTTCGCGACTACATTCCACGCAGCCATTTTCCCGGCTTCTTCGCCCTGGACGGACTTCTATTTTCATATTGCGCCTGACTTGTGTAATTAAAATTGCGTTGTTCCCGGAGAACGAGGGACTCTTTTCTTTTTTTCTTATTTCCCTTTATTCTTGTCGGTTCGGTCGGTGAGTTTCTGAATTCTAAATTTTTTAATACCTTCGTGCTTAATATTTACGAGTAATTTTAATTGGAATCGAGTTTGGAGAAGGTGTGAATCGAATACTTATCTCTGCAGCAGTAACTGTGTTATAGTAATTAGATTTGGGATTGGGTTTGAAAAAAATATCAGCCTGTAATTTAGGGCATTTCCAAGCTCAATTGCAATCATTACGAGCACTACTCGATTTCCATGCGCATAATCATTTAATTAATTCCGACTCATTCCGTAATTAACTATCGTCGAAATGCTCCCCATTGCCTTTTACAATTATCCACGCGTTTGCAAGCGAACACAAATTTGATTTTCGAAAATGGGTCGACGCTGGAGGGAAAACATTGCTTTTCCAACAGTGCGTTGAAATTTGAGCTATTTATCTGTTGTACTGTATAATATTGAAAAACATGGTGAAGTTAACTGAATGCTTGAAATTCACGATGTTATTTAACTCGATTTGCTACCAAACAAAACATTTACTTTCATTTATATTCAGGTAAGGTGAATGTCCCAATTTCTGGTCATGTCCCCATTTCTGATCATTTCGTATTTTTCTTATTATTATATGCGTTACGTTTGTACTACAGTTGCAACAAAATAATTCCATAATAATTTTCATGAGCAGAAATACGAACATTTAGAGCATTATATATTTAATTACAATTTACTAATAGTTAAACATCTTGAAATACCTTTCTTAAATAGTTTTTGAATTGGTTAATTTATTATTAAAGAATTAATCAATTACTCTGCAAATTTTCATCACAAACAAATTTTTTACACCTTCTTTATGACGAGTTACCTCTTAAATGAGCAGAAATTGGGATATTCACCTTACTTCTTTTTCAAGCGGGCAACTAATACTTTGAACATATTCACTTGTTAAAGACAGTGGTTCAAAAAGCACAGAAATCCGCAGGAAATGTGTGAACAATCCGAAATACCAGTTACCAGCAAGGAAAGTCCCTCCATCGATATATCACACTAAGTAGTTTTCAACTAAATCGTGAACCCTTCTTGCACAACTGCAACCGAGGCCGGCATTCTCTATAAAGGGGACCGGGTGCAAGATATATTATGGGGTCCCAAACAATTTCTCAACGGTAAAGAAGCATAACTCTCTTTCACAGAACGAAATCACGAAAAAGGGATAATAATAACAATAATGAAGAAAATAAAATACATAAACAAACAGTATCATATTTAAATATATTACTACTTATTTCCATACCATTAATAATAATATATTATTATATTATTATATTAGAAATAATATTCGAATATAATTTTTTTGACAGTCTCCGCATGCTATATATTTATAGGTATTGCAAATTCTGTTAAGCTCCGAAATTCAACACTAGGACAAAATATTTCCTCACAAGAAGCCAATATTAAGCAGAAAAGAATCACACTGCTCCAAAGGGTAGGTGTTTAAAATATACAGAACCGTTTCAACAAACAGTGGAAAATGCTTCAACGATGGCGCCACATTTTATGACACTTTTCAACCTCCATTCCTCGCCTCATATTTAGCATTCGTGAGCGGAAGAACCGGCATGTATCGAGCTTCCTGAAGGAAATGCGATACGCACATTTCCCGTGGGTTCCCTGTAAACGTAAACCGAATGCGTGAGACGCCTGTCGCGGCTTCTTCGCCCTTTTTTACGGCGTCCCACGGGAACAATCTAACCGAGACCCAGGCAGCGTTTATATTGAACCACTTTCATAAGGATGCGTCCTACAGTGGCTTCAAGGAACGTTTATTTACGCTCCGATCTACATACACGTTCTCATTGATTAACGACGCGCAAACAGCGGAGTTCCGACGTTACTATCAACGCCGACATTGCTTCGAGGGAATAAGGAACGGTGGAGTAATTTTTAAAATTGGGACGATGCTCTGGGAACGTTTAACGATGAGAACTTAATAGAGGAAGAGGGACAGACCGAATGAAAATTGAAACGGCTTTCAATAACCAACAAGTATGAAGTAATAATTCGTTTGAATTGTACTATTCTTGGTATCTTTAGCCTAAGAGAGCCTAAAGAAACCAAGTGTGGATGAATTTTTAACAAAACCTGAAAAAGATTATAGATTTGGGTGGGCCATTTTGAGAGATGAATACTCATAAACCCTTGATTATTTGATCAGAAGATCGTGAACGCTTCTAACGGCGATATGGAAATCGTTTTGCCCAAAGAATAAAACTAAAACATCGTCTATGCGATAGACTCTATCACTTGAACCCTGTCTAGACAACCTTCCCAACTTTTTAATCCACTTGCTTAAGTAAAACCTGTGGTTGCTGGTCGACGACCCACGACACGATCAAAGGCAAACCCTTCACTCACAGGGTAGACTGAAAACACCCGACACTGTTCTTACGAACTATCACACTTGGATGAATACATCGGACTCTGCCCAAACGTTTCTAAAGCAGAGCACCACTAAAAAAAAAACCTGTCTGCGCCAATAACATTCCACCTCACCATGCATCTTCCGCCCCAACTGAATTGACTTCACCCTCTTGTCACGTAAGAAGCATCCGAGCCTATTAGTCGAAGGTTAAACGAGCAAGTGGACAACTATATAGGAGCCGAACTACGGCGTCAATGCGTTCCAAGACTTCCGATGAAGCTCCTTACCCGAGATCCCAAGGCAGCTTGGCAAAGTTTCCCCTCAAAGGCGAGGCTTACGTTGGGAAACTTCGGCATCATCCGCGAAGCAAATTCGCGTCACGAAATGTCGACGGGGGAAGGAAATAATCGAAGCTTCCGTGACAACGCCAAGCCGCGGCCCAAGTGAGCCGACCTGTAATTCTTACCTGTCCGAGGAGTAATGCCCTCGAAATCGTTCGTGAGCCGCAAGCAAACACGAACGAAGGTGTGGCCGAGGGTCCAAGGCAATTAGTTGATGAACAGGGCGCGCTAGAGAGGAAGGGATGAAAGCGTCGAGCAAGCCGGGAGCGCTACCGAACGAGAGGGAAAGACGGAACGAAGCCAATGGCTAGCACCTATCGCGTGTACTGACACGAACATGACCGCCAACTAATTGAGCTAACGTGTTCGACGCTCGCTAATCTTCTCTTCAGCGACACGCGACTCGGGGTGGGGCTACCGTAGGCCCTTTTACGAATTTACGGCCGATTTGCTGGCAAATCTGGCTCCTTTCATCCACCTTCTTTAAAAGACTGGGGGGAACGAACTGCTTATTGATCATCTTCTAGCGAACGGTAAGTGAAATCGATTTTGCCAAGCGTTTATGGCGGAGGTAATCGAGTTTCTTCTAGAAATGACAGTGATGAGGGAAGGGTGGATGTTTTGGAAAAAAAGTATTTTGTTTGGTGCGGATGGCGTTTGCGCTGGTCATTTCATTCTTCTGCAAGTTGCAAGTTTGTTTCATTATATGTATATAGAATGATATGTGTAGTTTTCGGCGCAGGAGTCATTTTATTTCGTTACACGTAATTATATTATACTCCCCTGTGCGTATGCTGACACACGAAAGATGTTCGTAATAATATACATTTTAACGAGTACTGCTAATTAAATTATTATCCTAGTATGTGCACCAGAGGTCTGGTTGGAAGTTATATTATCCGATTGCAGTTAATTAAAACGAATGTAATGTATGTCTGGGTTAGGTTAGTTTACTTGAGCCGTATAATATGGTAGATTAACAACGCGGTACTTCGTTATTAAAATAATAAAAACAGTAATTGTTTCATATCAATTCTCAAGATACGATTATCATGACACAGATACGAGTAGCGAAACACCCCGAAATACAAATAATGAAGAAAATACAAAATGCAGCATACTTTAAATAACGATTATGCACATACTGGTTTTTACTTGGGGAAATCTTCGGTGGACATCCTGACACAAACACACCCTGCAAATATTTCCCTACTCCATGTCTCGTGAACTGACAAATCTCACATCTTTGTAAAACGTCCCTCCTCTTACGTATCAGATGGAAACATTTGGAGTAGGGTGCACGGTAGGAACGAGAATTTATAATAAATCGATTGTAGCGTTCTCTCGAGATTACAGCAGTAAAAATCTATTTGTGCCCGGAAAGATGAAAGGCCACGGTAAAAAAGAAAAACCTCCCCTGCCGTGAAAACTTTCGCGGGGCATGACAAATGAAGACGTCTCAGCTTCTATTCTCAGCCGTGAGAGCGCACAGATGAATATTTAATCAGAAAGTTTATCCACTTAGGCCCTGTTCGTTCGGCGCTTTAATTAGCCGACCCAAGAGCCAGAGGGATGTCTATCAAATAAGATCGAACTAATCAAATTACCGGCTGCATGATTAATAAACCTGAACCGCGGAGAAGCGACGCCATTTTAATCCGTCTGTGTTTAAGCTCGAGCCGCCGCGAAACCTGCGGGGTCGTGGAACCTCGGGATTTATTTCGGTGGCGCCGAGCTCTGTCAAGTATCGATTTCCAAAAATCTCCGACTAATAGCGATGGATGCTGTACCTTTGTTGTTTTACATAAGACTCGATTCTGTGGTCGAGGGTGACAAATGTGTTGGTGAACTTGGAGATTCGAATGACTTCTAGACTATTCTTTTTAAGGAGCACAAATAATTTTAGGTACATAAGTGTGTGGATCAATATCAATTGGTAAGGAAATACTGCTAAAATTCTCTTTGTTCTTGGTGAAAAAGCTATTTCACTGCGGTCCTCTATGTATCGAGTTTCTTGGGATCGCGAGTATCTAGGAAATTTCCGAAGAAATAAAGCTGCGCGGTGGAACATGGGAAGGACGAAGGGCGGGATCATTCATCCCCATTCGGAAAGGACGAATCGGCTGAATGTACAACTAGCAAATGTAGGTCAGTAAAATGTATCGGTACCTAGTGCACCCAGCACGGCGACTATAGAAGTGGAGTTCTACAAACGGGCGGTATAAACCGTGCTCCGTGAATAAACCGAAACAGAGCACTGTTAGGACCAGTGTTCGAATGTCCTTTGGTAGTCCACCTACGTACGCAATTAAACAAACTTATACTGCTTGTCCTTGCTGATATTCCGAATCGATGCCTGAAAATACAAGCCCACACCTACAGTAGGTAGTGGAAATATTTATTATATCACTCGTACCTCTCTTATTATTAATACTAGCAAAATATTACTGTCGAATATTCATTACAGAACTGTGTAGCTCACTAATAGTGAGCTCTTCGCCAAAATGAGTTGGACACGACTTATTTTATCAATCATATTGCTACGAGAATTGCGCGTCCTTTGTAAATTTCAGAGTGCTGCAATAAATATATAAATATTTCCAGCATCCAGTATCACGAACATGTGAACAGTTATTTAGATGTCGCTTGTAATACTGTAAATAAAAATGACGAACCAAAACTGCTACGCATAACACTACTACTTATCATTCCCCCGGGAAACGAGCCTACGTAACAAGATACAAAAGAGTAGCGAAACAAAGAAGCAAGTAAAGAGAAGGGTCGACGCTCTACCAGGTCGCCGTCTATTGACAACGACGGCCTACGATCCAGATACTCGACTCTAAAGCGAAACGCGGTGAATTACCCTGAATATTTCTCTTCTGGAGATCTACTTGCCGGTGCACGAAGTCTCCTTACCCCCCACCCCATTAAAGCAGCCCGCGTAGATGGCATGGGGGTGAATCGAACCGTTTGACCGAGCAGCCCTCGAAAGGGACAGAATGTTTTCAATGCCTGCCTGGAACTCTCGCGAGAGCATCCTTCCGCTGGCGGGGTAAAAATCTGTACTCCCCGTCTGGCCTACCCCGGAGATAACGCTCCGCGCGATCCGTCGACCTAATGATTTCCATGTAAGCGACAATACACATCGCCCTCTCGACTTCAGCGCTGAATGAATTCCACCGGGTGCACGCGAGAATCCATTTCGCGCTAAAAGCGCTTCTAATGACTTTGTCTTATTGGATTTTACGGGAATGCGAGGCACGGCCAGGCAGGCGGCCCCGTAACCGGAAAAGTAAACCGCGAATTTTCCAAACTGCGAGAAACACTTGCTGTGTCAACGAAACGCCCCGCGCGCCCGTCGAAGTTCGATCAGTTGGTTCTGTTTACCGGTTGGTAAATCCGTTTACGAGGCAAGTGTATTGTTCTGGACACACTCTGTGATGGCGTAGTTGACAGTGAAAGGGAGAGGATGGGCTCATTAAAGTAATGTCTTACTTAGTTTATCTGCTAGTGACTTGATGCGTTTACCCGTGCGAGGCACGGGGATAGGAGACGACTTATTACTTCTCTTATCAGGACTCGTTTTCGTCGACATTTCCTCCGAAGTTTTCACCGAGATCTACTGGTTTCTTGGGTATTCTGTTTGATGTCTGCTGAGGGGATATAATGTCATTTGGTAGGTGTGGCTGGCTATTTTGTCGAAGAAGCATGATTCAATTCCTTAAATAATACTAATTCAAAGAATATTCCCAACTCTCATATTTTACCCTTAAATATCTATTCAAAAGTATATGATCCTCCAGAACTTTTATTAATGGAACATAAAATTACAGTTAAAACTGAATACTTGCAATAGAGTCAAAGTGATAATGTACAAAGCAAGCTTAAAACAGAAAATAAATAATTTAAGAGTTAGAAGTTCAAATATAAATAAACGTAAATAAATTTATTTATAAAAGTAAACAGGAACTGCGAACATTTGCACAGGAGCTCGCGCAAACATTTAATAAATAATCAGCGGATAACGAATGTTTGCCTACGTCGCTAGATCCACACATGCACATTGTTGCTCGCCGAACGACGAGCATTCGTTATTATCACATCGCATTTGAAATGCACAGGGGAAAAAGTCTCGTTTAATACCCATCTGAATAAAATAAGAGAAGTTCAAGTTCGAACCTGACAGGAGCTTTTTAAGCTTCTCTCCGTCTTCTCAGTCTTCGCGTATTCAACCTTTCATCGTTTCGCCGTTTTGGAGGACGTTGGGAGGATAGCTCCTCTGCTGCGTAAGCATGCATGCCTCGTGGCCGGAAAGACAAGTAAGAAGTATTTTCTTTGAAGTTCCAATGCGGCAATGCGAGCATTTTAGGTCCCTGGGAAACCCGGGAAACGAGGAGGCAGCTTCGCGACCCGTGACTGCGCGCTACCCCCACACGCGGCTTGATGTTTGACAAATAACGCGCAATAAATCCCTTTCCCCAGAGTTCTCGAGGATTACTTTTCGGAATTACGCTGCTGCGTCTTTGCATATATGAAATGAGGCACGAAAAATGTCTATAATCATTATAATGCCTGTGATGAATCCACGTTACTCTGTCACCTTCATGACGTCAACATAGTACTACATTTTTCTATCTTTTATCGTACTAATACACTGAAACAGTAATATCAAATTAATGTCGTATAAGTATTCTAAGGAGCAAATACTATTGCAAATAAATACCTCCCGCTTTATTAGATCACTAAAAGACACGCTACCTATACTAGTCAGCAATTCCCAACTATCACGAGCTAAGAAATGCAACACTGTATCGGTAGCTTCTGAATTTTGTTATCAGTGTCACCCCCCTTCGTGCTCCAAGTACCAGTGCCGTCAGTATAGCGCCTGACGTCTGCCTCAGCGATCAGCGATGGTGACCAGATTCCTACTGTTTAGCTCTGCCGGTAGAAACGACCGAACGCCGATCAATTTCGTACGCTTAATGTTTACCGAATGTTCGTGGCTGGCTACCAATACACGCTGAAAATGCTCGGAGCGCGAAAGGTTAATATCGACTGTTCAATCGCGACGACATCGAAACGGAACGGAGGACTCGGAACGGTCCAGTGGAACCCGTAACATTTCACGCTCGAAAAATACTCGGAAAATGGTGGAAAATCGGGGGAAAACCACCAAGCGAGTCGGGGAGAGGAGAAGTTCCAAGCGCGATACGGTTATTTACCAAAATCCTCGTTGATGGAGAGGTCGGTAAATAGCCAACGCGCGGCAAGAACGCCGGCAAAAAGGTCGATTTAATCTGATTTCGTTTGCCTTTCGATGGAAAAAAGCCGCTATTAGTTTTCCGTGTCCGCGGGTGCCGCGCTTCCGACCAGTGAGATTGTTTCGGGGAATTTTGGGGGTGAAACCGCCCTGAAAGGATCCGTTGAAAAACGATCCTTAACAATGGGGGAAATGGCTGCTGGGCACGCGATGGAAAGGTCGACGCAACGAGCGCGAGATGATGGCCGGAAAGGGAATCGGTAAGGAAGATTAACGGGGTGGCAATCAAAGGAGAATAATCTACATATCATGTTAAGGGGAATACCGTAGGTTACAGAAGAGAAACGTCGAAGGAGAAACTCTACTATAATTTTATTAGAGAATTGAAAAAGATAAATCTACCCCTGTTGCAATGGCAAATATTTGCCAATGTCCCTTTCGAAAATGCTAAGAGTTTCTTACCTGCAATACTTCCATCGATAATCTAAAGGTATGTTTTCCTATACGCGTCTGGGCGCAGCGTCGAGATATTCAAAGTCGATTTTCTAGAAAATGAAGCGTGATATCAAAAAAAGTTACTGTTTCTTTTTGACGTATAGAAAGGAAGTAAGTCGAGAAAAAGGAGTAAAATTTTTTGATATTGCGCTTCATTTTCGAGAAAATCGACCTTGATTTTCATGACGTTGCGTCCAGTCGCGTATAGGGAAACCTACCTTAAGAGTTATTGGAGGGAATCGTAAAGAAGTACAGCTTCATTTTAAATAATTCTAAATAATACACTATTAGCTACTATCCACAGCTAAACAATTGCTCCTGTCATAATAAACTTCCACTTACTAGGGAACACCGCGAACCCGGAAGTGTTTCATTTGGGCCTTATCGCCCTTTAAGGGGGTGAAAACTAACCACAACGTCAAATTGGCACTTCCACTTTTTCGCGTATAACTCTCAAAGCACAACGGACAGAAAAAAATGTTTCAAACAAAAGTTTAATGGTGCAATAAGCGCTACAAACTTGCGTTAACAAAATTTTGAAAAGAGATTTTTTCGTCAGTTACATATTATTTTTTAACTCTTTTCAAAATTTTGTTAACGGAAGTTTGTAGCGCTTATTACACCATTAAACTTTTGTTTGCAACATTTTGTTCTATCCGTTGTACTTTGAGAGTTATACGCGAAAAAGTGGAAGTGCCAATTTGACTTTGAGGTTAGTTTTCACCCCCTTAAAGGGCGATAGAGCCCAAATGAAACACCCGTTGCTCTCGTTTCGAATCACTCGAAGAATCCACAAAGTTGCGTTCCATTCGCTGAGTCCGGGTTCGCGGTGTTCCCCTGTTAAAAAAAAAAGTTTCATCCGAAGCCACCGAAACAATGAGAGCCGGTCACCGGTGGAAGCTTTTCTATCGTATTTTCCTGGACGAGTCGCGGTTTAAACGTCACACGTCACGTTCAAAGCGACAATCACGAAGAGCCATGCATCAACCGAGCTCAACGTCAATGATGTTGCTAATTCATTTAAGCGAAACGCCCGGCGTTCCACGATCTTTTAAAATCCGCGAACGCATATAATACAATTATAGGCCGAACAAAACGTCGATGGAACGTTGGGGAAGAGTGAGGCGCGGCCGCCATTCTGCGCGATCACGGTCGCAATGCGCGCACACGATTTTCTAAAAAAAATTCTACTTTCTCGCACCAACGCCACTGCCCCATCGACTGTTTGACCGTCGTTTCTATTATTCGCGCGACCGCACAGTCTGGTGACTTTTGAAAGAAAAGCTCGTTTCATAAGTCAAACAAATTTAAGCATTCACCAGGTCATGCGGTTCCAGCCCTCGATGATCGCTCGATTAAACGACCTCGATAGAATGAAACGTTTTACGGATCATACAGTATCCATGGATCACTTCATCATCTATGCCAAAACTTTATTAATTTTTTTTTTAGGAATAGTTGCGTTTACGACCAATAGTTCCTTTTAGACTTTTTCTCCTTTCAGCGAGCAGAATATGTTGACGCAAAGAAAACAAATTAACATCAATTTTCAATATTATAAACGATCTTGCATTACCCCCAAAAAAATATGATTAGGTATAGGTATCTACATAGTATATTTTTTTCTGTGCTACTATACTTGACCCGTTTTTAGTAAACTACCTCTTCATTTTCCCCCCAAAAATGGGCCCCTCAGAAGTTTTGCCACCTGAGCCTTTTCTCTTAAATCCGCCACTGTCAATAATCCTTGGATATTTAAGTGTACATTGTTCTGTGATGTCAGTTTAACGATAAGCGCTACTTAATGACGCGTTAACGGATGCTACACGGCGGCAATATAATTAACGAAACGCTAATGACGAATTATTTTCCCACAGAATCAGCTCAGGACGAATTTTAATACAAAAGTACATGAATCAATTAATGAATTGAATATTATCCCATCTAGTATAAGGTATCATAATTTTATACAAATGAAATAGCACAATACAAACAGGATCATTGAAACCAAATATTTCGACGAGCCAAACAATACAACGTGCATAAAATCCACCAATAGTTCTCGCAATAAACATTCATTGTACATTTCGTTACCTATAGGCAAGCTACCGCCAAAATAATAAGCGCGGATAGGTAGTGGCATTTGGATCATTTTAACAAGCGAAACAGTCCCTACTCAATTGCTATTCGATAAGAGACCGCCGTGCTCGTTCCCAAATATTGAAAGATTCTCGTTCGACCGTAATTTCTCGATAATTTTTACATTTCGCCGATGAACGAGTTCTAGAATAATTCGGTTATAAACCCGATCAGTACCGTCTGATAGGTGACAGCGAGCTAACGTAACTCGAGCAATCAATAGATCTTCCCTCATTAGTTAACGCTGATGGAAGCGCGAAATGCTAAAATGGAGACACACCGCCCTAAGTGGACCAATTTCTGAAGCTCGTGAAACAGATTACTGCTCTGTCGTGGCGGAGCCGATAATCTACGATGATCTGATCGATACACTCGAGCCGCAGTCAATCCGATGTATCGACACTTTGATCGAGATGATTGATTGATTAAACAGCGGTTGCTTTCGCGAAAGGGAGCCTTCGTCGTTGAAGGGAAGGGTGACGTTCGATAAATATTTTCCCCCGGTGAATTCGTTTTCTTCAGTCTGACTACCTAAGCAGAATAAAAATATCGCAAAATACGTGCGAGGCGAGTTTATGCGAGGTGCTGGAGCTATTTTTAAGGTAGGAGAATTTTTCGTGCTCTATGTTTGAGTGAGACCAGTTCGCGATAGAGTAATAAGCTAATAAGTAGCTGAAATCAGTGACTTCGAATAAGATTCACTTGTCATCATCGACCTTGTTATCTCTTAATTTGTTGCTTTTATTCTGTTAATACAGAACGGGAGGGTGTAAAACGCTAATTATTCTAGTCAGAATATCTGGAGAAGTGAGTATCTGTTAAACACTTCAATTAATAGATGGTAATTCACTACCCTCTGTAACTCGATACTATAAATTCTTTTTCTTTTCAATCTAGTGTCCCGAACACAGCAAAGTTTCAGGCCCAAGAGAACACGAAGCCCACGAAAGGACTTCTGGTGTTATAGCGAGCAGCCGATCGTCTAATGCACATTTGCCTCTGAACGTTAAGCTCCCCAACAGTTTCGAATTAAGTAGATTGGCACGAACTATTTTAAGTCTTCTTGTTAGCTCCGCTAAGATCTTTGACGAGCCCAGTTCCAAAATACCCTTTGAATCTAAATCAAAGCCGTTTAGGAAACTTCGTTCAGAGCATTAGCGATTGAGCGCAGAGACTCAAGCCGCTCGAGCACATATAGCGCGACGAAAAACAATTGAAACGGAGACACCTGTGACAAAATCTGTAAGTACCTACAGACTGCAAATCAGCCTTATTCTACGAGGACACCTAATTGCAGTTTCAATTGTTTGCCAGGATTTCTCGGTTTGAATTCCTAGCCGCTGCAAATTATTTTTAAACGAAAATTTATTTCGCGATGACATGTAGTCCTCCGCAATGATTTCCCTCGGGCGAATTAAAATTCATACGAAAGTACAGGAAAACGAGGATCGATCGAAACCGATGTTGCAATTTGAATATGAAAAAAAAAACGCTGAAAGGAGCGCGAATGGAGGGGTGGTGAATAGAATTTTAATCGTTTCCGTGTGTTTCAACGAGCAGGGACTAGTGTACGGGAGAACAGAGCGTCCTCGCATTCTTTTTCCCCAGGAATAGAATAATTGCGAGCTGGGAATATAAGACTGTTCATCGAGGAGGAACAACAACGTGGATAGCTCCCCGTTCACCGGCGGAATAATTTTGTATTTTAATCGGCCGCGGAAGAAGTTAACAATGTCAACGACGGCCCACGGTACTCTCGATTCTCGCGATTTTCTTTCCGACACTCGTAACTTGGGCGATGAATAATACAAATCCAGAAAGGTGGCGGCATAAAAATTCACTCGAGCCAGACAGACGTGACAGCGCAACGACGCGCAGGAATTCTGCTGGCGCGGCGCATCAGTTGTGTCGGAAAATTGCATTACTCCATGTTCGATGCGGGGAAATGCATCTTTAACGAAGTTAATTCGCTTTGTTACCGCGTAGCGGAATACCCGTGACGCTTTGCGCGATAAGGAACTTCGAGGAGGAAATTACGAACGCGTGACATTTCGATATTATCAACATTTTCAATTGCAGAATCGGATTTTAAAAAATTCACAGACATGTACACCGATGGGTAGAATGTCTCTGTTTTTCTTTCGTAATTTTCTACGCAATGGAATAAAAGTAACGGAGTATAAACTGCAAACCACGCTTCACCCCGTAACTACCCTAGTAGTAGGGGTATCGAGTTGATACTTGCCAGAAATAGTTTTCTTTGAGGAACCAATCGATTGCTATGCACCAAGGTCAATTTGATTTGCGGGCAGTTTTTACTATGCTTACGCGACTATACTATTTCCATATACCAGACAGTTACAAATTAAAAAAATTTGGTGATTCTAACAAGGGAAGATCCCCGATCCGAAAACTCAAAAGTTTCGAAACATTGTGAGTTTCGAACTATGCAGGGGATTTCCTTCTGATTACAACGCAATTTTTGCTTGCTACCCAAATTCACTCGAAGGGGGTGAAATTAACCCTCGAAAATTCGGCTATTTCCCGATTTCGTATTATAACTCGCGAACTGTAACAGCTAGAAAAAAAGTTTGAAGACAAAAGTTGCTTCTTTTAATTAGATCTATCATTTGGTAAAAAGAATTATTTTACAGTTCACGAGTTATAACGCAAAATCGGAAAATAAACCGGATGTTCAGGGGTCAATTACACCCCGTTAGAGTGATGTTGGGCAGCAAACAAAAATTGCGTTGTAATCAGGAGGAAATTTCCTACATATTCACAAAATTTCAGGAGTTTTTGAATTTCCGGGTTGCTTTGTAAGATCGGTCGTTGTACCATTAGAATTGTCTACATTAATGCTGCCGCAATGACAACAGGGTAGAGCGCCGTAATATTTGCCAGCCACGAATTGCATGGTATTTTATGCAAATTCCTACGGAACCCTGTTGCCTGCGGGCTCGTCATTTCGGACGTCGTCATCCATTGCTTCCCTCCGTCGTCAACATATTCATAAACAGGCATAAATTTGTAAATTCGTACGCACGTAGAACGGAAAAGCACGTATGCTGGTACAAAGGGAAACATGAAACATGCTCTGTCTCTTATTCCCTCGAATAAAAGAATTCGTCGTAAAATGAAAGCAAATTAAACGTATGCAAGCGAGGAGCAACGAGATCGCGCTAAACGGCTAAAATATGAAAATACCCCAGGAGAGGGAAGGCTTTTGTTCACATTCTCATAAGCAGCGTGATTCAATCCTTCAGAGAAAAGACTTTTGCGAGGAAACATATACGGTACAATAGAGACACAGAGAAACAAATAGAAACATTTGAAATACTGCGCTGCTATAGTTTCTGCATGATATTACTATATAGAATCTTAATAGCAGAAGCATCTAGATATCTAGATTCTAGGAGAAACTTCAGCCTCCAGTCTAGTGTCATCCGAATCTTTTAATTCGGCTCTATCCACTCCAGGGGTAACGGAGAGAAATAAGAATAAGGCAATTAATAAAGAAGTGTCCTTCTAGAGTTAAAAAGCATTTCACAAAAATTCTCTGGGCTCGCTCGAACAGTAATAATGAGTAGGTACACAGATATCCATTGCCGGTGTTCTTCGAAGCAGCTAGAGATCGGCGGAGCAAGTGGCTGCTTGTGCGGAAAGGAGCTTTAACGCAGGACGCCCAGGATTGAATAATTTGATTACGTTTACACCGCAATAATTATTCGCCGGGGAGTAGTTTAGGCACGGCCCCCGACATGCACCCTTGCCAGGTAATAAATCACCCCGGCGAACGCGCGACGTTATGAAATTTTATGGCCACCATTCATTTTAAAGTCCATCAAAAACGGTTGCGTTAAACTCGGCCGGTTGCAATAACGTCGAAGTATTAATCAACATTTTTCGCCTAATTAAAACGCTTGGACGAGCGATGCCTTCAGCTTCTAACTCAATTCCGGCTTGGAAAAAAGGAAATAGTTTAAAGTGACATCGCGGAACACGCGGTATTAATTACTGGGGCATGCTCGTTAATTAAAACTTTGTTAACGTAACGCGGAAAGTTGGAGGTAAATATTACGTTTAAGACGAAATTTCTGAATTTCAGCGGCGTGGCCAATTTGCTTCCCGTTCGCCGATTTCCCTAGCTGCACGCGCAGATATCCCGCCGACTAATAATTTAATGCCACGCGCAACACGAGCTTCTTCGAATGAGACACTACTGTCCAAAGTGAAAATGAAGTCGCGCGAGAGGGCTGGTAATGTGACGCTGGCGACTAATTAATGTAGGGAAGAGTGGATCGGTGTAACGGGACTATGACGTTCAGAGGAGTAAGAATTCGACGGATATGTACGGGCAATTGAGTGGTTAACTGGCAGAGGTAAGTGTGTACGTTAACGGGTGTGTGGGAGGATGTGCTTACGGGTCGGCCAGTGTGTCTTAGGAGAGAGAGAGAGAGTTTACAGCAAAGTTTGACAGACTACAGAGAGCTGTGTGAATATCTAGAATTTTAGAGTCTAGACTAGATTCTAGAGAGTTTGCTGTATGGAGAGTATTTCAACACAACCGCTATAATATTCATTTCGCTGTGACATCTAAGTACCTAAATGTTTTTTAAACCTAAGTTTCTCTACTTCATTTGTAATTTATCGTACCAAAAATTAAAATTGATTAATACCCAAAAGAAATTACTATAGGGGTACTAAGTGTTTTATACCTAATAATAAAAACAAAATTCCATTACATCGACGTAATGTTTTATCCTTCAAAGTCTCCGATCAAGGTCTCAAGAAATAAAAGATCACCGGCCAGCCGTGACGACGTTTACAGGCCGTGTGGCACGAATTACCCCGGAAATTCTGGGATTCACGGCGAGCAAAATCATCGACAGTAAAAGAAATTTATAGGAAGGGAGATAACAAGGTAGTCGGCGGGGGACGACGAAAGGGCAAGAAGGGTTACTTGGCACGATCCCTGTTACACCTCGTCGCGCACCTTCGATGGAGACAATCAAAACTTTGGGAAAATACTCACGTTCCTTTTTCTAATAAATTCGACTACAGAAGGGAAATTCTTATCACGCCTCGTTCGTATAGTTGAGCTTCCAGAGGCTGGGCCGATGATTGCGGCTCGCGGAAATGGTACACGGTAGTTTCAAACAAGAAAAACTCGATAAATTCGACGGGACGGCGGGCCGATTAAAATTTGCAAGAAACGCCTGATCGTTTTTGCTAGCGGCTTGCAGTACAAAGCGTTCGTTTGTTTCGCGTACACAGTTTTATTAAGGGCACCATATTGTAAATGGATTTCTTTATCAAAGGGAGTTGTGATCACTTTTCGAAAACAGAGTAAACTGATATTTCAGGCAGAATGTTGATTAAGTAATTTAAGCTTTTGTTACCGGCGCTTTATTTCATAATATGACTACCCGCGCGTTGTACTTTTTGCATCTCGATTTTATCGTGTTTTTTTTTTTAAATTTTTACCTGCTCTTTGTTCTATTTGGTATTCTGATCTTTATAAGTTAAGAAGCTGTCCTTTAAAAATAATTCTATATTAAAAACTAAAAAGCGATGCAGTGGTCTTTAAAAAAGAAAAAAGATTGAACAGAGTCTTGGTCCAATTTCGGGATCCGAAAGGGGGGAAGAATGGTACGCTTCCAATCCCAGCAAAAGTATGGTGAATTTTACGAAACGTGAACTAATGAAAATTCGCAAGGTAGAGACGGTTAACGACCGGGGTTGTTGCACCCTTCTGTGACGGAATAGCGGTGGAAATAACAAGCCCGTCGGGGTTGAAAATCGCGACATGATGAACGGGCACGCGAGCAGAGCGTGATTTCGCGCCATGTGGCCTTCGTCATTACGTAAATTATGTCAATATTCTTCTTGTTAGCCCATATCGTAGGTGGAGATTGTACCTGGCTTGGAAATGCGCGAGTTAATGCTGAATGGTGATCGTCAAAGAATGTTCTGTATTAACAATCTCGACACGGCGAAGAATTCGAAAAATCAAAGCTCCGCTCATGTGAAAGTAAAGTTTAGGAATTTAACACGAAACGTTGAATTGTAGTAACAGGATTAACATAAAGGTGAAATCAGACGGCTCGTGGCTGTCGGCTCCGCGCGTTTTGCCAAACTATTTCGCTTCTGTATTGAAAACAAAACGAGACTTACCACTTCTGTTAACGCTTTCCGAAAGAAAAATGTCTGCTGCATCACGTGGGATGGTCAGATTTTGTTCCAGACCCTTAGTTTTGGAAATAAATTGAAAGATATCTGCAAAAATTGGTGCATTTCGGGTGTCCTTTTCCCTTTGATCGTTGTTTAAACATATTTAAATGTTTATAATGCAATAATAACTTATATCGTTGTATTCGGGAGGGTTCATAGAATAATTTCACGGAACGAACAATCGATTAACTATTACCGTTTCGACACAAAAGATGCTCAAAGTTGAAAATTTGCAGTTTCTTTGCAAAATCGATTTTCTCAAAAACTGAGGGTGATGGCGACAAACGGGTTGCGGTTTCGTTTTCAGGGCACGAAACGTCTTTGTACACGCCCGTTAATTTAAATTCTAACGTTAATTGTATTAGTTCATTAGTTCCATTATTTTATTGTATCATGGTTTGTTTATGTATGTACTGGCGTTTCTTCTGTTTTCTTTTCTTTTACATTGATTATTTGTTAATTGTAAACTAAAGGGTCTTTACCCTTTAAAATAAATAATAATAATAATAATAATAATAATAATAATAATAATACAGACAGAGCGTAAGCTGAGGGGGGTGTAAGATTCGCGGTAAGGAGAGCGATACAGACAAATCGGGTAACGCAGTGGATACGCATGCCGAATGCTTCCGAAGCTAACCCGAAGTGCCTGTATCCGACCTCTTTCTTTTCCCCTCCAAGCCTACCGTTCCCCTCGCCGATGGTCCCAGCTTCTGCTCCGTCTACATATGCCTATATTTCAGTGAAATTTCATTTATTCTGTCCCCCCTATCAGATCCATTTTGAATAATTTGCCTCTGTAAAATATCGATTTATCCTATGGTAATTTCTCTTACCAACAGTGGCACAATAGTGAAAGGGTTTTTATTTCTCCCGAATATTTCATTTATTCTATGAGGAATGTATAAATGTGAAATTTCACGAGTCGCAAATATTCCGCACGAACGTTTAGCTGAAACGCGCACCGAAGAGGACAAAACCCGAACGTTGTTAATAAAAATGGATTTGCGCCGTAGCAGTAAATTTGCTTTGGCCGGCAAACAAAACAGATAACTAATTACCTCGCGAAAGAATCATACGGATCAGGGTACACAAACGAATCTGCCATTTAAAGCGCGTCGCTGTTCATCGCCGTGAAACGTATGCTATCGGGATTTAATGCAGGCATAAGGAGATTAAAAACGGGAGGTAAGAGTAAATAATAGATGCAAACAGCGCTTTGAAAACGCGCGCAAATAGTGATGTATCGTGTACTCGCCTGGACGTCAAGTTAAACACGGATGGCTGCATGAAACTGTCATTAAACAATACGCGTATTTATGCCTGCTTCAAGCGAGACGCGATTTAACGTTCCAACGATCACGGAATATTAAATATTACAAAGCACGCGCGCCTGTACACGCTGCATTACGTACACTTAATCGGAGACGAGAGAGCGGCGGAGCGTTTTAATTAAATCCCGCCGGTAGGTTCATCAAGACGGATCTAAATTTCAGTAGCATTTCGACGAAATAACGTAACTGGACGGCGTATCGCCCGAACCGAGGGGGTGAATTAAATAATGCCAGGCAGTATGCTTTGCGGGGGGAGAAAAAAGCTGCAATTGAACACGTCGACACGCAATTTTCCAGCAGCTCCAGTTTAAATTACCCGATTCGGTCTTTATCGGGCGAAACCGCGCGAAACGGTACCGTATAATTAATTTTACGATTGCAAACGGTATTTTGCGATTACCGGCTGGTCTAGGATTAAACGTGCCGCTGGATTACGCTTGGAAAGCTAATAATATAGTGCTATCAGCTGCATCCAGTGAAACGATATCCTGCTGTCGAACGCGATCAAATATTGACAGAGTTTGACATCGTGTAATAGCGAACCCCGCCGCTCAGGAAATTCCCAGTGTAAAATAAACTGTTTCTAATCCAAAATGCTAGGCGGATGCTTAAAAAATATTCGATATCGAGTAGTTTTGCATTCGGCCAAGAGTATTACTGGTTATAACCGCAGTAACAATGTTTCCTCGAAACTTAAGCCTTCACCCTGCGTTGCAGAGGGAAACGAGTGACAAAATGACGCGTTTATTGTTTGCCGTTTTAACAGCAGCAGAATGAAGAATGCATCATTCACCAGATAACGGGTTCGATATGACGGGAATTTACAAAGCTGGATGATAACGCGCCATCTAACGCGTAAACTTTAATGGGCCTAATGGCTTAAAGAGGCTAATAAATATTTCCCCATTGCGCGACGTTCATCCGCTTTCCCCCTATTTTCGTCGAGCTTGTGAATCGGTAAACTGTGCCTTTAAATACTGCGATAGACCGGAAATTCCAGCAACCATGCCCAGGCAAATATAATGAAACGTTACAGAGGCCCAGGAATAATTTCACTTAATAAAACTATCGATTGATCTGAGATAACAGTGATTTCGGGTAATAAAGCTACTTTGCCATTCTTTCAATTTGAGTATGTATTGTTGAATGGACATTGACTATAAGGATTTTGAAAGGAAATTATGGCGAATGATCATCGAAGCTAGCGTTAACATTTCCATCACCAGCGGTCAACAGTATGTTGAATTTAAGCGAGCATGATGGACACTAGCTGCTTCTATGGGCGAATAATTAACGTTGATATTTTAATGGGCCCATTATCGAGTATATTACACACATATTCGAGCCGTTAAATTATACGTGCGCTCAAAGGGCTTGGATGGCGTAGCTGGTGTGAAACAGATCGTTGCATATCGTCGATATCTGGCCCCATTATCATGAAATATCGACATTTAATTAGTAACGGAGAGGCAAACGGGCGTGCAGAATGAATGCATCCGGGAAAGTTCATTGTAAATGGAATCACAAAAAAAGGTGTTCTTCAAACGATCGTTGGATCGCGAATTAAGGTCACGTGGCGATAGCACGAGGTCGCGTGGCCCTTAATAATTCAGCATTCTTATAGATTCTTTATTTTAGAATTAAAATACTGTGGTTGATATAAGATACAAAAATATTTTATCAGCCCAAGTCTACACCGTTAGATTCCCGCAATTGCTATCAATGAATTATTGATAGATACCTAACAACTTTAAAATCTATTTGGATTTAAAAGCCTCTATGAATTTTATTTCGACGCATCCCCGATTAACTACACACCTCGTTCTCGAGAAATATTCAAAAAATCTCGTTCCCACTGCCAGAAATCGGGAATCAGCAAGGTGTATAAAAAGTCCGAACGAAAAGGGACGATTTCAAAGAATACCTCGACGCTTTATTTACGAAACTGCTACTGGAAATTGAACGAAGGATCGATCCGTTTGAAATAAGAGTAGTTTCAAGTAATCAAAACTATTCCGTTGTTCTTTCATTTCAAATACTGATGAAAGAACAATGGCTAAATCAATTCCTCTCGACATGTAAAATTTACTTTACTGGGTATGATGGGTGTCGATAGAAAATATACCGTCTGACAGAGCTTCAAGCAACTGAGAATTGAAGACAAACGTTTCCTATCCTACGAAGTCTCCTTTGGAATCTTATTTAAATAGTTCCATCCGAGCATCGACTACCAGCAACCATCTTTAGGTAATGAACAATCCCTGCCATTCTGATTTATCAACCACAAAGACTACCTGGGTATAGATTCTATCACCGACCTCAGACACGAAACTATTACCTACTAAAATATTGCTCGCTTAGCAATAACTGGCAATATTACCAGAATGATTTGTCACGAGAAAAACAGACTTCCCTTTATCAAAAGGGGGAAGGAAAACCTATTCAACGACCTCGCAGCGCAATTATACCTGCAAAGCGTAATAAGAAGCGTCCCTCCCTACGTTACTTCGAACGCGCCGGAGCTCAGCTGCAAATTAAACGTTCCAACGATCAAATAAACATTATCGCCCGGCGATATCATTTCCACCAAGATAGAGGAGGAAGATACATAAAATACCGAGCCCCATAACGCCAGATCTCATCGCGGAAAGTTGGCTTTCTGCCTCCTTTCGCCACGCTTCGCCCCTTCTGGAAGTGGCTGGATCGTAGGATCTGGAAGCGTCCGTCGAATCGACGATCGGCCGGCAATTATCGAACGTGCAGCGGCGATACGATGGGGAGGCAGCGACTTCCTCGGTCTCCTGCCCGTATTATACCGTCTAATTAGCGTGGATCGGCGTCGATCGTTATCAACGTCTTCGCTTCGTGCACCGGCTATCGCCGCGGGCGTAACATTCGTTTCGCCTGATAACCAGGGACCGATTTGTTGGTAGCTGTTAACCGAGGCGGCAGCCAGCGATCGTAATTTAAGGCCTCACGGCTCTTTGCACAGTCTTACAAGAGCGTACCACATGTATTATGGAAATCTTGCGGGGCGTGCGCTATGCGTGTCGCGTGGTTCTGTTTGCGGACCAGCGTCGAGAGTGATGAACACGAGCCGGCGCTGGGTCATTTGCGAAATTGCGTTATTATTCGAGGATTGCGCTGCTTTGTGAATCATTAGTATCGCGAGGAGACAGATATTGTTATCCGCGGTACCGTTGGTTCGATGGTAGAATTATTCTCGATGCACAGCGAGTCGCAGAATTCGCACAGCCAGATCTTTTGGCATTCTACACGAACATAGTGCCTACGGATTTATTGGCAGATTAAAATTTCGTTCTTTGTTTTATTCGGTTTATGTACAGTGACTCGCATTAATATTCGGACACTTTTTAAAATCGCATAACTTTCTTAGAATTGGTTCAAACAACTTGAGTTTTTTTCAGAAGCTAGAAGGATTAGTTTGCTAACTGACGCGTATCGTCGTTTTGAAAAAAAATGTATTTGGTTGGAATAACGGAAAGAATAGTAAAGATCGATTTTTAAACTTTTTTTTGTGAGCTTGTAATGAAAATTAAAAAAAAACCGTTTGTAGATTGCAGTAAGTTGTATGCGTGCCTAAAATTTCATCAAAATCGGTTAACGTTGCTCCGAGCTACAAACGTTTAAAGATCGTAGAATAAGGTCGAGAATCGCGAAAATTCCCGAAATCAGCGATTCTCAAGTTGTTTGGACCAATTCTAAAAAAGTTATGCGATTTTAAAAAGTATCCGAATATTAATACGAGCCACTGTACCTAAGCTTTCTAGGGGCTTTCTAGTTTCCATATCATGACTGCACTCAGGAGGCTTATCAATGATTGCGAATCAAGCGAAGGTAAGTGACGTTAATTAGTTATCTATCTGTATCTCTGTTCTTGCACACCACCTTTCGAATTAGAATAAATGCTAATTAACAGCTGCGCCAACAGTTGTATCATTCTTAGCGCGGCGATATAAAAATTCGTTGCAAACTTTATCACCTTAGTATGTATCACGTTCTGCGTCGTGTAATAGGTGCACGAATGCATGGATTCTAATAACTAATAGTCGGAAATTTAATTAGATCTTGGAACGTGAATTACGTGTTCGACTTATCTTCTTTAGCATTTTCCTTCCCCCTAATTACAACTCCAGCCAATGCTCCCTTCGAGCCTCTTCAGAGTTGAAGAACACCACGTAGGAGGCTTCCAAAATATAATTAGAAGTATCGTTAATTATATTCACTACCCAAGGGAGAAAACAAAGGTGAACCGCGACTGACGTACAAATATTGTACAACCGCAGCTACTCTATTTCTTTTAGCATGCCATATCTTTTGAATTCACGTTCTCCCCTTCCAACTCCACCGTTGCATCAACAGTCATGACAGAAGACAAACCGACTTCAAAGCGCGCGATTAACAGCGAAACAATTCTTACTGCATGGCGCACGACTCGCAGAAACAATCCCGAGCATTGTTCCCGTGGCCCCATTGTACAACAAACACAATTAACCGCCCAAACGAGAGCTCTGAGCGACCCTCCGAGTGTGCATTTAAATATGAACTCCGTTATTCGACCCCCAATTATTAATTCCGACGCCGGCACGGCGTTCGCGATTTCGTGACGTCGTTATCTCAACGCCGGTGCAAAAACTTTGCCGCCCAGAAGTTCCGCGGGCGGAACTTTTTAATAATAGGAACGTGATCGAAGGATCGGACTTTGGAAGACGTAGGTACCTATGCCTCGCGCGGCGAATGAAACAAAGGGGATGAAAATGAGGGCGAGGAGGGGCTGCAGTGTCCGCGGGTGCGAGACTTAAAATTCTCGGTGGCCGCCAGAGAAAACGGAGCGGAGGAAGAAATAAAGGGGGAAAGAGGAAAAGAGAAAACACTGGGTGTCCAGGGCTGGTTTACGTTGCCACCTTCGTCCCGTTCGTTTCTTTCGCAGTATAATTAAAAGGTTTCCCTCGATGAGGAAGCTTAAAACGTGGCCCTTTATTCGAGGCGCGGATCCTACGCCCCGCGGAAATTGGGATGGGGAAACGAGGGTAAAGGGGCTGCCGGAACTTTGTCGGCCTGATAAAACTAAGACACTGCCTCGTCGGAGTAAAAATGGTCAAAGGTTGCCCCGGAGCCAGTCCTGATTGTTCGGCTGTACGCGGACCAATACCGTCCAACGATTTCCTTGGCTGCTTCTAATGAGGCCTTTCTCTTCTCGTCCACGTCAATCTTTGCACGAGTAATTTACGAATTCAACTTGGATTCGCTGGCGACTTTAACGATCCTCTGAAAAGGAGCTGAACCGAGAGCGCCTGAATACGAATTCGTTTCACTCTGTAGAACTAATACCTTCTAAATAGAATCGATTCCAATCGAATAGTAATGTGGAAACAGGTGAAGACTTTAACGCTCGGTTGTCACACCTATTTTTTTAAACGTAGTCGTCACACTGGGTCGAATCGACCCAAGCCAATTTTCAATCAGCTATGTCAGTTTAGGTAGTTTAAAGACTGCCTGTTAAATTAATTCGCAAAAATTCTGAGATAAAGTTTGGGGAACATTGTAAAATATAAGTTCATCGTTGGAAATTAACATTTACAGTACAATCATATTTAAAAAAAATTGAAAGAAAAGTAGTTACAGAAGATACCTTTTTGCTTAAAAAATCATAACTTTTTCAATTCTTAATATCTTCAGCTAAAGATGTATGCTTATATTCTTGAGATATGCTACTGTGATGAAAAAAATTAAAAAATTTAGTGAATAAAATTCCCCTCACTCGGGAAGCGTCTCTACCTGTAGAGAATACATGAAATTACCATAAGCATGGCGCCGGTACAATTTTCAATAATGCCTCAAAGATGTTTTACCTGAAAGTGAAATATTTGTTCGTTTCGACTTGCAATTAGTTTGACAACCGTGGGTTAACATTGCTTCCCCATTCTACCTTTCATTTTCTAAAGAATTAATCTGCAGGTGAAAGGTTCGAAATCAAGTACATATACTCGATTTAGATGAAACCTCACAGGTGTACCTGAATTAATTTAACTGAGTAGATTAATAATAATGCACATACAGACACCGTTTCATTTAATGGCAGTGCCATGTTTATACCATTTAGTGGTACGATGCACTTTGAAAGCGGCTTAATAATATATATCCAAGCTAATAATGTTCAATCATATCGTTTACAGAGAGCTGCATCATGCTCGTAGACCAAAACGAGCATCAGGTTTAAATTGCACACCGTGGCGGTCTCGATTCGTTGGAGCCCCCGCGAACCTGCAAGTCTTGAAAAGTGATCGCCCCTTAAATTCGCATTATGTCCCGCACTATTACGCGCGCATCGTCCCGCGACGGTTACCTAGATCACGTAATTTGCCGGTGACACAACAAATAAGGACACGTCGCGTTATTAATTACCGAGGAAATTGCCTTAACCTATGCGGCGATTATCTCGAGAGTGCACCGGTTAACGAGGCAAGTTACAGCGAGGGGCAGAATTAATACCAGTCCCCTAGTCAGGCCGCAGAGCCTCTAGTTTCTCGTCTTACACGCCTCGCGTACACCTTTCGAGATCCAACTGAACGCCACCCGAAAGAAGCACACGCTCTGTTATCTCGCCGAATGGCTGGCTCGGGTTCGCCACAATTCGCACGCTCTTCGAGCTTCGTCCCTTCAAACTTCCCGTCGCAGTTCCAAACCCCTTGTGAAACAATCCACTTTGATTCTGCATGAGAAGCATGCGTTGCGCACGAGTTCAGCCCACCCAGCCCCGTCAGAGTTCCGCGTGCTACGGGGATCGTAAATACGCGCGATTTGTTTGCGCGACTTTTTCCTCCCCATGCGATCGCTGCAACTCCAAACCGTCCCCTCGATGCGCCGGCATCGATTCCTCGTCGATTTCGTCGGAATCGGAGACTTTCTTGCGGGAGTACACAGTTCTGCGGAAACTTTCGCGCTAGAATTACGAATCCCACTCGATTTTCGCGCCTCCACTGTCTAACTCAAACAACGATCAAGATAGCCGCGACGGGAGGCGAGAAAGGTGTCGCGGTGCCCTCGGGCGATATGCTGGGTAACTGACAAGTGATGTGTTTCCGCGGACAGAGACAGTGGCGCTTTAAAGCAAGGCGGCAGGTTTGTAGGAAAGCAGAAAAAGAGGAAAGCCTGTCTTCCCCAACACCGTTACTATAACGGGGAGGATCTCGAGCGACCCTAGCGTGCCGCATTTCCATTTGAAAACTTACTCGGGGCTTAATGAAATGTAAGTATTGGAAAGCTTATCTGCAATCAAGAGTGGGTTACACACGACCGCGGTTAAGATTAGAAAATAGCCGCGCGAGGTCGCATTTCAGCACGCCGCGTTCAATAAATTTTTCTCTTTGATAGGCCGCGAGATAGGGAACGCAGCTCCACGCTTCGTTTCTGCCGCGACAACGTTACACTTTATTCCAGCGATAGCCCTTCTTCTACATTCGCGTCGTTTTTAACGGACGACTATGCTCCCTCGTCTGGGGCACCTGTCGCGAGAACTCGTTCGAGAAGTAACGAGAAATACGCGTTTCTCGATTGCCCGCGTCTCCCGCGGTATCCTGGCTCTTGGGCAACGCTTTTACGAAACGGCTGGCGATTCGCCGCGCGAGGAACGGCTCGTAAAACGTTTTCTTAATTTTCTCCCCGCCGCTGTGGGGAAGGAAGTTGGTCACATATTCGGGCAGCTTTTTCATCTGCGAAAGGGTCGGTGTATCGATGGTATCGGGAAACCGGTGAAATAAATTTCCCCGGCGACGGTGGTCTGTTTCGTTTCCTGGGCGGATGGAGTCTGGAAACGCGAACTTTCCAGGCAGCAGGCCGCGGAATATACGGCGCAATGCTGCCGTTCGATCTTATACGAGACGAATGCGAGGCTGGTGTGTTCCATCGAAACGCGATGAATTAAAAACAGTCAGGCGCTGGTCCTTTGTTAGCGGCTGCTCGTTATTAGCGGGGACAGTCTGTTTCCTCGGCTTGTGTCGATGGATGCTGTGCGATGATCGTTTCTGTTCTTCGCTGCCTTTATTTTCTTTTACCTTGCGCCCAGTAACCTGTCCATCTTGCTTGGACTCGAGTCCAGACTCTAGACCATATGTGAGAGTAAACAATTCTAGGCTCTCGACTGCATTTCCAAATTTGAATGGGTATGATATACAGTGACGGACAAAAGTATTGGGACACCATTCAAAACAGAATAACTTCTTTAAAAATGGACCAAACGACTTAAGTTTTTTTGGGAAGCTAGAAGGATCAGTTTACTAAGTAGTTGACGTGTTTCGGCGAGTTGAAATCCTGATTTTTTCGTGCAAAAATATCGCAAAGAAAATCAGGACAACAAATTTAAATAACCGCCATTTTGTTTTATAATAATATTTCGGAAATTCCCGCGGTTAATCAGAGCATACATTAATATACTAACAAAATCTTTTTCGTTTTTTGATTTTAGATAATCTGATTCCGAATGGCAGTGCTCACCGCAAAACCAAATTTTTAAAAATGCTTCTTGGATGCGGGTTGTCACTTTATTATAATACTTAAATATTTTTCTACGGAAAAATTACCAAATGTTCTTTAAACGTTGCTCTTGTATGCGCAAAAAGTTTTGTAAAAATATATGCTTCCGCTTTTTCAAAAAAAATTCACAAATATTCGCCTCTTTTCGGCCGCCTGACTAGGTATAATCCCTTAAGTAAGTGGCACACATGCTGAAAAATTCAGCGAACTGGAAAATTACCCACAATCCAGGGGTAGGATATTGACAAAGATCTGTAGTTTTCAAATTGACTATCATTCCAGAAATTAGACGCACCGTATATCAGAAATGTTTCTAAAATACTGTTTCGCTCGATACATTTATCCGAAACTCTATATACCTACCTGCTAGCAGTTGAAATGGACTTTACGCGAATTAATTGCCTTAATTCGGAGTAGCTCGGTGCGCTTTGATTTCGCGATTTTTTGGTAGCCGAACATTTCAGGTGGAAAACACGGTATACCGTAGGTTGCGCTGATTAAATCGAGGGGAAGTAAAGCTGTCCACGGTGCCATTGCCAGAGCGTGTTTCTTGCTATCGCAGTTTCTTGCATCCACCGCCACTTCCGCCTACGAGCGTATACATTTAATATATAAATACGAGGCAGAATTATGCGCGTTAAAGAGCCGCGTTTTTTCTTATCGCGGCGCATTTCCTATCTCACGTTTCTATCCGCAATTTTCCATGGAGAGATAATGCGGGACACGCGACCGATTCTTCAGTATCGCGATCCTTTAGTATCGCGATTCGCGGCGAGCCGCGGCACCCGCGGAATTTTAAACGGAAACGAAACGCAAAATAGCAATAGCTGCGTTCGAACGAAATTTACCGCGCCACGTTGCGGGAATTACATTCAAAACGGGGACGAACAGTCGATACAGATTTCTGGTCCGCTTGGGAAATGGAATTGTGAGACTCGAACAGGAAGCTCCACCTACCATCGCACCAACGTGGCCAAGACTATTATTACAGAATCTCGATTCAAGTGCATGGAGAATTGAGTTTCGATTCACTGATTAGCTGGAGCCTTTTAATCTTTTGAGTCTTCTCGACCGACGCTTTGGAAGTTTCGCTGGGGAAATGATATCTGGCAATTGGGTAATTAGTAGCGCAATCAAATGTAGTTCTACCAGTTTCAGGCAGATAATGGAGGATATTTCGAACGGTGACTGTCATTTAAAGAAAGTTTTAACGCTGGAAAGTCGATGTCTCTTAAGTGTACTTCGTAAAGAGCCGTCCGCGGAACTCGCGGGGGAAGTATTCAAGGGACAGGGTGATATTTTTTATTATAGAGTGACGAGTCGTTTTACTTTTACACGAAGCACGCGATGTGTATGAATACTGCAGTGTCTCTATGGTATCGTAAAAACTCTTTCAATCTATGTAAAATGGTTTTCCGACAAACTGAAACCCGGTGTATCTGGTTTGAAACAGAAATGGAACGGTTAAATATAATGTGGAATCATATCACGAGCACTCGATTGTAAAAGGTTGGCGTATAACTGGGCTTTTCCAAGTGAAATCTTGCTTTTGCCGCCAGCGTGGCATATCGATTCATAGAAACATTCATACACTCGTACACTCGTACAGACACATTCACGTGGCCGCTAGCTTCTCGACAAAGCTGGGCTCATAAAAAACCTACACCGGCAAAAAAAGGGGACACCCCTTTTAAAAGGGGTCTGTAGCGTATCCCATAGTACCAAATAAACCTGACAGAACTGGAAATGGGTTTACGGGAAGAACTGAGTGAACTTAAGGATACCTAAAAACTCGAAGCTTCAATACTGGCCGTATTGAGACCAATATTCCAAAGAATTGTTTAAAATCTACATTACTGGAGAAAGCAGCAACAAGTATCGCGCGAGTAACTAAAAGTTCTGAGCAAAGGAGATGCACCGAGTTCCCGTAGACACCGCGAAATTATTCGAAGTGGACGCGTAAAGCAATTAACAGGTCGATCGTAAATCATATCCAGGGGCGAGTGTCCGATTGATTAAATGCTCGCCATTCCGGGTTTCCACGGCGGCGCGACGCTGGCTGGTAAGATTAGAGGAAGAGTTGCCCGTATAGCCTCGGACAGAAATTTACCAACGGATCAATTAATCTGGTCGCCTCCACGAAGGTAGGGCAATTCTGGGCGACAGGAAACGGCTGAATACGCCGTCAGGTCCGGTGTTTGCCAGCGATTAAGCAGGGAGAAATAAACCTGTCTTCGGTGGCATCGCGGGACATAACGGGCAGACAAGCTTCCTACTATAGCAGAAACCAGCGTGTCCCTGGGGTCTTCTTGCTACCGGAGCAAGGAGGGAACAGAAGGAGCGGAGAGAGATCTCTCTGTACCAGAGGGCTTCATAGGGGACCGCCTGCAGCTGCATAATTCAGAGCACCGTCCCCGTCCAAGTTCACGATAATACACGGCCGCATCGGGCTTCCGTAATACGGCGAGCCTCTGCTGTTTCGACTCGATCGGAATCGTATCGGTGCTCGAACCCGTCTATCTTGGTCGTTATCGTCGTTACGAGCCAGCAACGTCAAGCTTATGGTTCAATTCTGACGGAGCGTCGGGAGCGATTCCTCGGAGCAGTCCGCGATCGAAGGCTCCCTGAGACTTGCATGAATGCAGCGAACGACCAACTTTACCCGATGGCGGGATTCTGGTCGGGTCTGAAGCCGCGCTGCTTTTTCACGTTGATAGTTATACTTTGAGATGTTGGATAGATATTATAATACTTCGTGGAATCGCTTTTGTAGAGCGAGTAGAGAGGAGTTTGCTTTATTAGCGGATGTAGAGGAATAGCGTCTAGAGGAGACTGGCGAGGGTTCATAGGTTTTTGAAAGAAATGATTGTGTAAACGAAACTTAATAATATATTATTGATCTTTCTGCATATTTACTTTCGACATTCTATTCTTTAACAAACACTAACGTAAATTTTTTAAATTAAAACAAAGTATGTGTTGAAACAATGTGTTTTCTTAAATGATGGAAAATGTCTCAAGCCTCCCACCTGTGGGAGGGTTTCATGATGTCAAATTTCTTAATGAAACATCTTTGTTCGAATGTTTATACCGGCACATTGTGTGTGGCACCATTTCGAACACATTTGACATTGAATCCAATGTTCATTTGGTTTCAAACGTGAATATACGTATAGAGTTGCAACAAATGCAAGCCGCATCTTCATTTTTGTCCACGCTCTGAATCTCTGTATCGTTCTATAAATCCATAACATCAACATACACCTTCCTTTATCGCGTTAGTCTTTTAGAAAGACCATAATTAAGGTTTGCCGAAGTTCACAAATATTCTGCAAGTAATCTTCCTTCTTCGTTTGTAAATATTTGTGATTATAATTTGGATAAAAAACTGTATTTTCGTTATTTATATATTTAAACACGTATCTACATAATGTCATTTTATCAAATCTGTACAGTTTAGCCGTTGTCCTTATTGGTTTATTTTCATTAATAACTTCAAGTACAGCATTTCTAATATCAAGAGGTATATTCATTTGAAGACCCTTAGACTTCCATTTAAACGACATCTATTAAAATTGACAAATTTCCGTCATAATTTCTTTGCTGGAGAATATCTACTACAGATTACGCAAGGTTAAATTACTTTGGGAAGGCATGATACATGCATCAAACAACCTCCCTTGAATGTATATCTCATACCTCCCCAAATTTAGGATTTTAAAACAATAATTCTAACACTTAACCATAAACTGAAAGCAACGAGAGTTGGCACAATGATTGGTAATATTCAGTGTAATTTCACGTAAAATTAACGATATTTCATAAAAGTCAATACACAGTGACAAAAACCTTTTATAAATGAAGTACAAACTTACGTTTCTCAACACGAAAATGCCCTTTTACAAAGCGTCTTCTATGCTGAAGTGTACACTTCTCTTTTGTTTATCACGTGGGAAATATAAAAATTTATCAAGCCTCCCTATGCACCCCCCCCCCCAGTCTCCCCTACATATCGTGTAATCACTGTTCTGTCATCAAGCATTTATAGACAATTTCTGTATGCTACGTTCTCATCGCAACTCCGCCCAAACGACCTCCATTTTTAAGCTGCATCACAGACGTATCCTTATCATCATACTTCACGCGAAGACCACAGCTTGACGATGTTGCAGCATGTCCGGATCAGTTCTCACGGTCGATACCATTTGAGATTCTCATTGGAACGAGACTAAACGATTTTCAGCACTAGCGTGCAGCGCGCCTGAGCGATACCGTCCTTAAAGCAAGAAATTACGCCGATAACGACGCGTTAATGGCGAAGACCGCCGGCGACGACGATGACGACAACGATGGTAGGTAGCCGTCGTCGTTCGCTCACGCATGCGGAACACGCACCGCACGCAGCTGACGGCACGTTCCTACTCTTCCATGGACACGCTGTTCCGGGAATATAAAACTCGTCCCTGGACACGGGAGACGAGTACACACATGGATTATCGAGTATCGACTCAGGATCACCAGCCTCGAGCGCGGCGAACCGTTCCTAACGACTGCTACGTTTTTAGGATCGTGAAACACGGAGTAGCAGTGCAGTATTTGGTCCTCGTAAATTCTTAGTGCGTCTACTGGAATAGAATCACTTGGTTTTACTGTATTGATTCAACGAACAATACCGACATCCAAAAACTATGATAAATCCTTTCATTGGTGGTTGACACCCCAAAAGGAAGGGACCCTGGCACCCCCCAATGAAGAGGCTTTGTAAAAAGAAAAGAAAACTGGATTTTATTCTTTAAATAAATCTTCATTGTCACCTAATGAATTTTAGTGAATTTGCATTAAAAATATTTTTATCCCTCCAACTTTGCTACATCCCCCGGGATATATTCTGTGTGCGCCACTGGTAGCGTCTTCTACCCCTACGGATATTGCGGGTTGTATCTGCGTCGTTCCAGCAGAAGTGGGGTTCACTTTGTGTTTGTTTGCGCTGCGTATTTTGGTTCGGTGGAGTGCTGAGATCTGCGTGTGGGCGACGATAAGTAGATTCATCAGGTTGGTTGAATTTAGGTAGCAGACGCCTTTTAAATTTAGCCTCGAGGAGGAAGAAACCTTTCTCCCTACAATAGCAAGAATTATGCAGCTTCCGAGAAGCTCTTGCCAGAGATGCCGTCTATGGAGAATGAAGAGGGTCAGTAGAAGATATTTTTCTTAGACCGGCGTGAATCAGCCATTCAGCGAAGGTTGTAGAAGAGTGTAAAAAATGGGAGAATTCAAGCCTGCCAAGAGTCCCTTTTCAATAATAACTTCAAGGCTCATTATTAGAAAGAATCTTGTAAAATGAAAACATACCCTAAGTACTTCTAAGAAGCAAGCTACTTTCCAAATTGTACTCGTGCCTTATAACCAAGAATCTAATTTGCAATCGTGTAATAGCAAGAAATAAGACAAATATCCTCCATATGGGCAGTAATAGATACTTCACTACAGAAAATATCGCGAATTCACTTCTTTTATCTCCCATAAAATAAATCTCAATAAATTCTTGCCACTGGAGTAGAAACTACATGGAAGTAAATAAACGTGACTAACATTAAGTGAATTAACAATAGAAAAAGCTTTCTGCGCGGCACGAGATGCAATTTTTCATGAAACAATTTAACACCGCCATAAGCCACTTTTCACTTCCTTCCGCTATGGAAAACGTTCCCCGCCATTTAATAATCGATAACCAATCGCGGCACTTCGCCATGCAAATGACACCCATGAATTTAAATATTTTCTTTTTTAGTGCAAGCCCGGTGCGTAGCATCCTGGGAATATATTAACCTATAAAACGCGCCTCCACTCAACTTTATCGGGTGTAGACTCGCGTAAACACGAGAAGAGCGCGACCGTCAGATATTTTGTTGAAGTTTACGCTCTACTCGCGGGAGAGAACGAAGGGGTTGGATAGAACGTCTACACACGTACGGAGTGGCTGATCGCGCGCAGGCGAAAATAATACATACGTGCGCCGACGACGCGTTTCAATATGTCTAAAATTCCCTTGATATTCGCCCGCGGTTGAGCTGGTCCGCTACGGGCGAGCTGACTGTGTGATTTGGTTACGCGCGTGAAATTGTTGCTCCGTTTTTAAATGAAGCCCGATTCTCCACAACGTACTGCATTTTACTTCTCCAAAGTCGCGAGGCGCGTAATCCGATTTCTTTTTTTTTACAAAATTCTTCTTTCAGATATTCTGTTGAAATTTAAATCTATGCAATATTAAAGTAGAACGCGTTTCGAAATGAAATACGTAAAGAGGGGTGGAGCTTCTCTCGAATTTGCCCGACACAAGTATTTTTCCAGTTTCGTTATTTACTTTCCGTGTCTCAGGAACTCGGCTTTCTAAACACAGGCGCGAAATGAAGAACTATTAATGAACATGCATGGAGACATACCTCCACTTTGCCGGAGGAAGGGCGTTTACAGGGTAAAAGCAATTTCTGGTGTGAAGTACGAAAGCATCGAGATAAACTGTTTACAGAAGAGTCTGGCGAAGAAAAAGAAGGAGCGGAAAGACTTGCAGACCCCTTTAAAACGCGGCACAACCGCATCCTTGTTTGTCTTAGCGAGGGATCCGACATCTTCTCGACCTAACGTTGAATCCCTTCCGGGAAACAGTGGCGGAAATTGTCATCACTTTAAGTATTTACGCTTGTTTCTTTTCGCCCCGGGTTCTGATGGATAGAGACACTTCAGATCTGTGGCACGCTTCTTCTACTGCTGGATTAATTGTCACGTTTTTGTTAGGTGAAAGCTAGTGGCAATGCGGAGGGAAAATTTAGATCTGAAGAAGGATCAAGCCGAAGTGAGAGTTTCCGTATATTGTAACACGTAAGATTGGAATCGGCTAGAGTACTATAAAGAAGATTCATTCTTCAAAAAATTCTATAAATAATAGAAGAGGTAGAAAAGTAATTCTAATGTTTAATTTTAAAGGTTGTGTCTACGTGCTTTTGGTTTTAAGAGCCCGGTATAATTCAGGGTAAATTTATAATCAGTAGTAGAATTATGTTACCCAAGGACCTCGATCTTATCTTCTGAGATGTTACCAATTATTTAAAAAATCGACAAATAGTGTGGACCGAAGGTTTTACAAAGTGTTAGCAAAGAAATTGTGAAAATACCCGTTCTATGTTTTTAGAAAACTTCCCCTTTTTCGGTAACAGAGCATGATTGTTGTCTGCGTCTCATGTCACGCATAATTTCCGAGCCTCGTATATCCGCGGGAAATTTCCCAGCTGACTTTCATTACAAATCGATTCAGCGGTTTGACCTGATTTTCCTATGATACACACGCTTGCATATACCCGACACCGAGCACACAAGGCACTACCACAAGTTGCACGTGGTCGAAGTTGGAAACGACGTCTATGTACTTAAATCCTGTCGAACTCTATTCGATAACCATGTTTGCAAGCAATGAACAACAAAAGACTCTGACTAAAACTTTGGCAAGAGACACTGCCAGGAAACTACAGTGAAAGAAAGCAGAAACGAGAGATTCTCTTCGACGCGTCCCAGAATGTTTAAGTGGAACCGAAAGTTTCACGAGCATCAAAGCCTTCGTCGTATTAAGAAGGAGGTAATGAGGGGAGCTGGGGACATCCAGTAACGTTTATGAGCTTGGAGGGAAGAGGAAGTAGTCAAAGAGTATCGCAAAGACATCAAGCTCACAGCGGAGTCCAGTTAGAAGTTCACCTGAACAGCGAACCATCGCTTGTTTGAAAATTGATTGCGTTTGATGTCTAAACAAGGTTTCCCAACGACTCTACCGACGGCATAATTTCTCGTGGAGGTGTCTGTTCGTGTTGGACGGCTTCCCTGAGCGTGGCAAGATACGACGACAGGTGGTTACCGTTAGAGCAGACCGAGGAGAGATCACTTGCTCGTACAGTGACGGATCGTGCATGGAGGCAGCTAACAATAAGAGGTGGATGCGGTCGAGGAAGAGGCAATAAAGGAGGGGACCTGATGGCGCGTAATACCACCGCTGGAAAGGATTAATTTATTATTCGTTATAATATACTCCCGAGGGGAGGAGATCGTTCTTCGAGCGATCATCCTTCAGCGTAGCAAAACTACTGAATTAGGAACTGGAAAGGCGCAAAGTGACTTTATAGGAGACAATGCAGCACCTTCTGAATGTTCTTATATGCTGCTTGGAATAATTAAGGGGTTACATACACCTAGCACCGTGAAAACAGGGGACTTTTTATGAATTTGTTTCACCCATAAGTAATTTTGTTAATAAAAAATCGTAATAGTAATCGAAAGCTTATTATGTAAAAAATATTTTCTATCCTGGGTGTGTGCAACCCCTTAAGCAATTATCTCTGGTGAAAGAAATACGCAAACGAAAAATGTCGTCTCGATTCGACATGGTTTCGCGTTCGGACAGGTGCACTTGAATGCTCCTAAATATTGAATCCCTATATCCCTGCTCAGACGGGTTTAATCGACGAACAGAATACGAGCTTGTAGTTATCATTCAACTAAACTGTTCAACGAGAGGCGGTGTGGGCAATAACGAAACTACGAAATTGATGAACCTAACGAGGATAGGAAGTACGACACTGAAATTATGGAGATAAATTTTTCACTTGTTACAACGAATTTCCGACACTCTCGTAATTGTGGCTTCCCCTAAATGATCACGATTAATATTCAAAACCGGCGTATAAATTCAAACCGAGCCGAGGCTCCTGAAAACGCAGACTAATTGCGTGGAATCACTACCGACCGCACAATGAAATTTCACTGAAATTTTAGCACCCGGGAAACCTCTATATTACAAAATACTGACGTATTCGCAGTAGGTTCGAAACCGCCCTATAAACCTTGTCAAACCCTGAAGCTATTCCTGATTCACTCCTAATGTCACGCAAGACACTAAAAATAACGCAAACTTCCTTGCCAAACGTCTTAAAAACCATTAAGACACCTAGACAAACCGCTGAGCGTGGATCAAACATTTTCCTCCAGTCTTTATTCAAATCGCTGCATAGTACTTCACGTGGTCCCCTTCTGAAGTTTTTACATCCCTTTATGAATTCCCTTATGCACTTAAATGTATCCTCATAATTCTGAGACACCCTGACTCCATTAATATTATTTTTCTGCCACGTTACCGTTACCAAAAACACTCCTCCTCGAATTTTCCTAGACGTTCCTCCAGGAGGAGTAGGTACAACGACCCAACCACCGTTACATTAAACCGCGCAATGACTGATTGAACGGGAAGCAAGAAAGAAGCGGAGGCGGTTGTCACGGAGGAGGGGGCCGATGACGGGTAATGACGGCTGGATTACAGAGATTAATTTATTATTCAGTACGACGGCCTCTGCGGAGAGCGCAGTGATTATGTGCGCGTCCACGATTAGTAACCACGGACGTGTAGGTACATAACGGTGCGCGGATATATGGACTTTTTGCGGCGTGCAACGTGAATTTTTGCATTCCTCAGAAATGTCTAGCACTGTTCACATAATCTCGACTCCCTCTGCTTTAATTATCTTCTCACCGTACTCCCTTGTTTTCTTTGAAAATTAAAAGCTGGCATGTTTCGGTCAACAGCACAGTTTCTTGGAGTTTCTAAAATAGGTAGTTTATCTCCAGTACACAGGAGATTTGATTCGTGTATTTTGTATCATGAAGTGCTTTCCAATTATGTAAAATAAAATTTGAAATTGTAATTTATCGGGAAGTTTGGTATAACTTGTGAGAGATATTAGAAACTACAACCTGGGGGCAGTTCCTGGACTTTATAACCCTTTTTGCTCGCCGAAGCGACAAAGGAATGTAGCACCGTCTGCATGCAGCATGTATATTAGAGCGTTACTGCTGCAGGTTTCCTGTAAATTTCAAACTCGCAATCGTCGGGGCTCCACTCGCAGCGAGAGCTTAATAGCCGCCAAAAGTATCGGGCAAATAGCTTTCCGAGAGAAACCCGGCGGAAGGAGCACGAAATGCGCTGCCAGAAAAATTGACAGCACAACGAGATCCAGTGAGACGCATTTTTCGTTCCATTTTCCGCGAGCACTTGCCCATGTCCCGGGTGAAAAAAAAAGAAATAGAAATGAAATGCTGTCCACAAAAATGAAGACAAAGAGATCGCGGGATATGTCTCCTAATTTGAGGCGTGACCGCGGGCCGCGGTTCTCCATTGGATATCGATGGGGTGCACCGCGTGCATTCGAGTTTCGCGCACGCGAAATGTCAAAAGAGCCCGAGGATCGGTGGGTTCCCGCGGATGATGTATGCATTTCGAAGTCAAAGCGACAGTTTAATCTTCCCGATGGAAGGGGCACTGTAAAGATTGACTTCCCGCTCATTTTTGGCCGTCGAGCACGCGCCCCTCGAGCGTTTCACGGCATTTATACAATATTCGACTGTAACCCGAATCGAGGAAAGTCGAGCTTCCAGCGTTCCTTAAAATATTGGAAACGAAAAGCAGAATGTACATTCTCCACGCCCTGTCCTGCAAACACTCTGTGTAAACGCAAGTATACACGCGCATATGTCAAACACTCGGGTGGAGGACGGTTTGTCGAGCAAATCAGGGCGCACCGGACAAATCTGAAAAAGTGTATTTGGTTAATGGGGAGCGTAATTTAATGGTTCGTTTCGAGTAACTGATGCCCGCGCAAATACACCGAGCGACTACCATTGGAATATTGACGGCGCGGGTCCGTATTCAAACAGTCATTTATGTATAAATTAACGCGAATATTCGAATGCTCATGGAAATAGATAACGCAGCCGTGCCTCGTAAACGTTTCGGCGACGTGTGCACGATATTCGAGGAAATACAGGCGTGACATATTTAATCGTGTTCCGTGTCACATAATATCGGTGTTACAGAGTTAACAATTAATCACGGGAACAATAGCCCATCCACGAAATGAAACAGAAATCAAGTGATAAATTATACCTCGATGGTATTGTAATTAGGTATCTCAAAATAATTAGCGTCCTCTGATCGAGCGGCGCAAATAATTTTGATTGAAAGCTTTCGTAAACTGAAAAATGTAAGGCTCCCAATGCTACCTTGTAGTACTATTCAGCATTGTTACTGCAGAATTAATGACTGTTTGCGCGAAAACAGATTCCCCCCTAGCAAGTAAAAGCTCAGACTGGATGGAAACACGTGAAGAATGTAACGCTTCGGTATTACTCGCCACAAATAACTCGCCCGAATATTTTCACCAAGCGTAGCCATAAAACATGTAATTCCATTCCTTCCCGCCCTGCTGTCGCGTCACAAAGACAAAAATTAATTACGAGGAACCATATTCCCTCCGCGAAATAAATGCACGCGGACACCCCACTGCTGATTAAACTCCCAGCGATTTCGGTGGACCCAGCCTGCCATTGCACAACGGTACCGTTCCGTTTGTTAATATGCAATGTTGAATTTCACGAGTTATGCCTTCCTCCGTGAATTACTGCCACTAGCGTGTGCACAGGAAATTGAAGATGGATTTAATGAACTGCGCTGATCAATAACCATAGGGTGTCGTCAACCTCTGCGACAACGCTGACCTGCCTACAGTAAGCTGTAAAAAATAAATCCCCATAAAAAAAACTTCAAAAAAGTAAAAAAATTACGCCAAGTACATGAAATCAAATAAATCACAAAAGAATAGAAAATAATAATTAGAATACTTCTTCGTCCTTGACTGTTTTATGTATGTACTTGGCGTATTTTTTTTTTACTATTTTGAAGTTTTTTATGGGGATCTCACAAGTTTCAGGTTAGGTTGGAATAGTCCGGCGACGAGTAAATGATAGCGGTAGCGACAGTCGCCATATACAGGGTATACAGGGTGTCTTTCATGTACTTGGCGTCGAGACACTGCCGCGTCTCTAGATTACTCCGCTCGCCGTAGTCACCAGAAACGCAGAACTACCGCCATTTAAGACTCCTGCTGAGGATACTAATCACAGGGAACAGAATTTCCTTGAAAATTGGTCGGAAGGATTTCCAGAAATCAGAATTCGGTATGCGAATTCGTCAAACAGCGAGCACTTTCGCCAGGCAAAAGTCACCAGGGACATTTAAAGCTCGCAGCCCCGCTGGAGCAGAAAAGCATTGTTTCGTCGCGACTCGACAGACTCCGAACTAGCGTCGCGTCAACGACAATGGATGTACTGTTCAACGGATGACTTCGTCAAAGGAAACGGAACCCAACGCAGCGAAGTTCGGTGGACGACTATTCATACGGGCCCGGCCTACTTTTGTTTTAAGACTTTTGTCAGGGTACCGCGAGGTAGCCGACCAAGAACCCCTTCAGCCAACTTTTCGACCCTGTATTGTACTCATTCGCAGCCACCATTGTTTCCACCCGTGTGCACGTATGGCGACCGTACACCCAGTTCACGCGCTCCGAACAGAACACTCGGCTGGTCACCTGGAAACTTTCTTGACGCGCATAGGTGCGACTCGGGGCGATAAACAAATACGGCGCTGCTCGTGGAACGAGCCAGAACACACGAAAATTCGAGTTTCCATGGAACTCTAGGATATACTTTTGTGGTTGGTGCCAGACGTGTAGCACTTAATCCGAAGGAGGTTGGTGTACAGATAGAAATATAAAATACGTAGGTATGGTTTATTTTTTTAAACCCTCGGACTCGATAGCTATAAAACTTCTGATACTTATGTTATTAAGACACTTTCAAGATGAGAATTCTTTTCTCAAGGTGTCTAGGTAATAATAGGGTTCAAATAGCTGGAGATTTTTTATTGCGGGAGTTCCATTTGTGAGGAGAGACTGTGTAGGTGATAATAGATAAATCTTTTCATGATTCAGATGATAGACGAGGTTATGCATAGTACAGTGGTATATGTTTCAAGTATTGTACTACATATGCAGGGAGATAAAGATACAGATTATTAAAGAGAACGGTAGTTTTTTTTTTTAATACAGTCTCGCTTGCTGGGTGATGGATAAATTTTCTGAGCACTTGACGAAACATACCCGCTTATCCAGCTGTATTAAAACGGGGACGGAACGCTTGATCATTCGACAAATATGAAACTGTTAGTTTTACTCTCGTAAACTCGCGACAAGTTCGTTTCGACTGCGTCCACAGTAATGGCTTTCCCTACGCTGGATCGTTTTTCTTCCTGCTCCTAGCGACAGTGAGTTATGATTCTTTATCATTGTTAATTATTAACGCCTCCCCTCGACTGCTCTATGACAGATTCTTTTAGCAATGTGGATCATTTATTATTTTCAACGGAATTTTATGCTCGAATTTGATGTAGAAAAGACTTAATATGACATAACACAGCTTCCCGTTTGGTACATTACATTATTTCTATTCTCACTTGGCAGCTTATCACTTAGAATTACTTGCTGGTTTCGGTTTACGATGTTTATTGATATTTAAAAGAAGTTACTGAGTAATGGCAGTTTGCGCCATAACTCTAAGTTATATAAACTTGTACAAGGTTTCTTTCTAACTTGGACTTTAATCAAACTACAAAGTTCTGTGCTCCGATCTAATTATTTTGAAGACTACTAAGTGGAGAAACAAGTTTCGCTTAGCCAAAGTGGAATACTTTCGACGGACAGCGTATTTACGAAGAAAGAATAAATGATCCAGTAATTAAGCGCAGTTTATACCGAGGATTAATGCCGATGGTTAAACGGATTATGCCGTGTCGCAACTGGTGCACTGCTTAACCGAGAAAGCAATGTTTTCGCGGAACACTACAAAAATTAAACAAGGCTTTGTTTTGGAAAACTACGGTGCAGCTGTGCACCAATTGCCAACACATAACAAGACCATACGTCTAAATTCATTTCCTTAAAAAGTGTATAATGCACTCACAAATTAATATACATCCAAACATTTATACCATAGAATCTCGTTAAAATTTCACTGGAAACCAAGAAAATTATTCTCAACATAATCAGAAGAGCATTAAAAACTTAACTCTCACAGCATTCCTCATCCACATAAAAAGATATCACAAGAATCACATACTCAAAACGATCTACTTACTTCCCCAAGAATTATAAGTATCTCGATTGTTCAGACACCGAAATAAAAATTTCAGAAACTCTATTATTCCAAACACCGCCGCGATAAAGCGTCTCTAACTCATCTGGAAGCTCGAGTAGCCGCACAGTTCTAATTTCCACGTCATAGACACAAATCTAAGGAAAACGGTCCTCCACTGACGGGGAGCGAAGGAAATAGGAGCAACGAAACGTCCGCGAAAGTAAGTACTTGGCATTGGTCCATCGGTTACCACAGGCAAAGCGTGAGAACGCATATAGAAACACTTCAAACAATGGGTGCCCGTCGAACCACCGCGAGAGTGCGAGAGGCCCCTCTTCGCGAATATGTGCGCGCACGGCCGTTTGTATCCAGCCGAGCTGGACCAGATGAGTGCACGGACATTTAAATTCTGGCATCCCGGTTAATCCACAACGATTTATAGATCCATTAAGCTCGCTGTATTACCGGCGAGATACTTCCTACCAGCGGAAGAGCGATCAAGAGATCGAGAGATCGGAAAGGTTCGGGGAAGATCCCTCGACGATTGCTCGGGGTAAAATAATACTCTGCTGGAGATTTATTACGTACCCCAGTTTATGCAAATAGGGGCTGATCAATACGGCGAGGCAGGAAAAGAGAGATGGGCGCGAGAACGATCGAACTAATGCTACGTTGCTTCTAATCTGTAAAGTATCCATCGACTCCAATTGCTTGGTATCGCGGACACACGTGCGTTTTATAGATATTTACACCTTTCAGAGGCATTATTTCGTTTCAATGAGAAAACAGGAATTTTGTTATACTAAGGGTGATTGTGAGTGGTACGAGTTTGGGGGATGCTTGAACGATGCTGAGGGTAGCGTTTGTGGTTGGCTGACTTTCTCGCGACAGTATCGATCTACTTTAAAAAAAGTCAGGATAATTAAGGTATGTATTTCTCTATAACTTTAGTATTCGTGTCTTATTTCTAGGTAATATATGCAATTATTGTTCAGAAGAAGGATATTTTTTCCCTGAGAAAATGGTTTCAGTGTGAAAGTTCAAAGATCATTCTCTTCCCTCACCGAATATCAAGCACTCAATAGGAAATTGTCGCTGGAGGGCTGTTTTCCTTTAATCTTAAAAAATTGAGAAATAAGATGGTCGGATGAAAAGGATCGCATTAGGCAGATCGGATGAGCTGCTTCGCCCAGCGATGACCCGCGCTCTGCAGATCAGAAAATTACGTTCCAGAATGAAGTTGGCGCCACGGGACTCGTTTCATAAAGCTACGAAACTCGCGATGCCAGTAGTTATCCAGGGAATATATTTTTATTATCTCGAACCACTAGCTGCCAGGGTTGCCATGGCAACTCAGGCGGAGCAAGCAATAAAGAACACTTAATTCGTAAAACAAACAACGAAACCTGATACAAATTAAGCAGAGTAGATATAAACCCACGATACAAAAGTTTCGCGAGTCATTGGAGAACTGAAAATAGGTGTTCTATCTATCTTCATACTACTTCATTTTAATTGTTAAATATTCGAAACTTTGCAGTCTACTCGAGGTGGATAATTGCATATCGGTGCATCAAGAAGTACACGTTAAAAAGCAGAATCAGAATATCAGACAGAAACACTGAAAGCCGATCAATCGTACAAGGACTCCACTGGGATTGATCGTGGATGAGGAATTTTGAAAGTAGTAAGCGCCAAATTAAGTCAGACCGTCGTCTGACCTGCATTCTTCGCCCCGACACACCCCGTTAAATACAGCTTAAATACCCACGTCCGTATGACATCCTACCTTCCATGCTGCAGATTTACCTCTCAAAGAATGCAAGCACAGGTAATTCAAACAATCATTCTGTATTTCCCTTTTACTCCCGAATGAATAAGCTCTCCAACTCAATATCCTTCGCGAACCACGAGACCCACAGTACTCCTATTCATTGTGCATTTTGAAAAGGAGTTGGCACGATTCTGCCACGATATTTTCCATTTCTGAGAGACTCGGTATCATCGACGACGAGGAAAGATCCGCGGTGGACCGACCGTCCTCCGTTCTCGGTCTGCCACGGGATCGATGAATATTCATGATTCTTTAATGCAGCAACGATCTTCCAGCTCCGCGGCCGCGCACGCTTTTCCAACGGTGCCGGCGACAGAACATGAGGAATCGCGACGCTTCCTTTCATCGCCAGTTTTCGCCAGGTATCGGGGACGTCATTTCCAAGATTCGCGCACGGGAAACCTTTTACGTTCGAGCGGCGCCCCTTAGCTTCTCGTTACCTACGGGGCTCAAAGCACTTTGTGATGAATGTAAAACGCGACCGATCGCGCGCGATGGCAAACGCTGTCGACGGCGAAAGGCGGCGTAAATTGAAGCAGGGCGGCTGATAGAGGGCCGTAATTGAACGACGCAATCGAATTACGCGATTTTCAATGCACCGCGAAGAGTTTACCCCGCGTCACAACGTTTACCTCTCGCGCCAGCGAGCAGCGCGGACAATTGACGAGAGCCGAGGGAATTCTAAGCAATCACGCGTCGAGGCAAATCCCACGATCTGAGTTTAGTAAGTAAACAAATCTTGGAAAATATCCAACTAATACAATCAGGTCCAATACGAATCGGACATAAACAATAGCGAATGCGAAAAGCTATTAAGAACTTTACAGTTTTAAATAACCATTCCACTGACACTTCCTTAGACAGATACATAGTTTAAGAATACATAGATCGAATTTACGAAGGTAGGTACAGGCAGTGAGACGTGTAGCGAGGGAAACATCCGATAATGGAAAGGTAAAATTGAAGCCGAGACGTTAAGAATAGCCACTGTGTCCATAAACAAATTTTGCCAGACAGAGAAACGGACGGACGGAAATTGGCCACGCGTAAAGTCGAGATTCTAAGGTGACGCGGTGTCCCAGAGAGACGTATAAGTCTCAGTTCGGCCGCAGTTTCCTTCGATGGAATCTGGCTGATCGTTCGACCCCCAAGGAAATTGCGAGTGGCCTTTTTGGAAGCAGTCGACGGGGCATCCGAGCCGCGACTCATATTTCGTTCGTGCTGGAAATTTCCTGCCCTCTGTACAATCTGCTTTGCCGCACGCATGGAGGTTCGCGCGGAGTTTGCATGCGAGATCGAACGTTTCCACTTTAAATTCGAATTTCGAAGTACCTGCACAAGGCCGCCGTGCCCCTTTGAAGGAGCGCTCTGACGTTTCTCCAGCGTTACAGCTGACAGCGCCGAGGATAGATGTTGAAAGGATGATTGTTGAGATATGGACTATCAAGTGCGTCATCGGGTAGCTAAAGCGATGACTTATGCTTGGTAGCTTTCGACTGGATGGGAGTGTGCTATCGGGGGAGGTTTAAGAACGACGTTTCTGTGCCTTGCTATGAATACTAAGGTATAAGCATTCATTTCTCACAAGGAGATGATAAATCAACGAGATTCGTTGTAAGCCCTCTGATTTTTTAGCATTCTTCAGGTTGACAAATAATCTAGCTTGAGGAATATTGATTACCACTTCTCTAGCCATCGAAGCTATCTATTGCATTACGACGGGCGTTGGAATATACACGTGTTAACTGCGCGAAGCATGAATCAAAGCATTTTTATTTATATTATAGATACTGTGTATCGTTGATATGCCAGAGCTGCAAGCCACGTACGGTGTACACTTCTATCGGTGCACCTTATGCAAAAATAAACTTCGTGTCCCAGTTTCTAGCATTTACCCTCGCATAAGTTACCGTACGCAGCTGAAAATTTTGTATTCCATGCGCGCTATGTCTCCCTATCTACTTACAGGCGGTATATGCAAGAAATATGAGTCGCTGCCAGGAATTATAGCCAGTTTTGTGTGCTGGCCATTTTGTATCGGAATAAAAATTGAATTTATCTGCGTACGTTGGTATAGAGAGACGGGGGAGCATCCTGTAATAAACAATACACTACGAATCAATTTATTATGTAGAAATTTAGCGGATTTCCATTACGATAAAGACTTCAACGTTGTCTACAATTCTGTTAACATTTGAAGTTCGACGAACAAAGGTTTGTGTTTATTAATTGCCAGCTACTCGAATATTTACAGAAATGGAGTAGAAGAAACGACACTTTTTAGCATCGTACCGTTAGAGTTTCCGTTAGAAACATAAACGCGAATGTTCAATTCAGTTACAAGAATTTTTAACTTGGAAACGAATAGTTCGCTTCCAAATGGAGAGATGCGGTCGTTGGAATACTTTGGTCGAGACAATTTCTCATATATCCATTCGCCGCAAAAAGAGGAGAACTTTAATTGCTTTCCGCGTTTAATACCACGGTAGAAGAGCAAGCCAAGAACCGGGAGGTGACTCTATTATTATCTCGGTTAAACCACTAGAAAGTTGAAAAAAAAAAAAATAACGGGTTTCGCCGACAAATTTTTCTCGGCAAACGTTTATTAAAGTTCTTTCCCTTACTGAGAGCCCTTCGAATTAAGAATCACTTCAAGAATTCGTTGATCTCCATATTATCTGGGATAATTACAATCGCTTGCATTTACCCACTAAAACCCCACGGCCACTATGAAATTTTTAATAATTTACATGCAAATATCTCTATTATTAAAGCCCATTGGCAGAAACGCTCGGACACCTATTTACTTATTTTCGACATAGATCCACCGTGCCAAGGCTCGTCAAAATCAGTGTCTACCACATGGTGTCCTCCCCTTGTTAGTACTATAACTATTTATTCAATTCACTTACAAAACGAATCTTGTACCTTCGCCTTTTAACTCTGCATTATTTTCCAGGGAAGGAAGTTGAACGTTAGTTGTGAATGTTGCTTACCTGCAACACAGAGAAGCAAACGTTAAGACGCATTTTTGTAAAAACAGTGAAGATTATTGGTCAGATATTGTCCTCTTAGAATTTGAAAATACATGTCGACAGTTTGCAAAGGATAACAATGCTAATTATAATTTCTTTTTTCAGAGTTCAGTGTCTTTTAAAACTCTGAAAAGATTGTTTTAGAAGACAAGAGTACATTCGTCTTTGAAACCATCTCAATTTGACCGAATACATTTTTCTACACTTTCAAATCCGCAAGAGGGGTGTGAGTGGTGAATTTTTCGTGATTCACCTCGTACAGCATCATTCATACGAGAGAAATATTAGATATCCGAAGCAAAATGGAACTCTTGCGTGGGAACATTCTACGTAGCATCGTATGCTCTGCGTATGCTAACGAAAATTTCCATGGTTTTTCATTCTCCCTGGACTAAGTTCTCCGTTCACAAATAAAGAACTGTATCTCCTTCCCTTTATACCCTTTTCCTGTATTCCTCGCTGAAAAGAATACGAAGTAGGTCGCTCGATGCGTCGACTTATGTTCAATCACCTAAGCTATTGATGCCACATGAAACGGACATTATTCTGACATGCATCTCGACTTCCCGTACACTTTATCGAATGTTATTTATATTATGGACACTCAACTAAAGCAATCGGATACGTCGAAAAATTGGTAAGAAATTTCCATGACATGTTTTAACAAACGTTTGCTTCAAACGTGATTTCATAACAGAAAAGTTCTCCGTATGTTACAAACTTGCACCTAACGGCAAGTAGCGCTCACTAATGAGTTATTTCTTTGTCAGCAACAGGTCAATTAACAATCACAATATCAAAACCGAAACCGGGGATAATCTTCCTAATGAACTCTTGGCATGTTCTCTTTTCTATCACATTTCAAGCTACTAAAATTCTAAATTCAGACTTTCACATTCATCTTCTCGATCTGTGAAGATCTGTCATAGCGTGTCATTCACTAATTTCCCTTCCATTAACCACCTGATTTTACATTCGAATTTTGGTTTCACACTTGAAGAACAAATCTGTGCAATCGATGTTTCAAAACGAGCTGCACGTGTTTAGAAAAGTACAGCCTGTGTGTGGATGCTACTGGCAATTTTCTGCCGAGCAAAGTTCACGACCGTAAATGGAAAACGGGCATACGTCGTCGATAACTGATCGGAACTCTTTATCGAAGAAGCCGATCTGGCACGCTCAACCCGCGCTGCTCCATGTTGATTGCGAGCAACCTTTCATTCTTGATTCTTCGAATGAATGAACCGGTAAATGAGTTCCGTGTCCGCCGTGTGTGTACCTTTCCCTTCTGTCTCCATGCACGTTGTATGAGGGTCGCTTCGAAAGCCGATATAGATCGATACTCAGGGCACAGCGCACTGGAGGGAAGGATATGTAGTGGCTTTTTTGAGCCATTAGGCGCGGGTTGGCAAAGAGCGGGAAATGAATAAGCGTCTCTTATCTAATCTTTTTAGCATTTAAATACCAGTTTTTTTGGCATTTAATCAACAATTAAGGCAGTAGAGCACAATGAACGAGAATGGAAAATTTCTTGCAACTAAAATATTCGTCTAATTCCGAGCAATTTCTTGTTAAAGGTATCCCTTCCAATTTCTGTTTTAATAAGTGGAAGTTTCAGAAAAATCCGACGAAAAAGGAATAGAATTTCTTCTGGTATATTTTACTTGAGTTGTAAAAATTTTGAAAGAAGTATTCACTTAAATACAACAAAAAAAGCAGGGGAAAATTTAGAAATATTATTTGCTTTGCTGATAATTCTTAATAGTACCCTGAATCTTTCATTTGTAAAGGAAACGGTAAGCAGGAGATTTCATGAAACGTTAAACCACACCGATAAAGAGCAAGAATATATTTCAGAATATACTCGAGGTATCACTGGACCACTTTGAAGCTCGAAGGTATTGCAGAGAGAGAAATTAATTTCCGCCCGACACTGAGAATATTTTAAAGGGCTTTCTGATAGAATGACGACACCCACGGCGCTAACTTTTAATCAACCAGCCCGGCAAGAAGGAAGTCGTTCGTTTGGCCGAAAATAAGTTCAGAATAAAAACAAACGCGGCAGTTCCAACGGCGCAGCCTCGGCTTAATTATATGAAGTCGACAGAAAAAATTGCGCAACAGCGAAATGTAGGTCGGGTTCAGATGCTCGAATTTTATTGTTCGAACGCACGGGCCTCGACTATAGACCTCTGAAACTGGATTTCCTAGGAGAATACCAGGCTCCATACATCTGACAGCGAAATCTCGAAACATCGGGTCACGAAACGTGCTTGGGGAAGCGGTGATTTTCTATTTGTGAACCATTACGCGTGATTTTAGAGACCAGGGTTTTTCCACTTGAGACCTGGGATTTTCTCACGTGATCCGACGATATTCGGGCATTTAAGTGAACTGCACAAGCAAGCACGAGGGTTGCTCGGCCAAGGAAGAGATGAACAAGAAGAGAACGATACTACGAGGGTCTAGGAAAGCTTCTTTTTTTTTATAGCTATTAGAAGTTTCCTTCATACTTTCATACTGGCTAATTTCATGCATTTAATTTAATTAGCACATTTGACATCGTTATAACTCAGACTCAAGTATTCATCGTTATCCTATATTAATATTCCGCTCAGTTCCCGAGATGGCTGCCCTGCAGGAATTCATATTAAACGAAAGAAAGAAATGCTGTTATTAAATTTTTTAATTCTGTGGGTGTTGATGCAGACACTTGATGAAGGAAGATTTACATAATATTAGGCAGACTTAATTAAAGCAGAAATGATTTGTCAGACATTTATCGTTCGGAATATTAAACACTATGGTTTCCTTTAAGAAGCAGACGTGGAACGAGTGTTTTATTCTGGGAAGAAAAATTACGCCGATATTAATAGCCCACGTTATCAATCCCACCCCAAACACTGTTAAACACGTACCCAGGTTACGCAAGACCCCGTAATAATTTGCAATTTTAAACGCACCTTAGCCTTCGGGGAAGTTCACCTTTATATGCAAATTAACTCGTACGTAGACGGCGACCTAGCGCGTTCTTTGACGCGTTAAAATAAATCCAGACTAAATGCCCGCCATGTAATACGATTTCCTTGTAATGCAATCAAAGTTTTTTAACGCGAGCGGGCGCTTTACGAACTGAACTTCATAACTAGCCTCTAATAGTGCTCGGGGCATCTCGAGGAGAAGTTTCGACGTAAATACCCGACGCGTCACGCGGGTCTTTAAGAAGAATAGAATTGTAGAACGAGCCCCAGGCGCTCCTCCTTCTACCCTAAGAAAATATGAAATCCAGGCCGGGGAAAAGTTCCTCGGTCCCCTGGCTATATCTCGCGCGGCAATTAAACTTCCCGGCTTTTGGAAAAATATCTGTATTAGGAAATTTCAATCGCGTCCTTGGGGGGGAAAAAAAACTGGACCGATCGTGACGGCGGAGATTCGGAAAGTTTACCCAGCTGGAGGATAGAATTATTCGTGGGAACGGGGACGGAGAACGAGGAACAGTGGCACGAATCAGGAAAAAGGGGAGAGAGGGAAAGAGTAAGCAGCGAAAGAAGTCCACCATTAGTCTTCCTGACGGTTTCATCCTGCGACTACTAGTCAAGCTAGCCCTGCACTCCTGCGTCCCCTCCTTTTTAAAAGAACGTTTTATTCCGCCGATTTGTGTGGCCATTGAATGCAAGCTTGCACAGAGGAAATTTTATAATTGAGTTTAAGATAAGTCGACGTCAGTTACGTGGGCCTCCAAGAACGCTTGGCATATTCATTGTCTTTTCGCGCGGATTGAATCGAGAAAGTGACTAATGATCTGAAATAATTCTGTGCTCTGCAAGAGTGTACAATACGACGTGATTAATATTTTCTGCGACGAATCGCCGCTCTCCCGTTCCGAAGTAACCATCCCCTTATTAAGTTGGCAAACGCGCGACAGTCGAAGAAACCGTGGCCTTATTCGGGAATTCAGCGGCGGTGAAATTTCAATTTTCCGGCGGGCATAAATTTCGAGGCTCGAGTCTGCGTTCGCGTCGACGTGCGACGTGCTGCCACATTTTCAAATGCAAAATACCAAGAGCACGTATTAAACCCTCGCGTCGAGGTCTGCAAAGGAATTCCCTATTCCTGCAAGGCCGACAGTTTCCGCGCGTGCAAGGGGAGCGGCAAAAAAAAAAGAAAAGAAACTTGTCAGACGCGTCTTGGATTTGCATCTTACTTGAATTTTTCATGCCCGCGGCCATCCATTTTTCGTTTCTCCCTGGCTAATCCTTCACGCGAGCTTCGTACGTTAATCTTGCACGCTGCGGACGTATTCTCGCTCTGGTGTTCAATCGCACGCGCCTACGAGGAACATGAGCGTATATATCTGGCTGGACGCCGATTTATTAGCAGTGCCATTAGGACAAGCATAATGCTAATATGAATATGCAAAATAGGATATAATAAGTAACAACTGTGTGTTACCTCGTTCAATCAAGAAGCGTTTAATTTATTACTCTGAATGAGAAATGATGACTAATATGTGGAACAACGAGGCAGCTGGTACCTTGTGGACAAAACCAAGTCGAGTGCGAATAATGTAGAACGATTTGTTTCCACGCGAGGTTTGTGTTCGAAAAAATAGAGTTCGAAAAGTAACGAATGCATGTCGAATGCACGCGTACCCCAGGGGTTTCACATTTTGATTCCATCGAATACGATGCATCCTATCAAAAAGTTCATTTTACCCACCCGACACATTTTTTTTCGCACGCAATCATTCGGCTTCTCCCTGTATTTAATCACCCGTAATAATACCTACCATTTCGTTAACTCCAAATAAATATTATACTGTTCAAGATATATTATATGAACTGCACTTATCCTTTCTGAATCCCGAATGCATTCTTGCAATAGGGTCCTTGTTGCATAGTAAAAAGCACCTTGTCACATTTATCAATAAATCATCGATTTATAATGAATAATTTCAGTAGCCTTTCTATGTTCGTCATTAATGATCGCTATTCAATTTACACAGAAAACGCAAGCAGCCCTTCGATCGCGATAACCGCGACGATGATCTATCATCTTTATACATTTTGTAGGCTGCATCGGATGCAGCCTACAAGAGCCAGCCTACCCAGGCTCGTGCTGAGCAAAATGGTACGGCGAGAATCGGAAGTTCCGGACTATAAGTCAGCCTGCCACGAAGAAACTTTCGTAAGTGGGCAGTTCTCCTGAGAAATTACTGGCATCAGTCTGCCGTAATCACGGCGCCAGAAGGCTGGCCAGAAATGTAAACGCGTATAGTAATTCACTGCTCGTGATATCTTTCTCACGGGACAATGGAGCACCGTTATCCTGCGGATGTCTTTCTTCTCTCGTCCTGCCCACTGTTTTATAATCCTCCCGACGTTAAACTCCGATGCCGCGCCACTAACGAGCATTCTAATTCTCTTTAAGGGTCAATTAAGCCGGCTCTGACATGGGGGTTGTTATTTGTCCAACGCGATCGTTTCGGAGAAGGGATTTCCGCGAGACACTTCAACGTCCTGATCATTCGCAGTTTAATCCTGAGATGCTGTTTCGATACTGGGATGATTATGATGTCTGCTCAGTCGCATCTTTGGGGTCGTTTCAAACCTGCTCCATAATTTAGCAATTGCGAAGGAAGCGCGAAAAGAGAGAGTAGACTGTTTTTACATAATCAAAACGATCTGCTATTTTGAATGTCATTTCAGAGACAGAGATAGTTGAAAATGGTGAGCAAAGAGCTTCCGGAACTTCAAGATCTTGAATGTGAAGAAATGTCGAAATCAGCCGCGCGTTCGCGGGGCCGAAAACAATCCGAGGAGGAAATAATCGTTTAGTTGGTTAAGCGTGCGGCGAATAACCGGGCCAAATTTAAATTAGTTTCGCAGCAATGCATTCATTACAGCCAGTGACCTATTTCTGAAATAATTCGCGTCGTTGTAATCGCGATACTATCCAATTTGTCGAAATTGCGAGCACGACCCTATTTATTCTTTGCGGTATCTATTATCGTATCCAAAACACGCGCCGCCCCAGCGCGCTTAATATTAGACCATTTATTCGTGCCTTGTAGGGACATTAAATCGCAAGATTGCGTATGCGTACCGCTTTAACTTTTCCATTTTAAATACCCAAAAGCTTCCGTATCACGCAACAATGGATTTACTATTTCTCGATGAAATACGGGGACCAATGCAGAACCTATGAAATGGAGGACAAGTAAAAACCAATGGAAATGCTTATCTCCAATTGAAATTCCCAGGGCATAAGAGAAACTATGAATCAGTAGAGACCTCTAGAATTTAAGGAAAGAAATGGCCAGGCTGGAATTCCTGAAATTCACTGAAGAAATTGTAGGTTTATAATCGAAGGAGATTACAAGAACGAGAAGGAATGCCAGGATTCGGGTCAAGCAGGTCTTCCAAGTCTCGGCGACTAACTAAAATTCCCACCGCGTATAAAAGGATTCTCACCTCTAATTGAACACCTGCAACGAAGTTTAACGCGCACTGGCATCGCCGTCAACAACTTGTCGCCACATCAGTGCTGGGTAATTTGTAAAACGGAAACGCCGCAGCGCCCCGTGGGCGATTTTCCAGTTAGCAGCCACTCTAACGAACTCGCCCCACGATGAATCCACCGCGAAAAGCCGGGGAGACCGCGAAGAATCAACACGGCGAACTTCTCCTGCGTCTTCGTCGAGAAACATTGACACAAAACTCAAGCGAACAAAAAGGGTGAAAGCGAAATGATATCATCATACTTGTGAGCAGAGAGGCCTCGACGGAGAACAATAATCCAATTTGCTTCTGACTTCAACATATGTGCCTACCGGATCAACGGAAGGGTTGTTACATCTTCGTTACATTTCCCTTGCAACTGGTGATTCACAAGCCCCGATCCAACTCACTGAAATATTACTTCAAACATTCATATTGTCTTATATTAATTCCCAGCTCTGAACTCGACAACGATATCGTCAGCCAGACACCCATCTCGAAAGAACGAAGTAAAATCAAGATCCAAACTGCAGACGAGAAGAAAATTTATAATCTCTTTCTAATCCTTTGATTTGTTCGGTAAACGATGTAACGTTGTTCGGTACAGGCACATTGCGAGTTTTTGGCATGAAGCTCTATCGGAGTCATCCCTATTGGATCGAAAGTCCAGCGTTGACGCGTCCGATCAGACATCTTGCTCGATCGTCGGATTCATATACATCCATCGGGACGAAATTGCCTGAATACTGGCTTTCAATTTCGCCGTTCACCCGCGAACATGCTCGCGATACGTAAACACGACGCACGCGTAATAGGAGTACAACGTGTACCGGACTTCCGTCATACGTTACTGTCAGTGGGATCGTGTATTTGCGTACACAGTAGCCTGCATACACACACTTTTCGCCCCTGTCGGGTCAGCGTCGAGGGGAAAGCCCGGATTTTCGCGTGTTTTCATCGGGGATACACCGTGGTGTGAACGCGTCACGCTAAACCGTCCTCGAAGTCGTGGACTGTCGAGTTCAGAAGGGACCTTAACCCACGGGCTGACCTGTTTAAAGGCAACTAGTCGAGTCCCAGTTGATCGTTTACAGGATATTCTAATGAAGGATCCAGTAGCTTCATTTCGTATGATGGATAAAGGATACTGTTTAGACTGCACGTCTGTCTACTTTGTTCGAAACAAAATGAGGCATTAATTGCATCTGACTGGACGATGAGGAGACGTAAATTTTAATCGCTGCGTTCGGTTATTAGGGGTGCTTTGAAGATGTTACTCTTGTTACTTTATGCTTTCAACTTCCAGCCATAAATTAGAGGCCACCTGCTTCGCCGTGGCGAGGAAACAGCTAAAATTAACAGTCAGCTGTGCTCATCTATACGTAATTGCCGTTTGTCTGCGCGTAAAGCAATGCTGTAATGACTATTTTATGGCATCGTTAAGTTCTTTCGCTGCGTTTCCTTTCTGAGTTTTGTGATCGGCGACAGAAATAGGTATTGGTGATAAAACTTCATGCAGACGTTCACCGATCATTGTATTTTAAAACAACGACAGTTCTATGGAAGAAAAACTCAATGATTTATCAGAAGATACAGTTAAGAAACTGATAGGTAGAAAGAATAATCTAAGAATTAGCTATTATTTCCACTCATCTTAGTCATGTTAATTTTAAAAAGCAATCTAAAAAACAACCAATGCAGTAGGATCTTTCAAATTTTAACGTTTAAGTCTACTTTATACGATTTATGCTCTAAAATTTACTCTTTCCTCGTTTGAAACCTTTCCTAGTCAAAATTTCCAGCCAACACCAGCTTGTCACATAACAGTTACAAAACGAAACCAGAAGTTGGCTTTAGAGGCTGCGCAAAGCTGCCAGAGTTCGCTAGAGGTTTAAAGAGCAACGACGCTTCTTTGACGTAAATGCAACGATTACCAGGCGATTGCAGTTAATTCCGAAGTAAAAGCTGCGGCCGAGCACGAGAAACAAACGCCAGGCGGGAAGGGTGAAATGAAAAGCCGAAATAAACGGATTTATAATATCGCAGAGGGAGGCCCGTGCTCGCTGTGCCGCACGTTAACGCGGTTAAGTTTCAACAAAACAAACGGGTGTCACGCAGCTCACGGTGTTACGTGCCCGTGTAACCTAATTAGTGCTCGACATGCGTGTAATGTTGGCTTTTCCGTCATTGTCCTGACTGCGTGTCAACCAGGCCGAGGCAAATGCGCGCCAGAACAACCGATGCTCCATGATTTTACGAATGTTATGGAAATGCAACACCGAGAATCTCTTCTTTCCGAAAATTTTCATTCGCCACAAACGCCAGACACGGTAACGAAATCGAAACTCCTGCAGGTAATAATAGATACCACTTACAAGCTAAAAGTATTTCTCCTTTTTCATTAAAAAATTTCAAAACTGTTGAATTTCACAATTTTTAGACCACATACTTCTAATTTTCACCGGCAGCTTTTTCCGCTCTATGTCTAACGAATTTTTGGACAGCTAAGCGCACGTGGATGCAAGCCGAACAATGAGCGAAGCTTCCACGCATTTCCCTTGGCTCCCCGATGTCACTTTGCACCCAATAAGTCTCCCCATTTCTCCGGCGTTACAGAGTAACACGCACGAAGGCAGGATTTATTAACTACATTTCGCCGACGACGCCACAGAATGCGAGAGAGCTGCTCGTGTGTTTCGAAGTCGAGCACAAAACGTGCCCCGTAAACAATTTTCTCGTCCCATAAAGCCTCGGTGTACCGTCGAAGAAGATCGAGCAAGATTTATAGCGGGAGTGCAGCGGAGTCAGAGACGACCGGGGCAACGTGGTCGTTTGTGTGCAAAACTTTCAGCGAGATAACGACGAATGTCTCGCAAATTGCAGGCTGAAGCGATTCCGCGGGGTCCCAGAGGGCGAGGGGCGGTATCGAAATACAAGGATACAGAGCGATTTTACGGTGCAGGAGAAACCGGATCGATGCCTATGATTATGTCCCGCGGTTCGTGGCACCGGAGAGCTCGCGTACGGAGCACGCTCCACTCTTTATCGCGTTTATGGCTTCATATCGCTGGCCGTGCCGCGAGATTATCCGAACAGCTGGCCCGAACAGAGTAATCCCTCCTCGGGATATCGCTATTGCGGTTTAGCACGAGTTTCGCCAACTTATCCGTCGTGTTTCGTCGACGTGTTCCTCGCTTCAAGCGCGGATCATTGCGTTCGCATGTCTTTATCATTTGTTTCTCTGCATGGGCTTGCAGTGCGCACTAGTTCCTTGAGATCGAGCGATTAACTCGATCCGATTTCTTCGCGGGAATGTGCTCCGTTACCTACTACGAAGTCGCGAACGCGATGCCATTGGGAAGATGTGCTGTGCGAATGGAACCAGGTGTGGTTCGTCGGATGTCTTCTCTTCTGCGAATGATGAAATTAGTTTCTTATCTGGAGAGTCTGTTGAGTGACAGAAGAAAATAGCCGCGGCGAACGGTGGGAATAGTTACAGCGAGCATCAATTTCAACGTGCCCTTCTAACAAGGGAACATCCCGAACCCGGAAATTCGAAAAACTCTGAAACTTTGTGAATATGCAATTTCTGTTTGTTGCCCAAATTCACTCTAAGGGGGCAGTTATTTTCCGATTCGTTGTTACAACTAGTGGACTGTAAAATAATTTTTTTGCCAAATGATAGATCTAATTAAAAGAAGTAACTTTTGTCACGAAACTTTTTTCCTACCTCTTGCAGATTGCGAGTTACAAAATAAAATCGGAGAATAGCCGAATTTTCAGGGGTTAATTCCACCCGGTTAGAGTGAATTTGGGCAGCAAACGAAAATTGCGTTGTAATCAGGAGGAAATCCCCTATGTATTCGCAAAGTTTCAGAATTTCTTGAATTTTCGGGTTCGGGATCTTCCCTTGTAAGATGAGAAACAGAAAGATTTCACAACTGCCGTTGCCCAGGATAATGGCTCTATAAAGGTCAGAATAAAACGACGTCAAGATACACCGTAACGGCCTCGAAAAAACGGCACAGTCGCTAATTGAATCGCAGCATCTTCCCCGTCGATACTTAATCTCGTAATAAGAAGCTTCATCTTCGCGAGGGTGCTTCCTAATCCTGGCGTTATCCAGCGTGTCTACAGGGCCGCGCAGTGTCGTCCTTTCAGGCTCTTATCCTGGTACTCGTGGAACAGAGCGTTTCATAAATCCTGCCGCGAGAGATAAGTGGCCCGTGAACGTCTTTCGTCCTGTCTCCTTGCTGGTAGTTCACGACCAGTGAGATCCTCTCGGTGTTTCGGTACGGTTAACTCGAGCGAAACACATAATGCTCGCCCATTCAACCTTCCTAATCAAAAGTCCGAATTTTCCGCGCGCGACGCTTCGGCCTCGTGCTCGCGATAACGTAACAGTCCACCGGCTGCGCGCGATACGCGTCTATTAACGGGTCCCTCCAACTCCATTAAGTAAATTCCAACTCCTATTGGAGCCTGATCAGACTTCGATCGCAATGGTTAATTCGTCTCGCGACCAGCGCCGCTTGTTCGCCGTTAACTCGATTTCACGCGAGCTCCGAATACGCGGGGTTTCGATTTTACCAGTCGATTTGACCCGCTTGTTTTCCAGCGCGGTCTCAGTTTCTAGCTGGTCGATTTGCACCGCCCCTGTCTAACTTTCGCCCGCGACTGGTTACTGTTCGGAAATGAACGAAGAGGTCGACGAAAATGGAATTGCAGCTTTAGTTTCCGCGACACGGAGGAGTTGCAGTTTCGTGCATGCTTCGCGGAGATTTGAGCCTCCACGAAGTAACGATTAGGGGAATTATCTAACTCGCAGTAACTCCAATGTGCAATGCATCCCCTCGATAGTGACGTAAATGGATTTAAAAAGAGAAGAAACTATATGTACGCCGAATTCACGCAGAACTACGTACAGCTATAAAAACGTATTAATGGTAGAGGAAAGCAGCAAGCTACATAATTCTAGAAAAGATAAAGCGAAGTACGCCAGGCCGAATTTCCAACGAACAACCCCCCCGATAAATACGCGAATTTAAATATTCCAATACCACTTCCTCGGCGACATACCAAGATTCAACCATCTTACTCTCGATCTTTTAATGCATCCTTTGTATTCGTGCCACTAAATGGCAGAGAGAAATTCGCCAGTCTAAGGGTGCCTTCCACCTTGCCGTCGAGGACCGGGGAAATGGAAAGCGAATCGAACCGTCTCTGTTCGTCAGAACTCCGAGAAGAACGCGCGGGATCGTGTGGCATTCAGGGAACTCGATATATCGAGGATGCGCCGAGTTCGCCACCCGAACTCGACCAAACGGAACGAAAGTAGGAGAAACCGACGTTGGAGGAAGAAAAGCGGGATAAAGACAAAAGGACGAAAGAGGAAACTGTCCCGGGGCGAATCAACAACTTCCAAAAGGGTCGAAATAAAATCGAGAGGAAAACAGCCAACCAGACGGACTGAACGTAGTCTTTGCTCGCGAGTAAGCTCAGCTTTGGAACTGCATACGCGCGAGTGCGTAAGGGATATGAAGTAATTTTTTTGCTCCGTAAAAATATGTACGGTGAAATTTCGAGTGGCTGTGGCAACTGGCAACAGGCACTTTAAAATATTGCATCAACAAGTTTCGTGAAATATCTCTTAAAGTTGTGAAAGCTAAAATAGTCATCTTAAATATTGTTCAAGTCAAAGATTCTTTACCTTCTAACACTGTTTAAGTATCCTACCTAAAGTTACTAGCAATATTGTATATTCTAATAAAAGAATACATATAATAAAGAACAATCCCAAACCAGCAAGTGGAAAACAACCTAAGTAGTAACTCAGACATTCCAGGGTGTAATAAACATCAGTTGTTTCGTGATATTTCATCAAGGCGAACTACATTTAAAAATTTCCCCACTATTTTAAACTGTGTTCCCCCTTTCTAGCACTAAGAGCAGCGCGAATAGAGATTTATCTGAGAGTGAAACAAAATGAAACTTAAAGTACAGTTGTTTATGGTTTAATCCACTATGTCCAAATTAAAAGTCAGGAAAAAGTTTCTTCCACAAAATTGCAGCACAAAAATCGCCTATACGCATGTTCAGAAACTACAGAAACTCCGATACCTTCCGTTTCGCTCCAGCTTCATATGATTCCTTTGATTCAAAATTTATAGATCGCGGTATCTCTGTTCGAAACTAGCACTAACTTCTACTCCTGCTCTCTCGCAGCCCACACACATTGGCGGCGCTCCAAAACGCGAGTCTATCGCCTCGTAAATTATTTTGACGCGTCCCGGGAATTAAACGTAACACAAAAGTATTACACCCGATATCAGTGTGGCGGGCTCACGGATCTCGCGGGAATAAAGTTCGCCCGCGTTCGTTTCTGGCGGATCGACTGAAAATATCGATCCGACGCAGAGGGAAGCCGTTGCTCCACGCAAAAAAGGAGCTTCGCTTTATAATATCACGAGCTGATTCTCTGGAAGCGCACGAGAATCCTAGAATTCACGAGTATCGACAACCTCTCGCTGTAAGTGATATTGAAGACCAGAAGGGATTCTGAATCGAACGAAATCTACCATGCAAGCTTGGATAAATTAATATTTTAAATAAAACTGATCACTAAGGTCGCCACTTTCCAATCGGTCGAAGCCATTACTTTGATTTTTCACATAGAATTTTCGGCAATGACATTGCACGCAGAACGTCGCCTTTTCAATCGTCGAGGTGCTGATCGATAAGTCGCAGATTCGCCGTTATGTTCTTTCAGAGGTTTACAAAAAAAAAAGGGTGCAGAGGCGCGGGGTGCAGCACGCGCAGGCTGAGGTATTCAGCGTAAAACGTGAATACTTCGGCCGCCCGACTCAGAGCATTTGCATAATTAGCAGAGATTTTGTCCGGGTCGTAATGAAGTTCGCATTACAGTCGGTGAATCTGGAGGGACACGCCGCGTGCACCCCACTAAATTATTTCGCCGACCGAGCCAGCTGCTTGATACCAAGGATCCGTACCTATCCACCGCTAAAAACACCCTCCGTAATTTATTTAGCGTCAGATATGTAACAGCCCTCCGCTAATTGTAATTTTGTACACGAATGACACACGCGAACCCTTGGCTCATTAATAGAAATAATAAAGTTTCTCCTCATGCGAGGGAACTTTTAAAGGAAACTGTAGAAGTGGTACAGCGGACTCCTCGAGGATCTCGGCTCGGTATCGAGAATGTTTCCTAGCGTCTAATGGTGTCCCCTCGAAATCTCTTTTTATCGAGTGAATCCTATCTCTCAAGGAAAAGCTTTTGGTTCAGCAGCTGGACAGTGCTTCGATTTCACGCTTCACGGAAACTCGCCGCCGCTTGTTTCTATTTGTTGCAGCTCCTACCCGTTTTTATGTATGAGCAAATATCGGGGGACGTGAGAGGATCTGAACATATCACCTCGAGCTAATGGAATTGCTGGCTGGATTAATTCCTAACTTCCAGTAGGATAGCGCTTGCCAATATAAACGCAGATTGAACGCATCGATTTTATCCAGCTACTTCGTATAAATGCTAGTGTTTGACATATGAAATGGCTGTTTGTGTAATTAGTCACACGCGCGGTGTAAGATACTAATTGCCAGCCACGTTTTGTCCGTCGTAAGATCAAGGATCAGCATTGTTTCTCCCTACAAAAATTTGTAAACATTACTGAAACATAGATAAATATATGAACCAAAGTTTGATGAAAACAATTATCGTATAAATGTTCTATAAAATGTACAAAAATTGGGTAAAAAACGTGTTTCAAACTAGAATACCCCCTTAAACAATACTCACGCAACACAGCTTCCCACAAAGCAGATGAAGATTTTACCAAAACACCCTTTCAGAATTCATGTAACATAGGAGTCCTTAGGAACAAAATTACCTAATCCTAGAACCATCCGATTAATCCCATCTCCCGCTACCAACACCACACTTTAACCCCTAATTACCCAAATTAAGCGATCCTTTACATTCACCCCGCAGTCTGCTTCGAACACTAATATTCCTTCGTTTAAAGCCAGGACGCCTACAACATCAAGCGTAATACAGCCGTGAAAGCGAGACTTCGTAACAGCGACGCCCCTCGCAGCGTTCGAGTTTTTAAGCGAGGTGAAAATCGTAAGCGTTAAAAAAGTGGTGGTCGTACGTTTTCCCTCGTAACGTGCTCGTGTCCACTTAAAATCCACGCGGTGAATTCCAGACGATCCCGCGAACGCGAAAAAACGGGGGAAGGATCCAAAATGCGAGAGACAGACGGTCGGAGACGACCTCGCCGAGGTCTGCTAGCTGTGGCAGCCGGGCGAAAATGAAATTAAGAAACTACGGCGCGAGTCAGGCTGGCTGGATGGCTGGCTGGCCCACGGAGCATATTACGTTTCCCCGCAAGAGGAGCTACGTTACCAGCGTCGGTATCCTGGAACATGCCTGCCAGGATATATTGTAATAGCCGCGCGGGAGCGTCCTTAAAAGTCGTTGCATTTACATCTCGGGGTAGCGGGGCGCCAAGTGCCGCGGAATAAAGCGCATCTTGCACGCTGGCCAATTGTCCTCGGGTTATTAATTTTCGTCTCCCTCCCACGTTTTTGCCCCGCTTCTTTCGCTGCGTCGTCCTCTGATAATCAACCCGCGAATCTCGCTCGCATTGGACTTCTAATGGGCTCGAAAAGATCGCGGGGTACCCTCGGACGTGTATAATATAGTGGGAACTCCATTACGCGGGAAATAACAGTTCGTTATTTGAACGCTATGGTATTCTAACGTCAGGTTTGTACCTACTATCGGAACAGTTTCTTTCAGAAATGTGGGGAAGTTATTCCGAGGGTGGTGTGGGAGTAAAGTTTGCAAGGAGGGCACTCCAGTGGTGAGTTCGAACTGTGGGGTAACTTTAATATTCCGAGTAGATATAGTTACCGCGAGACAAAATTCGTATGGAAAACAGAAGCGTGGGTGATCGCACCGTTAGCGGATTATTATAATCATTCCAGTTAGAATTGACTAGCAATTGATCACAGGACAACAATTGGAAATTAACGAGTGGTAATCAGCTCGTAGCCGCACGATCCACGCTCCATTCGCGGAATTATCCACGTGTTACGGGCCCTGTCTCGTCGACCCTATCCATTAAATGCGACGACCGATCTCTGTACGATCCTCTGCCCGAATAATTTCACGTTCATTAAGTAGACCGTGGATCGAGCGTGTTCGCGCGCACTTTGGGATATAACTGTTCGGTTTGTAAACGCCATTCGTCTCTGATCATACTATTTTGCATATCAGAGTATCGTTTCTGCCTAACATGTAGAGGTTTCTTTGAAAATTCTGAGTGGAAACGTGTTGAAGCATCCAAGAACATGTTTTCACTGAAAACAACATATCGGAGACGTCGAATGAAATGAAGTACACGTCGCTGGAAATTTCAATCAAAAGATGACCAAAAAGCAACGCAGTATTGCGCAAACAGCAGTAAATCATTTTTTATTCTTTTAAACAATATGTTCCCTTCCATTCGCGGAATTTTTTTTAATCATTGCGAAATGAAAAGCATTCTACTGCGTGGCACACGTTCGCTTTTTTTTTATCGAAATGGTCGAATATAAATTTGAAATATAAATTTGAAAAAGATTTTCGTGCAACTTGATTTATATTATAACTCTGGTTTTATCTGCATTATTTGAAAAAAAAGAAGGAACAAAAGCAAACAACAAATGCGATGCGCGATGCAAACGATGTAATGTTTCTACGATAATAACGTATTACATTGCGCGAATCAAAGCAACTATCTTCCTATAAAATATATCGAAGAAGAAAAATATCTCGGTTAATTACGTTCACGACATTCATGCTCCGTTTTTTTTTTCTAGAAGACAAACGAATCGATCTCATAAATCGTTCACCAATTCACATTCCATTGCGCCAGGTTAAACACGCCAATAGAGAAGTAATTTCGAACGAACATATTCCACGTTTCCCGCATACATATGTATGTGCACAATTACCTCTCGAAAGTGAAAAATAAATTATATAACAACTCGTCATCATAAGCGTGGTGTTTCAACGTTTCCGTCTGAATAATTCCGCAGCGAATATGAAATTATTAGACGGTCGGGTCGCAAGCACAACGAAACGTATAGGTATGCGCGCTAAACAGTTTACGTGATTACACACTTGACAAGGATGAACGTCGATTTATCAGCACGATGCAGCCTCCAATTTTAGTCACAAATTTCCACGTAAACAGGTGCCAGATATCAGAGGGAGGGAGAGAGAAATAGGGAGAGACAGAGAGAAGCGTTTGAATTTACTGATTGCGATTCGAGCACGGGCTGTTTCGTACGCGAACCCTGCTCAGAAAAGGTGACTTGCGCGCTTGCTTTTTCAAACGCAACACTGACATTCCATTTGAAATTTAATAAATCGAACGAAGGTATATATTCGACACAACGATACTAGCTTTAAGTTAAGAATTTAAGAAATGAATGGGGGCTTAAAATCAGAACCAGCAATGCCCCAGATGATAGGGGAAAGCGGATGAAATGATAGCTTTCGGTACGCCACTCGTGCGATTAGGCGAAAATCCTGGCCGCCAACAGGCTCCCGTTAAAGTGAATCGTCAGCCATGGCCGATTATGTCCCGAAATGGGGCCCAATACGCGACGAACGTTGTAGGTAGGAAATTTACACGCCAGTAGATATCTAGATATGCAGATCGGGCACGCTTTCAAATCCCAGCGAAAGACGAGCCGACTGAACAATAGGTAAATGCACTTCCGCAAAGCGTGGAACACTAAACCGTTGCCAAGGTATGCGACTCGGTGAATCGGGAGTCGTGGAACAGTCGGCAGAGTGGAGTGGAAATGGAAAAGCTTGGAAACGAGGTACCGGTTCGGGAACTTTTCCTCCCCTTGCGAAAAGAACGCGGAATGCAAACAGGCGCGATAGAGAACTTTGTAACGCGCCCTGAGAACACGTTCTCCTCCTTGTCCTTCTATCGCGATGCTTTCTCTTACATGCATCGATAACAGATACCGTAATCGAGTCCAATGTACATACGTTTCTAACCGTGCCATGCTACGAAGCAGGGGGGACAGAGGCGTGAATTTTCTCGAGACTGGGAAAGGCAGGAAGGAACTCTAAACTGAGTGTATTCTGGGGGTATTTTCTGGAAAATGACCATATACTCTTAAGAGGGAAAGGCGATTTGAATTTATCAAAAATTCGTATCTAAGCTTTACGAAGTACTTTATAACTTGAAGCCAACTGAGCAGATTGAAAGCTCCCTGAACATAACACGATACATATGCTAGTATTTAAGAAAATATTAAATAGATGCATCTGTCTGTTTGCATTACAAAAGACAGGCTTCTAGGATCCTGTATCGATTCATTGCCCTGCATTCTATCCCATTTTCTGCACTATCTCCGCAATTTATCCGGCTTGCACACACTCGCAGCCTTAATGATACTGTTGGCGCTCTGCAGTCAACAGAGGGGCAACAACGGGCGAGATTCAGTGAGCAGCAGTCAGAGCAGCGAAAGCTTATTCCCACGGCGAAAGGGAACGCAACGTTCCACCCTTCGATTCCCACCCGCTTCCTCACGTTTACTTAAACGCTCCTCGTTTTTTGCATTTCAGCCCCATTTCCACGAGTTCGCGGGCGAACCAGTCCACTGTCCCTGGGAGCGATTTATGGAGATGGCGGCTACTTTTCAAACTGCATACCGAACGCGGTTATGCCGTGGGGACCAACTATAATTTCCGCGACTACGATCGCCGCCAATTATAATAAGAATTTACGAGCGATTCGAGTGACTACCGGACGACGACTATCGATAAAACGTCATCCAAAGGGCGCGAATGTCGCGGGGCAATTCTTCATTACCTGTCTCCGTTTCGCTGCCCCCCAGCGGCTCGTTCTTTCTCCCTTTCCCGCCAGCGAAATGTCCGATGGATTTACGAGGGTAATTACGCGCTTCCTCCACTGGCTATTCGTCGCTTCGGCGAGCCGAAGCGGGCCACTCCCGTATTTTCATTATTCTTATTCCGTTTCCATTCGCTGCCCGCGGCGTCTTCCCGACGAGTTTGCCCGAGTTTTTGGTCCGGTTCCCGGAAGTATTTGGGCGACTTTGCTTCGAGGAACGGTTCGATGCTTCTAACAGGGTCTGTGCTGCTTGCAAGGGAACGGAGTCGATACACGTCTGCCCGAATCATGGGGAATGAACGTCAACTTCGCGGCCGCTCCTGTGTCTCCGTTGAATGGAGCCATTAATCTCTTACCGTGGTCCATCGATCGATACGTTCTTCTATACGATGATTTCAAGATACTGGAGGTCAGGTAGGCAATGTTTCACTCTTTTCATGCGATAATTGAAGCGAGTTCAGTTCATTTTCACAATGGAGTTCGTTGAAATCCGTGAAGCAGGAAAAATGTATGCTTGAACGGTGACGGGTCAGTCCACGAGAAATTGGTAAAATTTTGCAGTCCGTTCGAGGGATTTTGGTGAGATTCAAATATGATGTAGTCCATGTGAAATTAGGGGGGGTTTAAGTCATCATTTTGATGGTTTGAAATTTGTTTAAAAGATATAGCACGTTGAACCTTTGTGATTTTTGTCCACGTATAAGTTATATGTAGGTCGGGGTATTCGAAGCATGAATATTTGACGAGATATTTTATATACCCGACCCAGGCATATGGGAGATTCCCTGCAGGGTTATCCCAAATATGAACCGCTGTATCCACTTCTCCAGTTTTATGATTTCTTTCATACATCACCTTTCTAAACTCGAACTCGGTATAGTGGAAAACCCAACAAATTAGGATCTCGCTTTCCCCCTGACAAACTTTTTCAAAAGCAAGAATTAAAGAACTACCATCTAATGTTAATATTAAGTTCCCTGCAGCACTACCACAGCACCAAAGTGTTTTGCACAATCATTTCCAGGAATCTCCACAGAATTTCGTCTCTCGTATAGTCGGCGATCATTATCCATTATTCATTGACCCGTGAGATGGATCGCTATCGTTTAACCGTCCGACCGGCGGAAATAAAAATCGCTAATTATAAGCACTTGATTGATACTCTAACCACGAACTCCCGCTTCCGTCTACCTCTCAACGACCTCAAGAATTCCGCATCCTGCAGAATCTAATCCGACTGGCCGCGAGAAGAGTTCTCCGCCTTTCGACTTGCGTTAACTTGGCCTGACTTTGAGCTCCCTGCAACGCACACTGTGTTTACCTAACTAGTATACGTCCGTATAGCGTAATGAGTAAGCAACTTGAGGAACGGTTTACGGTAAGTAACTGGAAGTTGAAACGTGAAGGCACTTTCCCACATGCGCAATATTCTGCGGAAGACATTTAAAGAACTTAATGAGAGTCACTACTGATTGTGAATAAAAACGTCGAAGAATCTTAATATATCAAGCAGAAAGCTTCTATATGTTTGTTTTGTTACAAATTTTCGAACTATAAACTTTGGGATCACGAAATGTGCCTCAGCTAATTATGCCTGACTAATCCAGATGAATGTGAACATTTTCACAAAAAAATAAATAAAAACAAAATTTTTTATAGGAGATGAATCTAAATTTCGGGCGAAGCCGAGTAGTAAAGCTAGTAGTTTATAATAATAGAAAATAGAAACATAAAATTACGTTGCCACGTGTGCAATGTAGGAATTTTAGTGAAACATATTCTGAGCATGTGATAATGGTTCACTCATAAGTGAATTATGAAATTGGAGCTCACCAAAAGTAACTCAAAGTGGAAGTACGCGTACTTCTCAAAGTACTACTCAAAGTATGCATTTCAACGAGGAAATTCTATGCCCAAGTAAACAGAAAATTGTTACGAAACAAGTACCTACACTCCCAAGTCATTACGTAAATATCATACTCCGCTATTACGCGCCTCAGTAAATCCCAGTTTATAACATCCTTACAAAGAAGTTTCTCGCGTAGCACTCGCGCCGGAGCGTAGCATAACAAATGTAAAAGAGTGAGCAAGGTGAAAAATGTGCGCAGAAAACAGCTCGGTACGAAGGTACAATCGATGTTTAATTAGCAGAATTGTCAGGAAACACGTTATCGTTCCTGGAAAAGCGCCTGGAGAGCCTGCAGGTTCTGTTTCAGGCAAATCGTCAGAGAAACCTTATTCTTAGAAGATTTGCTCAACGAAGAGGATTCACAATTAAACAAATCAATCTGCGAGACAAATAACGCGACACTTGAGAGCCGAACTGATTTAGGCCAAAGCGCTGATCCTGGATTTGGAGTGTGTATAATTGTATATCGCCTCGAAGCGAGGCGCTACCAAGTAAGGTGATGTAATATTCAAGGAGAAGCTCAGATGTACGTCGAGGCTGCAACTTTAACTTCATTAAGCGATTACACTAATTGTATTTATAATTGTATGCCAACGTGTCTAGATTTCAAGGAAGGAGAGACGGAGTTACTCGCGACTAAACACAGTAGTCAACAAAATATGCTGGATCAACGGCATAGAATTGCTAGGAGAAGCTGTTCTTTTTAAAATCTTTTTTAATTTCGGAGAGATGAAAGAGTTGATTCTATCGCTGCAGAAGATACAAATTGTGGTGTTACGGCAAAACGTGCCATTATGTATTTAGGAAAATTCTTCAACTGTAGGAGTTTCATAATACAAATCAGTGTTTCCTCAGTTTGAGCTACACTCTATGATAGAAATAAACGAAATTATATTCATGATGCAATGGAGGATTACACAAATCAGGCAGGTTTAAGTGTTTAATTCATCGATTGCATTCGTGTTCTATGTCATCGATTGCGTTACACACCTTAAAACAGCATTCTATATGAACACTTCTCTCAGCAGAGAAAAATTCATGGATACGCAATGCTATGCATTTGCTAATTAATAATACAAGGGAACTGTGCTTGACGAATGAAAAATTCTACAACGAACTCGCGGTTCGAGATAGATATTCCCTGAATATCTGGTTGGAAACGTTGCAAAGTTTTCTCTCGAAACAAGGCATCCATTCAGTCATTTTTAACTTCTAACGCTTTCCTCGCTAACGAGATGCCTGCTTTCCATGTGTTTATAAAAGACCATTAATGAAACCTACGGAATCTCTGATGTCATTCGCGGCACCTCGGAGGTACAAAAAAATCTGCGTGGGATTTAATTTGGCGAGAGTTACATGGGTCGTATTTTCGAATGAAAAATAGAATGTAGAATGTTTATCAATTGTTTCACCCCAGAGACACAAAGCTACTCGGTATCTGAAAGCCTCCAACGTTTTTGTCTTATATTTGCATAAAGAATCATGTATATCTCGGTGGTATTAGTTCTCCCAGAAATTAGCTGCGCATCTCCCACAATTATTGCACGAATTCTGCTTGATCGCGCCCCGAAATTAGTTACTTAAACACTGAAGATTCCCAACACCAAAATTCTACTTAAGCATCGAAAAGAGTGTGTCGAACATGTCGCCTATTTTAATCGAAGCAAACGTTGAAGCTTCAATTCTTATTCCCCCTATGATTACACTATAAAACTGCACAGTTAATTTCCAGCGATGACAGTATTATGAAATCTCTTACTAATGTACTTCAATATTAAATAAAATGATTAAGAATTTCGACCGTAAAGAATTTTTAAAACTTAAAAGTCGCTCTCCAACCGACTCGTACGTTCGCCCGTTTAACACGAGCCAAATTTATAAAAGCAGACGCAGTTTTCTTCCTGATTTAATTCTTTCCTCGATAATGGTCGCGATGCTGACCGAAACGTTGGAAATTTAATCTTAAAATTTGCACAATATCTTTCATTTAATCTCTTAAAAATAGACCGAACCAGTGGGCCGATAACATTTACTTTTAAGTTTCAGTGCTTCAATATTATCCATAGAGCGAACGAGAAGGGATGGATCGATCAGCACTTTTAAAATGTATAAAATTCGAGTGCTATTCGAGGTGCTTCGAAGCAGGGCAATGCCAGAGAAGAATGTTTCCGGAGGACTTCCAAGATTCCCTCGCACGAAATAGAGAGATTCGTTACTCACCCAAATGGTCAGCCCACGCAGCCGGTTGGCCCAGAAGGAACAGCAAAAGGATCGCCAGCATGATGACGCCCGTGTGGCTCGGCCTTCAGAGACAGCAACGATTATCGTCTTGGCATCCAGGGTACACACTGTGCACTGGTCAGTCGACGCGACACAGAAACCGACACATCATCCGCGCTTTGCCGCCGCCGCGTGGACCGCACGGAGCGAAACACTCGCGACGAGCACAGGCCGTCAGGAGAGGTAAGAAAGGCGTGCGGAGTCACGCCTCGAACGACGTCAGCGAATTCGTCAATGTCAGATGGCCAGCGTGGAGCTGCTCACCGGTCCGTTTCCCCGCGGCACGCATATTACACCAGATCGAGCCTTACCTCGCGCCTACCGATCGACCGACGTGCGTCACGTGCGATCCAGTCCACAGAGCCGCAAATAATACGATCCCCAGTACCAGTGATCACACCAATACGCCACGATCCCGTGCGCTGATTACCGTCGTCGGCTCTGGAGTTTGCGACGCGACCTTTCAAATAAGGGCGCCGTTGCACATAACAAGTACGAGTCACGTGGTCCCGCGGGCAAGCGACGCTGCACAACTGGCGTACTTTCATCGACTGCTATCCACCATTCAAAGGCATCCTGCCGGTTTTACCGGACGATCCTGAGCGATCCGCGTGATCCAAGAGCGTCTACCCTTCGGCCGCGAAAGATCGTCGGCGCGAGATCGTAGCCACGCACGTCCCACGCGAGGTGTATCCCCGTTGATTATTCAGGGTTGAATGTTGGCTCGTCGAATGACACTTGCAATTATTGCCGATAAAGTCCCGGCCCACGTTCCAGCTGGATATCTACGAAAACCGGCCGGAGGATCAGACTGTTCACTATACTCGGAAAGCACGACGCGACACCGCTGCCAATACTTTCGAGGGATGGAGATATCGAAAGGGAAATGCACGGAGCACCGCGTGTGTTCGATTCGACGTTCGGCGCGCGACTGACGGCCGGGACGATTTCAAACTGGGCGAAGCGTGACGTCAGTGTTCGCACCAGCGCGCCCTCCGCCGGCCAATCAGAGGCCGCCTGCCGGCTCGGAGATATTCGTTTGTCCCCCAGAAGCTTGTAAGCTCCGTCTACGATGATCATGACCTCGTGAATCTTGACCGCTGAACGTCACAACGATTCCTGTGTTACATTGGGTTTTGTTTAACATTTAACCTGGCTCCACGTGTCGACGGCCCCCGTGGACGGTAGCTGGCTCTGATTTCCTGAGCCGTCGCTGGCTGGGCTGTGCATGGAATGGGCTCCGTGGGTCATCGAGTGTCATCCGCTTGTGTAAGTGCCATTTTTATTAGGTTTACTGGTGCTGTGGAACCTTTGTTGTTTAAAGTAATTCATAGGCACGGTTGGCCGGTCAAGGGACTTTTTAATAATACGCACCTCGCATTTCTAATGTTTGTTGCTGCGCTTGTTATTCGGTTTTCAATGTGCTCAAGCACGGCCGTCTGTAGTGCAGGCCGGAACATAGTGAATTTGGCAACGCTGTCATCATTGTTAATTTAGGTAGTTGACCATTTGGTTTTGTCAACTATCTAAATGAACGATTACAGAAAATAATGTGTAATTCAATTACACAATTACAGTTTAATCGTAATTTATAATTTGTAATTAGATTAGATTTTGCCCAACTCTGGTTAATGTATCGATAGACAATGTTTGTTTTCGAACAATCTTAATAGCCATCATTTTTATAAAACCAATTGATCAGTACGTTTAAATTCCTGAAAAGAACGTACCCTAATAGAAGAAGAATTTTCCAATTTTGAATTCTTCTATACTATGAATGGAACTTCTTGGCCCCGTCTTCGTGACCTCGTAAAGTTTAATAATCTCATAAGGAGATAGATGGTCGCATAAATTCTTAGATGTATCGTGATCTATGATGCTGACGCACCATCTGTCACTCATGAATCACGATTTACATAATACAGTCTTCAACAGATGGTACATTTTGCAGGAGATTTCTAAATACAAGTTACGATATAGAATGTTGTAAACGAAAACTAACTTATTTTTTAACACACTAATATTCGATTATCTCATCCACCAGGGCAGTAGTACTGAAAATAAAAATATTTTGAAAAATTCATAGCAATGGAATAAGAAATATTCTGAAGTTTCATAGTTTAGCTCGAAGGAATACGTACTCGTCTTCGAGCACACAGTATAACCACGATCCTCTAGAAATAAAGTACCTGAGAATTAATTTCATGAGTGGATAAAACGTTATAATGTATAGAGAATTCATTCAATTTACAGGAACACGTTCTAACCGTAATTGTCAGGTAGAATGTTGGCGATAGTCACGATTAAGATGAAATCGCGCTCAATTTAATTATTCTAATATCTGACACTCTCTTGTCTTCCACCAGATACTATTTTCCTACAAAGTAGCATACTTTTTATGATCTCGTCATATTGCCATTTATCGATTTAAAGAATTGCAATTCCCATATCTACTCACAGTCAGTGCAATGTAAAACGCATGGCTGTCTGATGTAAACGTGAAATGGGAAAACTTTAAATTCAAAACGTGTAAGTGAGTCTGAAGGGTATAAACGAGTAACCACTATCTCGAAAAGTAAAATGAAATCAAAATATAGTACTATCCCCCGTTTTGCTAAGATGCCGCTTTGTATCATGGGATTTCTACAAGCTTCTGAACCCTACATAGTACACGATCGTAACTCCTTACGAGGTTTAAACTCGTAAAGCTTAACGCCACCACGGGACGTGGCGTTTGCACAGAGACGGTTGTTCAACGCACACCACCACGGCGTAAGAAACTCATAAAATTTTCGGTCCTAGTGTCAATCTTTATACCAGACATAGGCACGCCATGGAGATCGGTAAACGGTTAACACGCAATTCCCCAGCAGGATTTATATTCCCTCATAGATTTCTAAATCGATCGTGCCTGCGGAAATTCGGTATACGAAATACCGATGTAGCGTCCAAAATTCTTCCGAATCTTCGTTTGCTCTCCTTTCGTCGAAGAGAGATGAAAAGGGAATTTATTAATTCCACGTGAATGGTACATTTATCGGGGGTATATAATTCGTAATTAGGCAAGGAAGTATTTCATTCCCACGTGAATACCATCAGCGTGCCGCCTTAATTTCGCTAAAACCCGAACTTCCGAAACTGAAATAATTCCCCTGTAAGTGGGGAACACGAACTAAATGAGTATTGGGTAACGTGATGCACGGTACAGTATTCATTTCCCTATGTTCGGCTCGTGTTTACCGCAAATTGCATTTTGATCGTTTAACGCTTTCCTCCCACATGTGACCAGAGGAAACGAGATTTCGAATGTAATTGTGCAGTCGAGCAGTGGAGTGTGTTTGCTTTGCACGACAGAGGAATGTAGGTAGGCCTTAGGCTAGGTCGTGGATTTAGAGGGGTGCGAAGCAAACGTCTTCTGTCACAACTATTCTGCCCTTAAATTACAATTCTGCGCACGCAATTTTTATTCCTGTTTCAATTTTTGTTTTGCTGTCAATGTTTGTCAAGATTAATAAGCAGGGGCTCTGTGACTTTCTGCCACAGTGATTACCTGACAGACAAATGTGTGGCCTGTACGACTTAAAAGAGAACGAATTCTCTAACTAAATACAAAATTATAACCACGACAGAATTAGAACTTAAAGATCTGGCTGTATTTGTTCAGCACTCGCAGGAAGTAGCATGCTCAGGAGCCACGTAGGGTTATCACCTCACCACGTGTTACGTGACATGCATTAAGATCCCCAGATATTGTATCATCAAATAAAATTCGTGTAACGCGCACTGTTACCGAGACATACCTATCAAAATTTTCAAACTTCTTCCACGTCAGATTTTCCTCAGTTTCGACTACTCGCAGCTCAAAGAAGTTTAAATTATTTAAATAGATCGCGTTTCGCAAAATTCACGTAATTAGAATAACCATGATCTTAACTGTAATAAATCCATCTTGAAAAACATTATCCTGGTCGTGGGATTAGCGAATGCAGATCAGTTTTTCATCAACAAATTTAATGGAGCCCGCCGTGACGTAACACTCCCCCGCATAGTGAACTAATTTAATAATACCCTATTAGTAGTGAAAGAAGAAAGAAAAATTGAATGGAGGTGAAGGTTATAAGTTCCTCGTGCGATAGGGTGATATTGAGATTCATACGGGAAGGAATTTTTTTCCACCAGCCAAGTAGGGTGGGCCATGTGCATCGATATTTAAGCACCCTCGGTAAGAACTATCCAAAAATACACGAAGAGCCATCTGCTCGAGATATGGTAATTTTATTTATCCGGCGAGCCAAGGATGTGCATTGCGGTACGACACAAAACCCGTGCACGTCGACGTACATACGTAAACTGCAGTTTATTTATGGAGAAGCCGTGCATCCAAGCTCAGTACTTGTTTTAAATATTATTGTACACGTGCCTCAGACGTTTAAGGTAAAGGAGATTTACTTCCTACTCCAAAAATGGTGTCGTGAATGCATCAACGTTTCATTTCGTATTCAGAGTTTCAATTGTGTAATTCCCATTTCTCTTTCGTACAACTTCCCCTCGGTATTCGTTGGTGCTGGTCTTTCTACCCAAGAACTGTATTTGGGCTTCCTTTTAAGCCCAACATTCAGTGTTAGTTCCATAATACTAGTATTAATTTGTAATTGTCATGCTTGTACAGTATGTTGTCGAACGAAGTAATTATATTCCTTTAAAGGAAATATTTCCAACTCACTGTGCGGTACTCTTCAGGCTTTACGTCGCCGTGCAGCTCCGGTTAATGACTTCAATGTTTAAGCAAAGGTGTTCACTTCACTCATGATGAATTTACCGTTTTCGTTATAGCAATACCACTGAAGCAGAATGTGTAATAATTGCTTCCTACATTAAACTGCGAGCTAAACTCGTAAAGTACATCCGTCCTGTTTGAAGTTTGCTCTCGGTATCCCCAGTCTATCTACCTTTGATTCCTGGCTCCTAAATATTGCCAGAATATACATGGCAAAACAGATAAGTTGTTGGTATACAGTAGCTAAATTTACTGCGAGATATTCATCACAAATATTTGACTAATATCCGAAGTCCGATTTCAAGCACATTCTTCTTTTCATTTGTTAGATAAAAAAGACAAAATGCAAAAACAAAATAATGGAGAATTTATTTTTCACAATTTGTACTTACAAGTTGGAATAGCCAATTTGAAAACGCATTCGTTCGTCGTCCAAGTGCATTTGCTCTGTTTAAGTAGGTAAGCCTTTTTTATAACAGTCATTAATTTTCTTCTATTTGTATACCCATCCTTTTCACGAATTTAGCGGAACAGTATTCAAAAAAGAACACAAAAATTCACTGTTCGTTTTGCTTTTACTGTCCAAACAAGTATCGTAAAAATTCCCCCTTTTATATCCAAAGCGTACTTTACCCGATTCCCGTTTCCATGTAAAATTTTATTTGGAAAAGGGCGCATTTAAATGCACAATCGAATGTTCAATTCTTCAACAAATTAACGAACCCGTTTGCTCGATACCTGTATTATAAAGAAAACACAGCATTGTAGTAAATATTTATTCAATAATCAATACGGTGGTATTTTGGCAGTCGAGAACATTTGTGAATACTGTGGAAGGATTAAATACGAAATAACGCGGGTAGAAAACGTGTCAGAGCTTTCAGTTCGCCATCAACGCGCTGTTAACACCACGGGTTTCTTCTCCCATCGATTATTTCCGAAATATCTTCCGTCTCCAAAGTAAATGAAATTCTCGCCGCACAAACATATCAAATGTTACAATAGCCCGCAGGCGTCCAGCCTAAGTATTGTTATTCCGTATCACAATTATATATTAACTACGCATGAAGTATTCGCAAGAAAATTAGGTTACGATCACCGATTCGGTGGCAAGGCCATTATGTGAATATTTCAATGGAATTACGAAATGAACGCGTAGGGCAGCTCCAATTAAACTATGCAGCCCGATTGTTAATGGAAACGGTCTGAAGTTCGCGATGTAAATCCCAGTAATTTTATTATACGTTTACCTGCGACGCTGATACATATGCCAATAACCGTAAATCTGCCCCCGTGTTTATTCTGCTTTCGGTTGCCATTTATCGCGGCGCATAAAGCACGCTAAGCAGATTATTCCCCGCAAACTTTGCCACCGAATCGTCCGTCGGACGTGCGAATTCGTCCGAAAGTACGTACGCGCGTCCCTCTCTTCTTCCTTTTTTTTTTTTTTTTTTTCATTCGCGAATCGAACGTCCCCATCGATTACTCTGAAAATCTCCTCGTTTGTAGAACAGCCCGCTCGGGCTCGCCATCTGGCTCGCCGTGTCAATTACAAAAAAACAAACGATACACGTAAATCATCGTTACCCGCGTGCAGGCTGGCGACGCTGGAGTTGCAGGCTCTCGCGGGTGCAACGAAAAAATCTCGCCCCATCTATTTTGCCGGGCGTTGGATCGAAACGCGAGTCATTGCTCGCGATCGCAACGTTTCTCAAACAACCTTTCCGCGAGAACTTTCAGAGCGTGCCAGTAAGGTGACAGGGTATTAACCCTTCGTGGTCGCACTGGATCCAGTAGACCCGCTTTTTAACTTCGGAGCTTGGTGCCGGTGAGTTCCTGGCTTCGAAATGGCATTGACCTGACATTTCACGGAAATTTGAGGTTTCCTCTTCCGGTAGAGACCGTCAGTTTTTGAATCAGACAGTCCGTTAGTGAGTGGCAGCCGTTACAAAAACGTCGTTTTCGAGCGTGGGTGGTTCGGACCCATGTGTGATCAACGTGTAAATTTTAACGAAAAAGTGGAAAAAATTTATTTTACTCTGATTCGTCAAAATTTACTTCAATAGAATGTAATGTGTCTGGCTGTGACAATACTGTTTTTCCCCATGTTATATGTCTGTATAATGAGTGCGAACGCAGAATGTATGTGTGCCGAGGATGAGTGGGAGAAGACTAGATTCAATTCTTTTCATAGTTAAATTACTGTGTTATGAATAAAAATAATAATAATAATCATTTAATAGTAATAAGAATCATTATAATAATAAATAGTTATTTCCCTGAATTAAACCTGTTTTTTTATTCCACAATTGACCATCTTCAGATCTCGAAATAAATACCTTTTTTGAAACGCACAGTATGAAACTGTATATTTTCTAAAAGGACTATATCTTATTAGTATCGGCCACAATCTGTACGAAAATTAATTGAAAAATAGAAAAGGTATGATTGTTTTAGTAAAGAAACTCATTTTTCAGGACTTTACACATTTCCGATTTTTTTGGTCCGTGTTGTCATTTGATTTCTTACTAAAACGCGACTATTCCATATTCTACAGTGTTCAAAGTGTGTATCATAATTTTTGGGACTCGATTGGAGTGATACAGTTCGTACGGTAACTGTTTAAAAATCAGCCGGGTTCATTGGACCCAGTGTGACCACCGCGGAACTTTACAGAAGTGTGTCCACGACGGGTTAAGAAGTCTGAGATTTTTAGAGGGTCTGAGAACACGCGAGGAAGTACTGGTTACCTATGTGGCACCTATCTGCTGCTATGGTTCTTGCATAGTGACAGATGATTTTGGTACTTGATTATATACTGTACTCTTCATTTTCTTCTCGAAGTTGAAACTGAAATTATCGTTCCCATATTGCGTCTAACAATTACCAGGCAAACTTTCGAAAGGCACAAAGCTTTCTCTTATACTATTCACCTCCATACCATACTTGCCGTATAGCTGCAGAAGTTTCACGCGTGTTCAAGGAGAAATGCGATTATAAACGCGCACAAAGCCTACCATGCATCCAGCGAGAAGATTGTCGCATGTATTTTAAAACCCGTTGAATCGCGAAGCGCCCGCAAGCAGCCCCGGCCGCGACATCAAAGCCACCGACGATGGATCCCAAGAATGTCTGGGGTTAGCCGCGATCGTCGAAGACGCGCCAACGATTGACTTCTTCAAACAATCCTCCCCGAGAAATACCAACTGTCCGATCCAGGGATTTCGCGGTGGGCGCCCCGGGAGCGAGATCCGCGCTTTTACGCCCCGTAAATTCGAGCCTGGGAATTTTTCATAAATTAGACAGGTGACGGTGCCGTTAAAGTCCCGGGGAGAAATTCTGAGAACGCCATAAATAAAGGGAGGGTTCGCTTCCACGTCGGTCGTACTTTCAGCACCTTGGTGGTTAGTTTATACCGCTTACCGCTGGTTAAGGGGCGGCGGGTGGTGGTTCGAAAGAGAGAGAAAGACGAGTAAATGGGTCGGCGGGGGGTGCAGGAACGAAGGAAGGCGCGAGAGGGTGGCCGTGGAACGGCGAGGAAGACGGAGGGGAGGAAAGTTCGCGCTCTTAAAATCACATTTCCTTTTCGTTCTTTTACGTGGCACGAAAACAAAGCGCGGGACGCGAAAGCTTAGCGCGAGTAATTATCGCGGTCGGCCTGCGAGAAAGCACGGAAACACACTGCCCGCGTGCAGGCCGCTTTGCTTCCCTGATAAATCCGCGAGCCAGTCAGCGTTTCGGGAGCCCGGAAACAAGGATCCCTTCGCGTATCGCGGAACAGGATTAACTGGAGCGTTCTGAAACGCTGCGCAAGATGAAAGCGATACCCTCGCTCCTCGGCGTTTTAATTCGCTGCTATCAACCTGGCGATTATCAGCTCCTCCTCGAGACAGAGGTCCTGGCGAATTTATAAAATCTGCCGCCCCTCCATCCCGCGGGGGATCCGTGATTGCGCGGGACCTATCGCGGAGGAAAAGGGCCGCGATCCGTGGGCCATTAATCTTGCCAGTCGATATCAGCTTTTTGTTCCACGGGGAAGCAACGGTGCATCGCGGATTTATCAATAAACGATAAAGGGATCCGCGATAGGTGCGATCGCGGAGGCAATCACGATCCGTGACTGCCTCGGATGAAGTTAAGAAAACAATTTATTATTGATAATAGCGGGATGAAAGGGTGCGGAGAACAAGATAAATTGTTTCCACGTGAACGTCTCGCACGTTGGAACTTTCCTCCCGCTGATACACACCTTGGAATTTACATGTCGGGCGAATCGAGGCCCCTCTATCATCAATCAACTCGCAACGTGGTCGTTGCATAATTCCTGAAGTCCACCGCGCTCCTATGGCTGCGCGATGTAATTAGGGTACTGGAGTACACTTTGAACTTAGGTTATATTTACCCATCTATCGCGCGCTTGTTCGAAGACCATCCATCAAAATATTCAGGTTCAACAAGTTGCTGGACGGACAACCACGGCTTTGGTACTTTTAGTAAACACCGTAGAACTCCGCCTCGATGGCATACCAGTAATTTTAGTTTAAAGTGTAGAATTGAAAACACGGAAAAGCCGAAATTATGGGGCAAACTGTAGCACGGGGAGTACTTGTGTAAAAGTAACCGGAAAATGTATCTTAAAAGCGAAGCTTTTCGACCTCTCGAAAAAAAAGGACTTTCGACTGCTTTTGTAACGAGGTGTTTTCATGTTTCAGTTTGTCCCATAATTTTCAAACAACCTTTTAAGAGGCGTATTAATATAAGAAGTGCGTCTACTTCTACTTAACGAGTTCCGTAAGTATTTCGAGAAGTTTAATCGATTGACTTGGTGGCTTCCGATAATTTCCTCGCAATTAAAGTTCGCATCGCTGCGAAGTTTCTCTTCCTCCTTCTCGTATGCACTTCCACGGCAACCGCTGATCGATTTCCGCGGAAGGAGGCTCCCTTTACACGATACGTACCGTGTTAACGAAAAATAGGTTTCCGATACAACGGGGCTAAGTTTCCGCTTGCAGATTCTCCGCTTCCTGCAACGCGGGGAGCAAAAAAGCTGAGAGAAACTGCGCGAACGTTCGGGGTTTAAATAATGGAGTTGTTTGATCATTCGTAAGGGAATCCAATGGTAAATAGAGGGGCCGAAAAAATTCTTGGCGACCAGTTAAAGATCGATAACAATGATTCGGGAATCCTGATCCAAGGATCATCAGGAAAGCTTCAGATTTATTAGAAGTTAAAGGTGTTCAAAGTACTAATGTTAAAAAACTAATGTTAAAAATGAAATTTCAAACTAAATATTTCATATATTATTATTGTTGACATTTTGTAAGTATTATATATATATATTACTGTCTTAATCTTTGTAACGTTTTCCATCACCGATGTTCAGTCAAAGTAAAACGAGTTGGCTGTGACAATTTCTCATTGTGCAAAATGCTGATTCCGTGAACCTAATTGCAAAGAGACAAGTGCTTTCGCGATGCCATTGCTAAAAGAACAGTTAACAGTTATCTGTTTCAGCTGCAAGTGGTTCTCTCGTGTGCCCTTTCATCTTCAACCAGCGCTTCTACAAAACCTATTGTAACGATAATACGTTGTTCTCGTAAAATGACATTTCCTTTCGCGCTCTGAATAAAGCCGCAAAGTTTAACTGTAATTAAAACATTTACGGCGATTACATCGTTAGTTCGGTACACACGCAGACGGCTCTGTATTTCTGTATTTCCCCGGAAAGAACCATTCTTCGTTTCCCTTCGCCGCACAGAGCGATTTAACGAAAAATGGCTTTCCAATACGAAAGTAGCTTTCCGCTGACTTTCCATTCTTACAAGCCAAAAGCAAGGTTTTGAAAAACTTCTTACGACGACTGTTCGTGAAATTTCATCGTTTAAACCACGGTTAGATAGTTACAACAGGTAGTTTCTCAAGGTTCAGCTTTGCTGGTCTGTTCGAGTCTGTTGAAGAATGAATATGACATCCCTTTACTAATAAACACAACATTCCCAAAGGAAGGGTTTTAGGCACGCAATTACATCTTCAAAAACATGTCTACAAGCAAATGAGAATCGTTTCGATTCAAACAGTTTTCCCTCCAATTCTCAATCAGTGGTACAAAAATAGTAGTACATAGAATTAATCGCTTGTTTAATCGGGATTGTGTTGATGGTTTCCACTTTCCATTTTATTTGATCCCTGATTCCATTCCATTGCATTTACACCCACCCTCCAATTTTATTATTGCCGTCGGCGTTGACCATTTTGTCCCAATGTTCGTCGATAATCATTGCGAGACGCACAGTGTTTCGAGAACACCGCCTGGCCAGATAGGTACCCCCACGTAATATGCAAATAATCCAAATAGAATGCCCCCGCCGCCAAAGCGGGTGACCGTAATTTTGCCGCGGTTTAGTACGGAGACCGGAAATGGAAATAAAACGCATCGCGGAGGCCGTCGTTGCTGCGTCCCCTATTACCGCGGCAACGGTAAGGGAGAATCGCGAGAAAAATAAAATCAGCCACCGATGGCACGGCTGAAAGCTTGTTTACCGCTTCTCGAGTACCTGAATCCGGGAATTTAGCATGTGCATGTGAAGAAGGGAGGCCATTACCCGCTCTTGAATACCTATTTTCGTTTCATTTGCCTGCGTCCCCGACGTTCTATTAAAATAGCGTAAAGGAGGCTGTGACTTAGATAATGCAAAGCATCCTGCGATATCCCTTGAAAAATCGTAAACATGCCGAAGTAGCAGTTCTTCCTGAATTACGATAGCTTTGAGGTTGCATCAGAGCTTAAGAAGGGCCGTGTTAAGGCGTATCGAACCGTGAAAGATGGAGTGAACGCTTCGAACGCTAAACGTCGCATTGGCCAAGCAGATTCTCGAAGGTGTGCGGTCGATCTCGCAAAGTGCCAATTACTTTTTCTGTCTTGGAACGACGCCTTTAGCTCGTTACGATGCATCACGCGCAACGCTGCTTTTCCGCGCGATGCAAATCCATGTACACTTCCGGGAAAAGTAGGACGGAAGGAAAAGGGGGCGACAATATCTGCCGTCGCGGCGCCGCGTGCAGCATCCACTAAAAGAGCAAGATAAAGGCGACCCAGGATATACTAGCAAATCTATATTTTATTCCGAATCTGATCAGATTTTCATGCGTTCTTAAATTAATCGTAATCTCAGTTTAATTTTATGGATTCTTAAGTCGTAGGACTTTGAGAATGAAACGGATTTAAGGAGTAACGCCCAGGTTCATAGGCAAAAAATGGTAGGATAACTTTGCTGGTGATTTTAAAGAAATTTATGAACTTTATTAAAAATGAAACATAAGGATCTTATGATAGGTGCAAAAGAACAGAAACATTTTTTTCAGAATGTAAATTGAACGTGTAAATTGAAAAACTATCCGAGGGAAACGGAGTATTAGGTACCTGCGCCTCAATGTCTCTGAAGATCTCTGTGCAGCCCCGCGTATAAACCTCGTTTCGATGAAAAGAATTCCGACACCATGAAATCCATCCCCTTTTATGTACCTTCCTCTCGAAAACTACTACCGTGTATACTTTTCCCTCGACGGACTTGAAGAATCGATAAGGGAAGTGCCAATTATGTGCAAGTGGCAATTGCCAGTGACAAAAGCTCCATCATCTCCATTGCGGCATAACCACGTACCCTTCGTTATTCATGGTGTCTGGAACTTTTCGAAAACACTGCTGAAAGTGCGATCGTTATCGAATCGTATGCAAAGGATCCGGGAGCCTAGGAAGAATAGCGCGTATACCGAGGTGCTTCTTCAATGACAGCCTCGAAATGTATTTTCTACGCACTCTGCATGGAATTCCCAAGCTACTTGCATGCTCGCTGTAAATTCAGGCGGAAACGTCTTTGCACCAGTTACAAGTTCGAAAGGAAATTGTGCAAAGCATCGACACGCGTTTTAAAGCCCCTTCTGTGGAAACGTTCTTCAGAAATTGACCGTGTTAATATCTCTCGTAATTCGTGTTCTAAACTTTGATTTCGAGGGACCAGAATGACGTGACGAAGTCTCTTTAATGTCATATATGAAATACATACATATGTAAAAATTGGAGTAGACTATAGCAATTTGCAGACTATTATTACATTTAAAATAAATTGTTTTCCGCCTATGTTTTCTGCTTTTATTTAATAAAGGACTATAATCAACCCTGACTAATCGCGAGTGTGGTGTTACCCTCGTTTGTTCGGTGTACCAGTAAGATCTTGAATCGGGAAGGTGTCACGTGTTGTCGAGAATAGTTGAATCGTTACAAGAGATACAATTTCAAAAATCGAATCGACAAACGTCGCCGTGCTAGGGCAATATATCAGCATTTAAGACATCGCTTCAGGAGGAGCCGTGAAATACGATGCATTGGTTACCCCGGTGAGTGGTGCAAGACGCATTACATGTACCAGCGTCAAGAAAATCTTGACTCGGCTCCCTGGAGAAGATATTTTACTACGGATGCAGGGAAATCTGCAGCGTGACCAATTTATGGCGCGTTCTGGCCGACGCAAATACGATTTAAAAACGCAAATGCCAACGTGCTCTCTGTTTGAAAGCATCCCGGCTGTATTCGAAGTGGGTGAAAGTCTGCACGCGTTGTAAATGAAAATAAGGATCAATTACGATTTGCTGATTGCTCGTTCCTTAATGTCCTAATAATTAATGTTATTTAAGAAATCAAACTTGGAAATATATTCTAGAAAATTGGAGCGTAATCATTTTCTGTTGAGATAATACTGTATAAATATCTTTCTCAGAATTCAAGAAATTTTAAGCACTTAGCCCTGTTTTCTGGTGTACGTACTATTTTTTTTTACACATTTACAGGGTTAAAGTATTTTGCCGTTAATTTTAGTTTTTACTGAGGCTTATTTAGAACGAATTCTAGGAGGAGGAAAAAACAAGCTCAGGCACTCAAACCTTATCACTTTATTCGTCCGCCCGCCTTAACGAGCTAATTAAAGTGCAGAAGCCAATGAAAATAAATTCAAAACACTTCGCATATAGGAGCTGCCATAGGTACCATGAAATTTTTGCAATTACAACAATTTTCGCCCAGAGCCACCGGAGAATTCAATCTTCGTGAAAAATGGAATCTGCACCTCCTCGCATTTTTCCTATTATATAATCGCCTTCTGTTTCCCTTCCCTTTAAACCACAATTTCGCCCAGTACGAAAGCCTGTCTGAAATATGTTTGTTTGTCAGATTGTGTCGTGTCGCCTGTACGGAGATGGAGAGAGGAGCAAAGGTAGGAAAAACCGAGGGAAATGGTGGAAAACGTGTTGCCCCTGAGAGAGGTAAACTGTATTTACCGAAGCACAGCAACGTATGCGCATATGTGCGTCTGGTATGTATTGAATTCGTATGTACATATCGTAACATTTCTTCGACGTATTTTGGATTATTTCTGATAACAGCCTTTCGTTGTCTCGTTTGAATTCTTCGAAATTCATGGTCGACTTCCTGCTTCCGTTGAGACGTTCGTATGAAATGTAGTTTCTTAAAAATGTTACTGTCTCGATACATTGACATCGTATATTTCTCAATGTTTGTATGATCTTGATGTTTCACTGACTTCAATCGCGAGGTCGATGCACTACTTTTACTAGCGTGGACTTGTTTATAACGAAAAAAAAATAATAAGTAATTATTATGCAATACAATAGGGGATTGGGGACAGTTCCATTTCACGTTAAATCGATCATTTTCTACGTCGAGGATTCAGTTGAAACTGCTGTATGACGTAGAGTGCACGGAATTAATGGAGGTTTAAGTCATCATTCTGCTGGTTTCAAATTCGTTTATAAAATACAGGTCGATAAAGTTTACAATGTTTGCCCATTTTCGCTAATGCAGGCTGTATAAACGAAATTATGTTCGTGTATCTTGAAAACAAATTCGATACCAGCAAAATGATGACTTAAACCCCCCTTAATATCATAATGACTACATCATATTCCAATTTTATCAAAATCCCCGCCGTAATGTCGAAACTGTGATAGACTTTCCGTTGAATGGCGTGCAGCATACATTAAATCGAATATTCTCTTCAATTATAATTATAAAAGGTTGCTGTTGTAAAACACTGAAGAATATTTTATTCATCGTTAAGAAGAATTTATAAAGAAAACGTTCCATAAGCGACGTCACGGAACTTGCCTCGTTTGAAACGTACAGTCGAACGTGATTCTCGAAATTCTCATATGTCGAAGGACTGGATCTTCGCAATTATCGTCGATGGCACGATTCGTAGCGGGCATTCACGGATACTCCGACGAGGGGCGCGTTTCGAGCGACGGGGAATTATTGATTCAGGATATTTTGAACGTCGTTACCGGGCGGCTGAGGGCCCGTCATCGGAATATACTTGTGAATAATTCGTGGCGTCAGGAGAGACGTCGCCTCTTCCGCAGCCAGTTACCGAGATTAAACCGCGTCCATGATGCAAAGGAAACGAATCCTCTTGCGGATCAGCTCTTCGAATTGGCATGCATACTGCGGTATACGGGTGTGAACGTAATATTCGCGACGTTCTCGCTGCTGGCGTATTCGAAACAGACAGGTCGGTGCACCGTAAACAGAAATCAAACGGGAAACCCCGTCCGTCCGTTGCACGTGGTGGGCTGTTCCCTTCGTTTGATTCTTCAATGTAGCCTTCTTCCAGTTCTACGTGGGTAATCTTAAAGCTGTGAGTGCACTTCAAAGAAAAAACAGTCATTTAGGCGTAGAATAACTTCGAATAGGATTGCAAGCTTTCCCCTTCGATATTATCCAAGAATATTCCAAGAATTAAATTAAAGAGGTAATCGAACAATATCCTCATCGATCGGTTCGTTTCTTCTACAATTGACAAATTACTTGCCGCGTCCCTGTGAATATTTCCCAAAAACGAATTACTTTCGTCAGGCTCGAGTCGCAAAGATCTTCACGCGTTCACCGGCGCAGCATATATATTTTATCACCGTGCTGCACCAACATGAGGAGCGATGCAATGCGAAGCCACCAGTGGCGCATACCGCGCCAGACACGGTGGAAACACGAGCACGTAAATACAGTTGAAAAATAAAATAAACGACGGGATATGACGTGAACAAGGGGGATCGGTTATAAAGTCAATTTGCCTCGCGAGTCTCCCCTTTCGTTCCCATACAGCGCACTCAATTGCAGGAAGGTTCCGGTGCAGCACCGGAACGTTCCAGCCACATTGATGGAAGGTTCCAGGAAGGTTCCTGTGTCCGTAACGAGGCAACATTCCACGCAACCCCCAGGGAACCTTCCTGCAAGCTTCGGGCGACGGAGTGTGCTGTATGGGTTGAGACTTGAAAAGGAGCTGTTTTAGAGCGGCGTAAAAAACGGGAAGAATTCCCGCGTAAGATGTCAGCCTCTGAAGGAGAAGCAGATCAGTGATCCTACTATCTTCCGTAAAAGTGGTGTGTACAGTCTGTGGATCTGGTTACGAGGTACGAGGAACGAGCTAGCAAACAAGGAATGCCTTTAGTGTCGGTAACGCGGTCGGCTCACTTCAAAAACGCCTGTTGGAGAGTTGACTATATCCAGAGGGAGAACTCTCGCCGCATTTACGGCCAGTTTTTTTTTTGTGTTCGTCAGGATATCCTTTAATTAGTTCAAACACGAAGGCAGCTCCATTTTTCAGTATTAAGCGCGACGACGTCACTGCTTATCTTTCTGTATTTGAAATGCCGAACAAATTTTCTACATCTTCGTTCGAGTTTCTTGCAGTACTATAGCTCTTTGTCGCGAAGTTTCCGTTTTCTCAGTTGCACTTGGAAAAACAACTCATCATTTCCTTCCGTTCGTTGCAACGCGATAAAGGACTTGATTAATTATACAGTTTTCTTTTGTTTAGTCATCTACATTTAGCTTCCGAAAAATTATGCAGATTGAATTGAAAATTACCTACTTTATACATTTCAAATGTTCCTGATCGCAAAGATTCTACAGGTCCATTTCTTCAGCCTGCTTTTCTCTGCTCCAGTTATCACTTGTCGCCCAAGTATCGCGTAAACGTACAAACTGAATAACTCGGGTGCAATGAATATCCAAAGCTCGCGCTGGCCGGGCGCGTACCTCGCATCTTTTTACCGCACTCGAGCTTTTCCAAGTACACGACGCGCATTTATTTCCCGGGATAGGGGAGGGATTTATCTTCGCTTCCAAAGTAACAAGCCTTTCTCCCCGCTCTGCTACTAATTTTCCACGCTGAAAAAATGTGACGCGTGTTGCGCGGTGCACCTTTTTGCGGCGCTGCTTGCACTTGGAAAATTCCTGAGGCATTCCCGTCGTTTTAATTATATCAGCACGCGATCGTGGCTACTGAAGATTCAAACACCTCGGAAATTCTGTTAAATTGCTTTCGACTACGGTGGACTAAATATATAAAGGAGTGTTCGATAACACAGGAAAGACGCAAGAATAATGTAGAATCTTTCATTTCAAATTCATTCAAGTTTTCGTTAAAATTTTGAACAAACTTTCCGGGCGGAAAGTGATTCATAAAAATATGGACTTCGAACAAATACCATGAAATTCTTCGGAAATCCACTACAAGGTCTTCGCGTAATTTAATTTTGCCTGAACCCACGAACGTTTGCATTTATTTCACTCGTGCAACAGATTCGCCATTATTTTTATATAGAATCTATGCTGATCAGAAGCTATTAGTGTTTGCATTGGGAGTTGTACTAATTACGAATATCCATTGACACTCGCTGCTCCTTTGAAATTATGCACTCGCCAAATCTATGTCGCAATCATTCTAAAGCTGTGCTAACAGCGGCTGTTTCAATGGCGGTTTTGGAGGAATTGGTTTCATTTGCGGTTCAGCGGACGAAGGACAAACGCTAGGAACTAGTTCTACATAGAGTTGTTTCATTTGCGGTCTCAGGTCAAAGTGTGAATTGCGGCCATACAGCTCTCCTTTGCTCACTGCTTTTAAGGGGGAGCCCTTAAAGTACACACCAGGGTGATGGACGTCAGGCAGCTCCTACAAAAACGAATTACGTACACGCTCAAGGAATTACAAGCGAACATCACAATCTGATTTCATCAGCACTCGAAATGTCTTACATTTAGAAAGAGAAGAGGATCATAAGACGATAAACCGGAGTATACACTTTAATCCCTACGATCTTCCCTCACTAACTCTTCGATCAGTTCAATTCTCAGCTACACATGACTATTACTCTTTGGAGATATCTCACAAGTTCGTCAAATTCAGTCACAATTCACGGTAGATGAACGCAAATCCTACGTCCTGGCTCGTACGCAAACATAACGACTTATGGCGAATCCTATTTTTTGGGCTAAAACAGTAAAATTTAGGATTTTTTTTTAAGAATGTAGCGACTCGATTCATCTGAAATTTGGACCACGTTTTTATGCATCTTTGAAGAAGTTGCAGCTTTTTTTTAATTACTTTTTAACAATAAATGTAGGAGTTATGGGTGATACACCAAATTTACCGCACATTCTATCATAGTATTGCAAGTTAAAGAAATTCTTATATCCGATTAGAATATTTGACAATCGCAGCCATCGGCTCGGTTCTCACCGATTACCAGGTCTCACCACGAGGAGGTTGCTGCGCTTGGAGACCCGTAGAGAGATAGATGGAATCAAAGTTCCATCGATCTCCCTGTACATGAAGCCTACTAAACCAAAGAGATGGATGGAAACAAAGTTCCATCGATCCCTTCGGTTTAGATATAGAATCTAGGGAACTGCCAAGCAATCACTCGATTAAAAGAAATTCAGGAAAGAAGGAAAGGCGAAGGGTAAGCATGAAACAAGTATTGGACGGCGCAGTTCCTACCACCCTGCTGTCCAAGTCGAAAGGGAAAAGCGCTCGGCGCCTCCCAGACGATTCCTGTTGCTCCGATGCGACTCGTCAGGAGCAAACACTTGACCTGACTCAAGCCGTCCAACACGGAGATTGGGTAATCGAACCGGGTGACTTACGCAGGCAGTGTACCAAAAGGTGCACCCCCTACGCCCGAAACTTTTCCCTTTGGACAAGAACACCAAGGGATGAAACTGATCCACCCATACCGATTCCATGCTCAGTCACTTGCTTCCGCAAGCGGAAGCAGCGGTAACCTCCTCATCACAGATGAGGAGCCAATAAACGAACAACAAAGTTAATGATTTAGTGACTGCTTGGCAATTTTACATGGGACCTTAAATACTTCATACTATAATAAATTAGCCTAGGCTTCCTTAGATGTCTTCTTTCACTGTCACTTTGCACGATCACTTTTCACTATCACTTTTCACTATCACTTTTCACTATCACTTTTCACTATCACTTTTCACTAGTAACGGTGAACCTGAAAAGCTGAAACAATCAACTACTATATGTTAGTAACGGTGTGGTCGGCCTGGAAAGAAATTAAGGAACAGCTTATTGAGTTGGAGACGATCGAGATAATTTCGACCAACAGCAGAGCACGCACGAGCATGCAAAACCACCGAAGAGATAAGTACTTGAAGGAAAGAGTGACAGAAGTCACAAAAAACCATCGAAGACATAGACGAGATGAAATGAATCAGGGAAAACCATCGAAGACATCGACGAGATGATATGAATCAGGGAAAACCATCGAAGACATCGACGAGATGAAATGAATCAGAGAAAACCATCGAAGACATCGACGAGATGAAATAAATCAGGAAAAAGCATCGAAGACATGAAATGAATCAGGGAAAACCATCGAAGACATCGACGAGATGAAATGAATCAGAGAAAACCATCGAAGAAATTCACGAAAATGAAATAAATCATTTAAACCCATCGAAGAAATGCATGAAATAAAATAAATCATGCAAACCCATCGAAGAAATACACAAAATAGAACGACTCGCGCAAAATTCTCGAAAGTATGCATGGAAATAGGACAGATGATGGAAAACGACCGAAGAAATCAGATTCGACATTCGCAAAACAATAAAATTTTAAATGACTTACCGAACCCCAAAATTTCATCAGCACCAAGCGAATAAACGAACCCAGGCCAGAGGGGTGAGGGGCTGACCAGGTCCCCAGGATGTCCAGCAGTTCCGAATGGTCCAGGTGGCTCGGCAGCTCCGGGGGGAGGGGGAGGAAGAACCAGGTCCCCAGGAAGTCCAGTGGATCCAGGTGGCTCGGCAGCTCCAGGGGGGAGGGGGAGGAAGAACCAGGTCCCCAGGAAGTCCAGTGGATCCAGGTGGCTCGGCAGCTCCAGGGTTCCCGAAGGTCCTTCAAGTCCGGAGGACCGACGACGACTGAGTACATGAAGATCTGTGAGCTCCTTATGTAGACTTCGAGGAATGATGTCCCCCGATCAAAACAAGGTCGACGGTTAATTACAATTGCGAAATCCAGCGAATTCTTCGGCAAAAATGGATTTTCGGCTAAAATATCCATTCCAGTGGCTATTGCTGTGACAAATAATGTTAACAACATTTACACTAACCGCCCAGTATAAATTATTATTAACTATAATCGATAGAACTCGAGATATCAAGCAATTTGTAACATTTGGCCTTGGATTTGCAAATGATTTTCTGCGCCGACTGAATTCTCTTTTATTCACATTAATGTTAATGCTTATACATATCACGTAGTATTATTTATAATGTATAAATACGTTTTAGTTGAACTTAGTGTAAGTGAATAGTTGCAGGAATATTTGGAGAAATATGAGTGAGATACTTGTGAATTGAGAAATCACGAGATAATATGCACTATGCCATGCACACACTTCACTGAACCGATGAATTTCTCAGGGCTAGACAAACTTTTAAGACACTCATGCATCATGCAACTTTCTGCGAGACTTTTAAAATTAGATTTTACAGTAAATTTCAGTGTTGGCGGCAAACGGAATCCAATTATTATTACTTCACTGGAATGATTAAACAGTGCATTAGAAACTTGTGGGAATATCAGTAACAGCGTGAATTTTTAATACTTTTTTCGGCGCACGATACGTGAAAGGGTTCGCAAGGGTACGCAAAGTGCTAATAAACAATGTCATCTTGCAATTTAGCTTGCACGGGCTTTGAAGAAATGCCATTTCTGAACGCCATAGTGTCTTGATCCACGAAATGGATTTTCGGAGAGAAATCCGCGTGAGTCGTTGACCAACCGAGCTAAAGCATACCGTAACAAAAGCCTACCCTCTTATGTCAAACTCTCTCTCTAAACAAGTCACACGTATACAAGTACGCAACACCTTTCAGCATTTCAACACATTTCAGAGTAGTTGCTGAGTTGGACGCTGTTCATGAACAGAGGTCGCTAAATTCAGACCTGAAATTATGGGTCGGTAACACAGATTGGGTGGCGACACGAAGTCCCATAAGGTGATGGGTCTATTCTATACCTCGTCTGTGGCAAAATGAAACGGCGTTTTACTTTATACGCAGGTACACATATAGCTACACTTAGGCGAACCAGAATAAAACAAAAAGATTTATTGAAGAGAGTGGGTGAGTTTTCAAACTGAAAGGTCCGAAACTTTAATTTTTGCTATCTAATTTTCCGCCAATTTTCTTATACAATAACAAAAGAAGTATATAACTTCTCGGTATTCTGGTTTCGTAAAGAAAAATCCCAGAATTTGCTATATTTGTTGCCGGAAAAAAATATGATTCCCTCGTCAATGTGTATTACACAAATTTGATTGAGAAAGATTGAGATTTTCGCGACGCCACTAATAAGTGGGACGCGAGATTACCCATGATGGGGCGCGTTTCATCCCCGGCGGATTCCGTGCGCCCCGGTCTGAAAATTGGAAGCACGCTCCGCGCCCGTGCCCTGATATAATTTGCTCAGCATCGATCCGCCCTCGGATATTCTCGAATCTAAACACGCCCGCCAGTAAAGAGCCCTCCTTGGCGTGGCAGATAAGTCGACGTGTCCAATATTCAAACCAGTTGGCAAGCACTTCCGGATCTAATCCTGGGACAGGAGGCGGCGGCGGTTCGAGTCGCTGGCGCGGCTAGACCGTGCTACGAGGAAAATCGCGTCGCCAACAACCGGGCTAAGCTCGATTTATCGGTTTTGGATAACCCGGTGACGTTTACCGCGCCGACTGTAAATCACGTCGGCGCGAGGGCTGACGCGCCCCGTGGCCACGTCTAGAGGAACCCCTGTTTGCAATTCGATCGACAGATCAAAGGAGCTCGGCGGACCTCCATCGCCGCGATCCGCTGGATACGTTTGATTCATTAGATTGATATCTCCGCGTCCAACGAGTCCAACCGCAGCAAACCGAGTTTCCCGTACGGTCGCGTCGCGATTCCGCTGCCGAAACGTTTGAAGGCCAGTTTATCCACTGAACTCTTCGGTGGATCTGGTAGAAGCGCGCGATGATATGGGACACGACGTTTCACGAGAAACCACAGCCACCGCGTAATACGAATTGCGAATCACTTGCTTAACTCTGACGCACCTAGGAACGGACATTGTAGGAGTCAAGCCTGGCATGTGTCGCGTGTACGAATCAGGGTTCCGTGAACGTGTTAATCCTGTCACGTCCCTGACACGTCGAAAATTGTGATCCACGAAGGGTCGATCCTTTTCCCTCCGACGGGGCTCGATTCGCTGACGCGCCCGTCGAACGGAAATGTTTTCATTTTGCCGGAACTGGCGAGGGGTCCGCGGGAATCGAATACGCTTGACAGGTTCGATGGAACTTGATGTCTTGACTCCCCGTACCTTCGTTTTGCAGTTAAACGATTCGCGTGACGGGCTCGTGTTTCTTTTATTGCGCCGCACCTCCGCGCTGCCTTTATGCCGAGGGCGGGGAGGGGTCGAAAGCATCTCGTTCGTTTTTTCACGGTCTCGTCAGATAGGTGGGTTGCAACGCAATGATGGATGGCAAGAGAAAAGAGAGCGGGCGATACAATCGGGCGTTAATCCTGTCTTGATACACTTGGCGCGGTCTGAAGTGTACAGCGACGAGGGGGACGGCGAACGTGTGGAGTTTCAGCTGGAAAGCCACAGGAGGGCCTCATCAATCTCACGTGCGACTACTGACACGCTACTGCACTTCGTAGTGGGCTCCTTTCCCTTTACTCCGATACGCTTCCTACGGTATTGACAAACTTTTCTTTCTAACGCATCTATTGCTGCTACTAGCCACAAACTTTTTCTATTAACAGGCTTTCGCAAAATCGCCTTGCTGCCTTTTTACACTCAATCCGCGTGGCCATGGGGTATTTTAAAGGAATCTGATCGTGTTATTTATGAAGCTGAATGAAATGATTTGGGAGGATTTATTGTAGAGTTTATTAGAAACTCGATAGAAATAGGGGGGACGGGGAGAGATCCGTTTCGTCGTTTCTATTGAAATTCTGCTTTCGGGTGATTGTTTCAATTCATATGGTATTTATATCACACACTGCCCCCTGTCATAAATCAGCAGCTCCGCCATATACGTATTAGGAGAGGCTAAGGCGGAAAATCCGGAAGGTCCCGGGGTATTTCCACGGTGCATGGCCATTTCAGGGTGTTATGTTGCCCATACCCCACAGGAAATATGACGTCCCGAAAACCCGCCTGTGTGGCACAGTAATAAAACGGAAGGGAAACTCGAAACTCTCCGAAAACAAAGACCGACGTGTGCCGCGTTGGCCGGGAAAAGTGGATTGTGTTAATTCCTTCGAAATATGGGGAAATCCCATAAGCAGTCCCAATGCTTTCGACCAATAACAGCTTCACGCTTCGTGATGCTTAATGTAATCTGCCGCTGCACAGCGTAAAAACGCGTTATTTCGTTGCGACCAATTTAACACCAGCCTCTTAAATTTATTTATTTCTAATTTCCTTCGTATTAAAGCTTGGCCCGAGGAATTATACTCCACACGCCCAAGCCGCGAAAATTCGTTGCTTGGCTCTCTTGAAATTACTTCCCACGTAATTCCACTGTATCTATTAAGAGTGCTTTCGAGCAACAGCGCGAAGAATTCGGTGGAAGTAGGTTGAGAGACCGGAAGCGCGCAATGCGCTATGATTTGTGCTGCCGAAAAATTTAACCGTGCTCGTGCACACCCACGCGCTTTCCACGTACGGGGAAAACACAAACACCGAGGCACTAATGGAAATACGTAGAAAATTCGTGTGTGCTCGCAAGGCAAATTTAGTAGAGTTAAACTCGACGGGTCAGTCGAAACGAGGTTCATCCTTATCAATTTACTTCTTGCACAGTATTGCCACGCGTAATTCTTCGATGCATCTCTGGTTTATTATAGAAAAAAACTTCAAGTACGTGGGTACGTATGTGTACGCAAGTAGCTTTTGTAAAATCAATTTATAGAGCCACCGTGTTTGTAGCTTTTCGCTATAGCAGCGAATTTGCGCTGAGTTTTTTCTCAGAGTCGTCCGGAGACGATCAACCCCCATCCAAAGTTTTCGACGGTGCTCGTTTCTGTGGAGCGTTGCGTGCCTCCTTCAGCGATGCAAATTTATGCTAACTGGGTATAGCAACGCGAGTAGGTCGGTGCGCCTCTGGATAACGATTTAGTAGGTCGTAATTTGCGAGCGACGAAAGTTCAACCGCGCGCACGAGAAGCGTACGTGGATGATTATAGGAATGCAAAATTTCTCACGAAGATACTGGCTCTTTGATGAGCAAGCATAGAATTCTTCCTCTTCTCCTTTGCACAAACACCCACAAAATCGTTTACCATTTTGAAAGTAATTATCTGAAATCGATCTACACAGTTTCTAGTTTTCATTATTTCGCTCCCAAATTTTCAAATATTCTACGACTTTGTAGCGGGGAATTTGTATTAAAATTCATGGTCAATGTATCGATCAAAAAATTGTTAGGTGTGTCGCCACTCGTCAGGCCTGGCCATAGAATCAGCGCGCCTCGTGCGGGGCTGCTGCATTCTAATTGCATGACGATCTGCAAAGCAAAGTGTTTAATTGGCTGTTAGTTTTCCTTGAACGAACAACACCTAGGGTTTGCCAAGCGTATCGTCAACGGTGTCATTCAATTACTCATTCCGATGTCTTTGCTAATCGCTTGATTGCATCACCGCTACATGGATATCCCTTATCGTGTATCAATCTTAATCTCTGAGGGCGCGGCGTGTCTACACGCGGATGAAATTACGCGCGAGCATTAATCATGTTGCAGCCGGTAATTTCTGCAATATGACTATCCGGGAATATGTGCGTTATCTACGTGTAGGCTGCGGCGATTTGACAGCGGAATCACTGCCCCATTTTCGGACACGAGCTTCCGACCTACATTTTTAACAAATAAAATGAAAGAGAAGCGGCTCCGTCGCAGTTCAGTGGACTTTTCATAACGTAATTGAATTCGATATCATTCAAAGTGTAACCGGATTGACGTTGAAAAACTTTAAAAAAATTTCCATATAGACACTGATGGCCATAGTAGTCAAATTTTTTAGTATATTGTGTTTAGTGTGTTTTAGTATGTTGTGTATAACTCGAGGATTAGATATTTAAGCATTTATTGTGAACTAGCAAAATACACGTGCTTTGCTACGATAGAATAATTAAAAGAAATTACTTTTATATCTGTTTTTCTTTAAGTAATTTTTTTATGTAATATTTGTAAAGTAACCTTTGTACAACGAACATTTATATATGTATATGTCCGTTCACACCTACTACTCAATAATTAAGACGTCCCAATTCAATGTAAGTAGGTACACTTAAGTAGGACATGTTACAAAAAGTAGGGGTTGATTAGAGCAAAACGTAGGAATTGGTTTTCAGGCATTTGTATTGTTAGGCTAAAACCAAGTATCGATATCCAATTGGGCCTAAGAGATTTTGAGGAATCCGTGAAATCACATATCACCCCTTGTCACCCCCTTAGGGGTTGATTAGTGTAAAATCCTGAAATTGGTTTTTAGGCATTTGTGCGGGTAAACTTTTAAGTAGAAAGAAAGTTGATATATCTAGTCGGGCCTAAGAGACATTGAGCAGTTCGAGAAAACAAATTTCACCCCTTTTCACCTCTTTGGAGGATGAAGTTTCCAAAAAATACTTCCTGTGGTTAAACGTATTTCGTTTGGCGTTGATGAGTCAGTCAATAGAAGATAAACATAATAGTTATTTGAATAAACCATTCTTCTAATAAGAAGAAATCTCACTTACAAGGATAGTTATTTTCATCGAACCATCCTTTGAAGTGAGAAACTATGAGAATGACATATAATTCATTAGAATTTTCCGTGCACACAGCTCTCATAATTTGAAAACGATTGCATCGATCATTTTATAAATGCCACCTGCTACGAAACATCATTAACAATAAGGTGAGATTATATTGTGCTCAATATAGAAGCTATTTCGTCACCACTAAGTACGTAAGTGGGAACTCGACAACAATATATCGGGTGACGGGCGCACCTTGTACGCACCGATCCTCCAAGTGCAACTTTTCACAGAGAAACGTCAGTTGCACGCAAAGATGCACGGCTGCAGCTTGCGCGTCTCTATAATTAAACGGCACAGGCAAATGCAAGTAACGAAGCAAGCAGTGGGATATAAACCCAACGGTGTAAAACCGTCTTTGCCGCTATTCGTGATATGCAAAATGAACGGCGTGACTGCACTTAGCATTTGCTTGCGAGAACGCGTTTAGTTTATGATACCGCGCGGCGTTATACCTTCTACCTTGTGCGTTTAATTCATATTCTACGCGAAACACACAGACTTACAACTTACAACCGTTTTCATTATTATTTCTCAGCGTTTAATCAAGCGTGAACCACTACTCCACCACCCCATAATTTCTGTATTTCATCGATACGGAATTATACTAATCAGTAGGTCTGGCTTATGGAGTTCTCGCTATACAGATACATCCAAAGTTTGAGAATGCATTTCCCCTGCTTCGGGGACACCAAAGTTTCCCAAACGCTAATTAGGAAACTCATACAATTGCCTAGATAATAGAAAAATCCCTAAACTCACCTGCATTATCTAGTATATTCCACCATTATCATTTCTAAAACGAAATACATAAGTGGTGGAATAAGTATCTACATACTTGGCCCAATTTAGAAAGCTTGTACATCTGTATACACCCGTCTCCAAGCACGCGTCTCATTCCATTCCCGAGTTATTACAAAGCTATACATTCGTCAGTGCTCTGACAATCCAGGAATCTCGAGAATGCTACTTGGGCGACTGACAAGGAGGCAGCTCATTAGGCAGTGCATTGCTGGGGATCTTAATTGTCATCAAATATTTTGGTCCCCCTTCTTGCTTGTTTTTTTCTTCTTTTTTTTAAAGCTGTCCCTCCGACAGTGGCACGTTTCCGTACCGAGTAGAGACGTTTCACTCTCGAATACATCCGTTTCCGAATAGCCTGCAAACGAGCACGCGCGCGTGCACTGCGCTATCATTTCTATTGCCTGGAGCGTCCCGCGGGTTCTCTGTGCCGCCCGCAAAGAAAGAAACGGCTCGGCCCAGTTATCGCGTCTCTATACACGCTCGAACGAGCCTGGATGAAATAAGTCGAGCATTATTTTCGTGACTCTGGGAGAAATTGTCGTCTCAGCTAGCAGGCTTCTCGATCTTTGGTCTTCTTAATGCCGCGCGTTTGCTTGGTTCCGCCAGAAACGTGGAAGAAATGGCATCGATCGAAGATACGACATACGCTGTTCTACGGAAAACTCTGATTGCATCGCATTAATCGAGATGTAAATCAATGTTTCATAATGTACGGCGTGCAACGACTGCAACGTAAGGATGAGATGCGGGTTATGAGATATTGGATTGCTATTTTGCGTTCGATGCAATTTCGTGGAATGATTCGGCAGTATCCATGGGACAATATTCCGCGACTAACGTTGCCCCGTGATATTGAAAACGAGGGGTGCATGTATACAGCATTATTTATTTTCATATTCATGCTTATATTTGGTATTAGTGTTAATGGAAGGAGAATGTATTTTTATTCAAATATTAACGCGTACGTCTTCATCCTTCAGCTTCTACTCCAGAAGCACAGCCCCTTAAAAGTTTTCTGTAACGCAGTATATAAAAGGGTACGACCACCTGAGAATCTCTCTTTGCGAGAGCAATGGGTTCGTTCATACAACGCATGGACCTGCACGATAACATTTATTTTAACAATGGAAAAGACTGAAGTGATGACACTAGGCAGAAGCAAGTAAAAGCTACTTGAGCTGAAAATCTCCTCCCGGAAATGTAGAACGACGAGGATTTAAAAGGTTGCAAAACACTGCTTAGTAGGGAAGCATGTTAAGCATAAGCGACTTTCGAGTAACGAAATTGAGCGACGTATGTACAGGCAAACGTAATTGTTCTCTAAATTTCCAAACATCACCTTCTTCTCTTTATCATCTCTAAACCCCCCCTGTGTCCATTAAATATTACATTCGAAGACATCGTCGAAGGTGGATACATTTCATTATCAGATATTAACATACGAAAACATACCACTGTGCTTAAATTAATTACCATTTAAAGCGACCCACAATCAGCTGTTCAGGAAACTGCAAGATGATCCACTTATTCAGCGAAATCTCATCAAGTTCTTGCCTTGGCAGTTGTGAGACGCGAAAGGTATACGTGGACCGGCCATGCCTTTCATCCTTATCCGCGTCACCCTAAATTAGAAACCGATTTATCGATTCTTACGTACTTTTCACGTCGCTTACAAGATTCTGCCGATACAGGACACGCCGGTGTCTCCTATTGAGCCCCCTACCAATAACGTGGTAGTTGCAACTATGGTCCCACGGTTCAGGGGGAATTGCTTCCAATAATGTCAGACACACCCGTCTAACTTCTCGATACGTTGAGCCGTGCCAAATCCTCGGGGATGTTTGCGGGCCGATACATTCGTTCTATCTGCACGATTAAAGAATCGATTCTTCTCACTCTTGGCACGTATCTAAGGGATACGCAAGGGCGTGGGCACTGAAGCTGGGCCCCCGGGGGGGGTTTTAATCGGACGCTCCTTATGATACGGAATTTAATCGACCGAATTCTTCCTCCCTGGGAGGCACGGCATTTGTTTAGCCACTTTCGGGCGTCATCTAACGAAGTTTAATTAATATTCTGCTCAGCGAACCTGAATATTAATTGCGACGGTATGGTGGCGAGGGAATAAAAGAGAAATCGGTTTAAGGGAACAGGGAAATCCGAGAAGTGTCTGCGAGTGAGTTTGTAGACGAGTAAAAAAGGTTTCAGGCTATAGTGTTGGTATCTTGATCGAAGTATGTGCCGAATGGTTCGATTAGAAATTTTAACACTTTCAGTATACCTAAGTTCGAGCGCAGTGACATATGCAGCACAATATCTGAGTGCGATGCAACGTATAATCTAAAACGAAGGGAGATTAAAAGGCGCATCACAGTGTTAAGGAATTATATAAATAAATGAAGTGATTCTAATATACAATAGCACTTTTTTACTTACAAAATAGTTGAAGAAATATCGAGCGAATAAGAAGAATTTGGAATATCAAAAGCGAGCCCCTTTTATCGAAGCAAAGCTACGATTAACTTCATCGACGGATAACAGGGGCGACAAGGAATGCCGTGGTACATAAATTCTCCCAGTAAACACCACTCTTTTTTGAACCGTGAAATCGTTGCTACCTCGTAAACTCTAATTCAAGACCATAACTGGACTATCCGCCTCGCACCGACGCCGGCAGTTTTCCAATCTGAGAAGTAACAAGCGATCCGCCTAGTTGCGCCCTGTACCCCAGTAATTACGGAAAGATATACGGCACAGCAAGTTCTAGACCCAACGCGAGAGATAATACTGAAAAAGAAACCACTAGAAAGAAGAATATGCAGGATTCGTAGGATCGCTGCTGGCGCCGATACGTTAATCATCCTATGAAGAGGCTGCGCCTGCAGCTTCGCTTCAGTCTAACGAACCGCAGCAGGTGGTACACGACGCGAGAACATCGTTCGACACAGAATATTCCCTGCAGATCTTGAATTCCCTCGAAACATACATTGTACACCAAACATTCATCCTCCCCGGACTCGCAGAAAACCCAAACCACCGGTGTCCAAGCGAAGAAGGGCCAAGGATCTCAGCGAAGTGCGTGCACAGTGTTAAATCCCCCGCGTGGTGCGCAAACTTTTAGCCCGGACTCGAGGGTAGCTGTTCCTGTTTGGCCGAAAAGAACGGGAACTAAAGCCTGCGCTGCCGCGATGAAAGCGTTGGAAGGGTGCTTCGGCGCGCATCGATCGCGTGCCAGCGCTACACTGGCCGAGCATCGATTCGCGACATTGGTCCGCGTGTGCGACCGTATCCTCAATCACGGTGCTTCAGAAACCAGCAATTACTGGCTGAGTGCGAGAGCGCGGCCGCTTTATGACTCTGAATAATTCATGTCAGCCGCTCTCGAACGTCGCGGCGTCGTTCTGCTGCAAATATTTAGTTTAGACACCGCGAGCGCGGCCGTCGCGCCGCCGACGTGCTGTTTCGGTGCCTGCAAAGTGCATCGAGATTGACTCGTTAGCGGGGAACCATGGGACAGGAAGCTATTCGTCTTCGTGCTCGCACCTCGGCGCACCTTTTCGCGCCGATCGGCGCCGATTATCAGCCGGCGTATCAGCGCCAGACGGCTCTATTTGTCGCGCGAGCTTCGCTCGTCGCGAAGCACTCATTAGGCATATGGATGGCGTGTGACGCGAATGGGAATCTGTAGGAACGCGATGAAATATGACGCTAGTTAGTCGCTGCGCGGTGCAGGGTAATTATGGGCTGGACTAATAAGTCATACTACGGCGCGACGCTGTCGTGCAAAAAGGGACGTGGATTTGATTTCTGGATACACATGTAGGTACTTGATTTTCCTTGTTTTTTGGGGAGGGTGCAGTTACAGCGCGATGCGGTAATCGGTACTTGCGTGACATTGATTTGTTTGTGGAAATGATTTATTTTGATCGCAAGTGAATCGAAGACCTTGCAGCAAGAGGGGTGCAACTTCACCTTTGACGGTTTTTAAGTTATGACGTGTAAGGTAAAGGTACCTATTATGCAACGAAATTTCGGAAAGATTAGAATTTTCATCAAATTCGAGTTAATAAATTTACAAAATGTTAAAAATCTTTTAACTATATAAAAGGCCAGTTCTTTTAGAAATAAAAGTTACTTTTTATAACTTAATCTAATGTATAAAATTAATTTTATTAACAAAATACTAATAACACTCGTATGTACCTATTATGAAACAGTATTTCCGCACTTGTACCGCTGTTCCATAAATTATGTCCCCATTATGAAACAGGGGAAAACACGTAAATCTACTGCTTTTAAATTTACTTTGTTATTCGATTCTAGTTTTTAAGGTTTTTAATTATATAAATACGGAAAGAACAAAGTGAAATTAATTCATAACATGCACCAAATAATTAAAAAATGACGTATAAATTTATGACAATTATTTCAATTTTAAATCAATTTTTAAAAATTATTTGAGGTAGGAATTAAACAAATAGAAAAATCTTCATTAATATTCATTACTGTTTAATAATAACGGCTTAATATAAATACTGGGGAAAGTACAGTAGAATGGGAGACGGGAGAAAGTACAGTAGACCGGGAGATCGGGGATAGTTTGGACAATATTAATTAACAATGTTATTATTATTATTTCGCTTTCCATTTTAAGTAAGTTCGTTACTTGTAAAGACCACCGTCTTGGGCTCATTTTAAAACTGAAGGAATGCTTCCCGGGTGGGAACGACGTCAAATCACGATTTAAAACTTTGACATCGATTACTGTTAAGTTTATTAAAATAAACAAAATATTTTATACCCGGGTTGAGAAAGCATTCCTTCAGTTTTAAAATGAGCCCAAGACGGTGGTATTATCTTTAAAAATGACCGAGATATTACAGTTTAAGTGATGACGCGTCAGCCGATTTTGTTTGAATTTCCGACAATTTAAGATTAAATATTTCGGAAACTATTTGACATAGGTCGTTGAAATTTAGTATACTTTGTTTTTGCAAGGTTATCGACAAATGCTGTAATTTTGAAGAGAATCGGTGAAACTAAATTTCTCACCTATCCGTTTTGACGTGGAATGGCTCTTTTGCGGAGCAACGATCGCATGTATTCTATGTGTTGTTTTTTCTCACAAACCTCACTATTCCCTTCCACTTGAATCATTCCAAATAAACACGCCGATAAAGAACAAGACTTATACCACTCTCATCCTCGGCAGCCCAAACAATATCGACACCCCCGGTACCGAAACCTGCCCTAACATATTTATCGACGCCTGATTCATCGATTCCTTTCCAAGCGGGAACTTGCAAGTGGTACGTTTTCCACTGAATACCCTGTGTCAGTTCCCAGGGCAGACCCGTGTTAACTTGAACTTCACCGAGCTACAGCAACGTTTACCAAGTTTCCCTGACGTCTATTGACAGTTTCCTCCGGCTGCATGGTTGATTCGGGGCAAGTAGCACCGTGAATTTACTCGGTGTTGATGCGGCGTCGCTTCGCGACAGTGTGCTTCGGCTGCCGGCGCGAAGACGCTTTCGGGGCGGCAGTAACCGAACCTCGTATTCGTTACTCGCAATTGATCGTTAAAACGTGTCGTTGCGTACAGCACGGCGGCATTCGCGCCTTTTGGTCGAAGCGAAACGGAATATGAAGGCACAGCTCGCGTTTCCCCAGCGAGGAGGGTTTATCGACATCCCGAGTTCCCTGGTTACCACTATTGTTTCACGGACGCTACGCTCGAAACGCACGTGCCGGGGCGTGTCTGTTTTCACGATGGACAGTTGAATAAATTCAGTGACGCGCCTCGTTCGTTTTAAAACGCGGCTATAGAGCAACTCGCGTCGACTAGGGGGTTCGTTGAAATTTTCTGCCCGATGATAATGAAGTTGCGTAGTCTCCAATGTTTCGTAGGATGCTCGCGAAGCATTTGTTCTGGGAAGGAATCGTTAATTATTCTTTGAAGGGGAATTAGGAGTTTCGATAAGAGATACGAGTCACGTGCTCTTGACATTGACGCGTTCAGGGTACGAAGGGTAGTTGAAAGTTTACGCAGGACGAATATAGCCTTCAGGTTTACGATATGTATCAGATTCGTGGATCTTTCTAGATTCGTGCACGCGTTTTAACAAGATGGAACGCTGGCACAACATAACCTTCGCGTTGTGTTTTCATGATAATAAATCTGAACGTTTAATGGCCGCTCGCAAATTCAGGGCCGCTGTATCGTTGAAGCTCGGGTCGGATGGATTCTTGTTGGCGGTGAAGTAAAATACGCCACGTGTGAAACACGCTGGCTGAGAGATGCAGGATAATATTTGAAAGAAAAATAGCAGTGGCGAGCAGAGTGTTGGGAGATGCAATCTGGGCACCACAGGTTTGCACTCGTAAAAGTTCGTCTCTTTTTAAACAGCGATGTTCTATTACTGTATATCAATAAAGAAATGACACCTTAATCTCCCAACTTTCCTCTAAGAAATCTGTGATTTTTAAAGAACCTGACGACTTTCGGATTATTACAAAAAGTGGAAGTTTCTAAGGAATAGTAGGGAAGATCGGGGCAGAATCGAGACGTTAAGGGTAAAAGCTCGTAACTTTGACATTATTAATGTAAAAAAAGAAATTGCAAGTAGAATTCAAGAGAATAAACTCTTTATTATATAATAGTATATATCCAATTTTTTTTAATAGAAGCACAAATATAAAAAAATAACGATTTAAAATATGATCCGTTTTTACGGTTTTACAGTTTGAAAAATAATAGCACGTCCGGGTGTACCCAGGTGCAACGGTTTTGTCCGAGTTTCTCCTATATGAAGTTTTATCAAAAGTCTTCAAGCCTCCATTGGCGAAGCTTAATATTGTTTAAGCATAAATTCCCAACAACTACAAGTATGATCGTATACGATTTCATTTTCTTCGGAAGGGAATTTAAGTGGCACTGATGAATCGAATTCGAATGTGATCGACGTGAACAGTAGAAAAATCTAGAAGAAAACTTGACGAACGTGCATACAGGGTATCTGCAATAGGCCTTCCAGGACGAGCCAAAGGCTAAAGAAGGGACGAAAGCCCTCTCGTTAAGTTGTCACCTTAGTCTGAAGCGAGGGTGCTAAAGTGAACGTTAAGCTTGAAACGCCATTTGTTGCCAAGGCACGTCGCTAGAGTCCTGCCGCTTCCGAGGATCCAAATTGCGAATATAAGAACAGGGTAAAGCTGCTGAAGTCTACGTATGCGTGAAAGAAAGAAAAGGTGTTTCAAATTTTCCTGAGGAGTGTTGGAAATTGATGTGCGTTTTCCACGTGACGATTCGATTAACGTAACTCGAAAGTATGTATAAGGAAAGACAAGTAGATACATAAAGAGTTTAATAAAATATTTATCTATTCCAATTTCTGCTCATGTCCCCATTTCTGATCATTTCGTATTTTTCTTATTATTATATGGTTGATTTATTATTAAAGAATTAATCAATTACTCTGCAAATTTTGATCGCAAACAAATTTTTTACACCTTCTTTATGACGAGTTACCTCGTAAATCAGCAGAAATTGGGACATTCACCTTATTGTCGACTCTCTGAGTTTCATTTTTTAAACATCAATCGTCGTCGTTGTCGTTTATCTGAATTTAAACTGGAAACTGAATTCGCACAAGTACACCCATCTGCCTGCCAAATAAATCAGGAGGTACTAGTCACTGTTTCATCACCAGTTAACATCACACGCAGTAATCATACCCGTTGCGCACTTTACATCGTCTGCTACGATTCCACTTTTCATTCGACGCTGGAACGCGATTTCCTAGCTTGATTGTGTTCCCCGAAACAAAGAAAGACACTTCCAGTGGCTTAGCAGCTCGTTTAGCGAAGTGTAATGAAACGCAAAACTGCCCGCGCCACCGTGAGGAGGGTGAATCGCAGTGGAGAACGTGTGTTTAACCATCGCCTCTGTAAATGTATGCGCTTCACGTGGATCTGTTATATGTACAGAGACCTCGTAAACTTGTGTCAGAGCAGGTGAAACGTATGTACGATATCTGCATCGGATTGTATGCACAACGTGCGCGCAGCAACGCGAGTGTCTACAAGTCTAACTCTGCATTTGTATTTTGAAACGAGAACACGGTATAAGCGGATGTATCTTGCGCCGTATTTGTGCCTGTTAAAAAAAAAGAAAGAAAGAGGGGAGAAGGAAAAGAGATTGCGGGAATAAACTACTCGCACTGGAATACGTATAAAAGTGAAGCAGGCGGAATGTGTTCTGCGTCGTTATCCTATTTTGTACGATACCATTTGCGTTTTGTAATCAGAAGTGCCAGAATTAATAGTACGTTGAACTTACAATTGTAATAATAAAACACAACGACGGGAAGCTGTAGCTGTATTCCCTCGAAATGAAGTTAAATTGAAGACTGCTTGTGGTACCTGCCAAGCCAGTAATGAAAGCAGCTGCAAAGGGGATGTTAAGGGAACGCGCAACAAGAGGTGCTCCGTAAAAACAAACACCTCTGTTTAAAGAACACAATCCCATTGAAATCTTCACAGGTACGAATCTCGTGGAGCACTACACAGCGTTCCATATAAGAGCGTACCAACGCCCCTACCGATTTGCGACCGACCCGCGCAGCTCCCACGGATCTGACACACGCGATTGGTCGTAGCACTTTCGCGATTGGTCGTAGCACTTTCCCTGCCGGTTTATTACCAATCAACAGTGTATCCCTGCGCGAAACGAGTATGCTCTAACGTGGAACGCAGTGTAAATTCACTATCATCCTTCGTTCCAGGTTCAACGCTTGGAGAAACGATTCTCTAAGCCTCGACCATGCTGTACAGCTGCATTAACCAATTTCCAGCAGAATTCACACTGACGCCCACCCTCTATCACAATCATTCGGCCACATACATCACTGGCGTATCTAGCTCCCTCGATATCCTGCATACACGAGGGCCCGGGTCACTCGGTTGTCCCTTTTATTTCAAGAATTCCATCGCTAGGGGAAACGAGGAGTGAGTCCGCGGCCACCCTGTATAAGCGGCTCCATTATTTATCCTATTACGAGATAAGTGCCAGCCAGATATTTCTGCTGGCGCCACCCTCCGCAACGAAGGGTGACCACGGAGCACGTTCAGCAACAGGGATCGTCGCAGGTTTATAGAGGCTCTCGTGTCTGGCTCCGCGGCCCGTGGGCTTCTCGAGTGGATATTTCGCAACTCTCGTCTTACGTGCCGCTCATAAAAGGCCGGTTTTACGTTACCCGGGATTCTTCTTCGCGAGCAACGGTCACGAACAGCGGAACGGGGCGTAATTGACGAACGGAGGAGCCTGCCTACTGAAGTTAATCCGTAAACCTGCGCCGAGTTAACGCCCCACCCCACCCTATAACGAACCAGAGAATCTCGAGCCCGTCAAATAGTGAAAAGTAAACTGCCTCGGCTCTCCCAAAAGGCCAAAAGCGTCTTTGTTTCCCGCGTGTTGCTCGATGGATAAAATCTCGAAGAGCAGGGAGGAACGTCGAAGCGGAGACTTCAATGGCGGTATAATGAATGATTTCTGCAACCCGTTTGGAGTTTGACTGCCGGGGAGCTTCTTGCGGGATTAACGAGCGTGTGTTAAAGGTCTTTGGTATGCTCGAAACTCGTTATTTCAAAGGGCAATTTCTTCCTGGCCTGCCTGTGCTGTTAGTTTAGTATAAAACGGGATCTTGTTAGAGAGTGCAGTAACAGACACGTTGCTCAAGGAGGCCCGCGATGATTTTCATACAGGAAACTACGTTGGCACAGCCACGGACGTGCATACGCATCCTGGCGCGCGTGTGCTCTTAAAACAAGCTTCCTCGGGCATCGACATCGTAAAAACTTTGACGATGACGAAGAGAGGACAGCGAGGAACGGGAGATTATTTTCTGGCAAGCGATGGCTGCAGCCCCTTGGGCTTTAAAGCCGAGGCGCTGCCGAAAAAAATTCCAGATAGCTACACTTCTTTGTGCCAACGCCTCGACGGTGAATTAAATAAGCTGTAAAGGTAGGGGCGCAATGACTTTGCTTTGAGACATTGGAGAACATGGTAGTGCAAGTTACGTTATTAGTATTTTGGGAGAGCATTAGCTGCTTGATGTTTGCGAATTCGAGTTGTTAATAATTTTTGGGACGTGCACTTGAAGAGGTATTATTAATCATTAGCAGCTTACTTTGGTAAAGTAACTATAGCTTATCGGCCCTTTCTTTCCTTCACATTTTATATATTTTTCTTTGTAATTCATATTATTATCATTTTCTTCTAATTTTTTGTTATTTATATTACTTTCTTCGAATCTTTTGTGATTCGTAATCTTTTTCTTATATTTATATTACTTTCTTCTATTTTTTATGTGATTTATTTGATAATACTCGTTTTCGTCCTCGACTTTTTCATGCACTTGGCGTAACTTTTTTACTTTTTCGAAGTTCGGCTCTTTCTTTCCTTCACATTTTATATAGACGGCGTTCTGTTAAAAGTTTCAGCTTGAGGTAGGAAAACAATTGGAGCATACCTTTTGTGTAACATATTTTCTATTCATTATGCGCATAAACAACATTCACAGGGCTACATTGTAATCATCGTAGCGAAGTTATTATAAATCATAAACCATTTGCAGAAGTGCAAAGTTTCTGCAGGAACATGTTTTCTGGGCGCTCGTTAGCAATTTTGCAGAAGCTGGAAGCAACATTAATCCCCATTCTAGTCTCCGATGCTTGCGTACAGTTAACGAGTACCAAACAAGTAACACAGATAAAATAATTACAAATAATTACAGATGAAAATGCGAAAGTGGCTAGTGTATACGAATTGCGAAGCTTCCGCAAATATTGTACAATCATTTTTTTTTTCAGTTACAAAGTGTGGTGAACGAAACGTTCGGATCAGAACGTAAAGAAGCTAAATTCTTTGACGCGGGCTTATCCCCGTGTATTTACAATCTGCTGATCGCCGATCCGCAACACGTACCCTCGCCGAACATCTTTGTGCAGTTGCGGTAGCCGTAACCACAGTCAGACGCTCGCTCGCGAGCATTTGAAGTTTCAACTCAATCAATTACAAAACTTCGCGACTATCGACAGCTACTTCGGTGGCCGTGGCTATAAGTTCGATCTGTACTGATTTACGTTAATGAAGATGCTACCGGGAGCAAAGAAGCTTCCGCGCAACCCCTCTGTCGGAGTTAAATCACTTTCAATTATAAAATCGTACACGACCAAATCCTTGTATTTGAGTCGAAACGCGGATAATTCAACCCCACCGAACTAAATCGATCACGCCGAATAAAATTCTTCCCTTCGTGGCTCCGTTGTCGACAACATCAGTTTTCGCGATAAACAGAATTTACATAATATTCGGATGTGACATGGCCACGCTTGGAGGTGTTTCAACGCGCGCCCCTGCGCAATATTTCAATCACGCGTGGTCCTACCCGCCGCATCAAAATAAAATCACGAACAACGCCGCGGAAACGAGAGGCAGTGGATCGTCGTAATATTTAAATTCGAACAAAACGCGCACGAGCGGAGGGATAGGGGCGCCAACAAACAAATCGACGTGATCGCGGGCCATCGCTAAGGGAGGATCACCTCTAACGTAGGAAGTACGTGAGGTGGCGTTATCTATGCGGCCTTAAATCTCTCAGGTTGACGGGGACGGATAAAAATAGAGCAGGTCGAATCTTTTTCGTCGTCCCCCTCGGGTTTTGGCCCAGCTGCCGCGGTCTGAATCTAAAAAGCACCAAGACGTGAAAAATCTATGCGTTTCCGCTGTCGGTACGCGTACACGTTCATTCTCGTCCTCGCCGGGGCTTGCTCGAATCTCAGCGACGTGACAGTTCGGGGAAACAAATAAATAGGCCCCAGTACGGCGGCCGATGGATCGTTTGACGTACGGGCTTCCTAAGTAGTCCAAATTTCGGTCTCCTGTTCGCGGAGGGGAGAGGACAGTCCGGCGACCACGAGAGGCTTGAAACGTATTTTTGGGATTGACGGTGCTGTGGCGGACGTGGTTATTTAATTGATCGACTGGTATTGCACAGTTGCATTATTACATTCGTGAGTTATTAACCCTTAAGTAAGTAGGCGCACTGGCAAAATCACACAAGTGGGCGCATGGGGTCAGCAATGACAACAACTTCTTTTTTTATATTTATCGTAAATTAAAAGGTATTGGAAAGTAAAAGCAAGTATATTTGTTAATCAACATTTATTACTTTTACAGAAACCACAAAAATGAAACCTATGCGTTCTGCATTTTCTTAGCGATCAAAGTGGCCTCGGATACAGGAGGAGCCTTTCTTGGAGGGGGCAAAATATGTAAAAGTACATAAGTACATCTTCTTTTACAAGATTTAGAATTTGCTTGTAATTTATATTTTAATATCTCTGTGTGACACTGTAGCCTAAATAATTAAATTTGCATTAATTCTTTAGACAGAATAATACACAATGTTTTTCTATTTTATTACTCTTGGGGGAGGAGGGGGCGACCGCACCTAATGCCCCCCTCTGGATCCGCCCCCGTTATAAATTACACTCTTGTGATCTTTTTTTTCCATTTTCCTAGTATTTAGAGTACCTGTACGTTTTCGACGATATATTGTTAACCGACGTGGACATCGCGAATTTCGCGTTTAAACGGTATTTGGCCACGCGCGGTGCGTTACTTTTGCAAGATAAATATCACGAAAGATACATGCGCCGCGTATCTTCCACCGCTCGTGTCCATTTGATACGCAGCGAGGCGATTGTAGCGTGAAGCGTGACAAAGTGACACTCCCAAAAGGACAAATAAAAATTTCGAAGCAGGCAACATGTCGGGTTTTCAAAAAAATGGGGATACCAAACGCCGCACCGTGTTTGCGCAGTCTTTGTGAAAGGGCATGTCTTTATTAAAACAAAGGGGGATGTAGACTATTATACGTAGAAGGCTAGCAGTACAGAATAATGAGTAACTACTGTATAATTCTCTGCAGCATGTGCACTGCTTTCAGAGACGCACGATGGAACATCGGTGTAATTATAGTATACGGCATGTTCTTGGGAAGGGAAACATTGACGCGATGGTAAACGAATAATGGGGGCGGTGACAGGGAAAACCAACGAAAGGAATCGAGTCGTCGGTCAATAATAGTGCAACTGCAAACAGATGCATCCGAGAGGCGGAAGACTCTGGGCGCAGTTCTCCGATGCAAAACCCGGGAAGACGAATGGCAGCTCGATAGACAGATGGGTTTGAAGTAACGTGCGAACGACAAGTTTCCGGAGAGACAAACTCGGTGGAGATATACGTGGCACACGCCAAAAAGAAACTGTAATTCGATTACAAGACGATACTGCGAAGCAATTCTCTTCATCTTTCTTTTCTGCAGCTGTGTGCAAGGGGTGAAACTCGACCAGTTCTCCTTACTCCATCCTGTTTTAAGTTTCTGCCAGAAAATAGAGCATAGACAAATTTTCTGATTAAACTCAACAGATGACGGTGACTTCATTAATGATTGAAATAGTGTATCGTTGGATTATATTAACCCTTCGTGGTCACACCTTCTTGTAATCACAAGTTGGTCACACGGGGTTCACTGTACCCCAGCGTCATTTTTTGAGTTACCATTTTCCTATTTTTGAATCTTTTAACTTTTCAGTGATAATTGTACGTTCGTGGTACTTATACAATCATGGTCTAATAGTCTTTTTCTAGAATTGTAATTTTTGATATGATAAAATTTGTAGTTGAAAATGAGCGATTCTCCGCGGTTGTGGGAAATACCGATTTTAAAAATTTTTTTTTTGCGATAAATCCCCTTTGGAAGTCGCAAAGACACGGCATTTTAACTCGAAAATTATTCTTGGGGTATGATACACCCCGTGTGACCACGAAGGGTTAATACACCGTTATGCTGTACTTCTTAAGATCGTTTTATTATTTTCATTCACTCTGCAGAATCTGATACTCGGTTCACTCATCTGAAACACAATTCTTCGATAATTACCTTCTCGATGCAGTATGAAATTTCGAACCTGGAGGAGGAACAATAAAATCTCGTTCCCACCTTCATTAACAATAAAAGATTATTAAATTACGAATAATAAGAAAATTCCTTAAAAGAGAGAATAATATTACACCTAACCTCCTCCTTTTTGAAATCACTTAAAAATGAAGAATTTTCCATAATAAACGAAGAATACAAAACACTGTACCTACAGTCTAGCTTCAAGTTACTCACGTACATACATACACAAGAGATATGAATTTTAAACTATTCTTCCATCAATGCACATTGTTGCAAACGTTAAATTTTAATGACAGCTTTATAAGCAATGATCGTCGCATGAATCCTGTTACCTGCAGACGCGCAATTATATTTTATCCTTCGTTCAATATTAATACACTGATTCACTGGGTGCGCGCTCTAAGCTCTTAATACCATACATGCGACGTAGAGTACGGAAGCGTACAATCAGGTTAAGTGACCACATTTTGCGAAGAAGATCGAGGCAGTATGCAGCTCGGTTAAACCAACGCCATGAAATTTATATAGCAAAGTTTAAAGGTTGACCATGCAGTTAATGACTGGGCGATACCTTTAACGGGGATCCTTGAAAATTAACCGTCTATAGACATTTCATTTACATACGATATACGACGCTGAAGCGTGATCTATATCGTTAAAGAAGCTTATCTTTCCTCCGGATTCGTTTAATTTTTTTAGAAATTTATTCCGCAAACATACCAGCACCGTATATATTTGTAGACACTGTCGTAGCTGCAGCACTCAACTTGCGTATCAACATCTTGATTACTGCGATAATGCATTACTGACCCACAAATCGGTTCAGCTTTCCTTAACACTTTTACTTCCCAAGATCTCCTTCGAAAGGAGAAAAACACAATTTGTTGCTTTTGGTGTAACATGATTAATTTCATTCGTAATCTATGTCAGCGTGAATCAAAATGTTGAGTAATAAATAAAACTTTCAAACAAGTGCACAGTTACTATAAACGTATTTATACATATCGCAGTAACATCAGGAATTAATTGCCCCATTATTAATTATTATATACAATCGTACAACTATTGCATAGTAACGCATTTAAAAAAAAAAGGAGAAATTCACGAGCGAACGGAGGAAAAGAGGGGCTATAAAGGGGAATTAACAGCGTGCAGGCAGGGAATGGACGTCCGAGAAGACGCGGTCTCCGTTGAATAATTCGTGACGACGTGATTGCTCGGGAAAGTAAATTACCTGTTCTAGTGGCCGGCTGACTTCGAAACTACGACGGTCCTGTAAAAGATTGCAAAGCTGCCGCGGTTTACCTGTGTGTACACCGAAGCTACCGGAGCAGCGTCGGGGAAGTACGTACACGGCCTGGCTATAAAGTCTCTATGGGGCTTTACGATCCAGCGTCTTTGAGACTATCGATTACTGGGAGTTCCCCTCACGGTCTTCGGAAACTCTTGCCCCGGCAACACCGTCCCCGATCCTCTGTCTTTATGCACGGATTTTGATGCAAAGTGAACTTGGTTGCCTCCCCCGCTCATCTTTACCAGGCGCGCGTCCAACTATTAGGATCGTGATTCACCAGTTTTTATTTTCATGACAGAACACCTTCCTATCTAGATTCTAGGGATTCATCTACGTTTCTTAGACGTGCCTATATTTTATAAGCAGCCGTTGATGCTTCTCTTCATTTCGAATCGTTGGACACGCGCGTTGCAGAATTTCTACATTTGATATACTTGACATGAAAGTGGGAACGATTAAGAGACACGCAACGTCCGTCGACTGTGTAAATTATGGTAGACGCTGGTGGCCGCGAGTGAATTTTCAATGAAAATTAATGTCCATCGACGTGGGTCTCTCGTTATGTGGTTTTATAATTGTTTGAAGGGGTTTCGTTTGGTGCTGAGTTTGATTAATAACGTTCTGTTCTATTTCCAGCAGGAAATTTTGGTCTGACTAATTAGGAGTGTGTTGCAGAGGGAATGGGAAAGAATCGTCCATTGTGTCCTGGATATTCTGGTAAAATCATACACAAATGATAGATTAAATTTCAATTGAACGGTAAATAATGTCTGGCTGCTGGAAGCTTTCAATTATTATGAATAAGCACGCGTATACTTTAGGTTGTAATTCGGAACTAATACGGTGCAGTTATAATTCCATCGGCTTTGCGTTTCACCGTTTTTTGCACGCGAAGAAATATGGCACGCATTGTTCCGAATAACGATAAAAAGAGGCGACGCTGCGATGGACGTTTCTAAAATTGCATTCCACGCTGTAATACACATCTCGCTGTGTTTCAGGACAATTTTTAATACCCTTCTCGTCTCGCACATTCCGCCGTTTTTCGTTTTACCACTTCGTCTTGTTCACAATGAAAAATATTTCCGTCTACACACGAGGTCGTTTGCGCGTAAGTATAGCCGTGTTTGCGTTCCCTGCGAAATCGTTTCATTTCAATTTTCTCGAAATTTCATTTATTTTTATTAAAGCCTGAATTTAATATCGACTTCTGTACGGTGTGTTACATTTATCACTTCCAACTGGAGCTTCGGTGTCGCTCCCATAATCAATAATTAGTTGACAATTACAATCACACTGATTAGTATCGGGACTACAGATTCCACTTCAGACATTAAACGTTTGAAATCCTGCCTCGATGTTCAGTCGGTCTCTGTCAGATTTCAAGTGGAATTACCTAATTCGTGGGGTGTATCTGTGCAATGTGAGTTGGCTACGTACAGTGGGTCAAATAAGTCTCCGTACAGTGCGGTTTAGAAACTTTGAAGCTGTATTATTTTGAGACAATAATTAGCAATGCTATTTTATTCACATTATTCGCATTCGCCTATGTTCACTTATAAATTATACAACAAACTGTTACGATTGATTCTATTAATAGTTAACTCGTAAATGTGCGAACCTTGTCAAGGGGAAATTTCTACGAGGACGTAGTACCTTTACCATGTACCTACACCTGATGCATCCTAAATCACTGCTTTGAACATTTTCCTTTCGCGGCTAATGCATAAGTTAAAGTCCCCCAAACGCATCGGGAGTTCACTATTCCATGACGACTTTTACGAAATGACTTGGAGCTCATCGACCGTAGGAGCTGGTTATAACCACCGCAGGGTGCAGCTGGGGTGTTACGACAATGCACCGTTCTATTTTGCCCAATGCACCGTTATCCGGTGCAACGACGCGTATTGCATTTCTGTGTACCATCGAACTTTCAAAGGCGAATGAACTTGAGAGTGAGTTATTGGAAGAACACCGAGTCGACCGCGAAATTCGATGTTTAGTACCGACCTAATAATTTTCGCCGTTCGTGTTGCATCGATGGTGCGAAGCACAGTTGCTTTACGTTTGGGCGTTGCATTTTCGAAAGACTAATTACCGAATATTCAACATTTATATCATCAAACATTTGCTCATCCAAGGGAGTTAAATCCAAAATTAATTCGCTGTGTTATTAGATGCACGTGGATTATTTAATTCCGGTAAATTGAGGGACCGGGTTTGCGGCTGTATCGAGTAACATTTCAAATAGTAATGGATTCTATTCGTTACCGTAAACTGGGGTAACATTGGCATACGCCGGGATTACATTGTTTTACGTCAGATTAGTAAAAATTAACCTGTTAATGCTATTTATATGTAATGCTATTAATGCTATTAACATGTAAAAAAATAAATTAAACTAAACAAATTTAAGTGTCGATGTATCCTACTGGCTTCAGATTAGTAAAACTTAACCCGTTAATGCTATCTATATGACGAGCTAATGTTACCCCGGTACACTAACGTTTTTAACATGTATTAAAGAAGGAAAAGGACAAAAATTTTATGCATTCTGACACATGCAGTACAATGACAAAACATGCAATGTTATGATAAGGTACTTGAAGCAAACGTAAACATGTTAATTTTTAAATTATACAACAAAATGTTTAAAAAAAAACCTGCCAATGTTCCCCCAGTTTACGGTATAATATAACACAGATCCAAGGCAGAGTATACTTATGCAATCAATAGCACACCATAACGTAACAAATATCTCGGCAAATCCATGTTCCCAGCTTGAACAAGCCACCATTAAATTCTACTCCCTTTAGCTTCGAAGATCACATTCCTCGAACCGTCTATGCAAACTTCACTCGTTAGATTAGACATTTCTTCGCCAATTAAAAGAGCGCTTGGCGTTTATGAAACGTAAAACCGCCCCCGTCGCAGGCCGTGCCCACAAAGATCTTGCAAGGTCGTCCCCGTTGGCGCGGCCGAGCGCTTCTTATTTCTTCGTTTTTAATTAACCCCGGGGACAGCAGTTCGTTCATTAAGGATTCTTTCTTTGGCGTTCGACGGGAAGTCGATACTCGGGAACGAAACACCGTGCAAAATCCCTGGCTGACAGCGACCACCGCGACGTCACTCAAGGCCGTAGAGGGTTAATTAAATACTTAACCAGGCCCCGGGAAGCCCAAGGGCTCGTAAATCCAGACTTCGACCCCTTAGTGTTCCGCCAAGGCGTTTGCCGTCACCCCCCCGCGCCCAAGTTCCTTTCATTGTGGTCCTCCCGCGCCACGGCTTGATGTGTCTCAAGTTTCCATTTCCGGTCCTGCCTTTGGCGAGGCTCCTTGCGGCATCGCCTGTGCACGTGCTCACCTTGTAATTCGAGGATCGTGGCGAATTCGCTTAAACCGTAGACACGCCTCGTAAAACTTCGTACATATGTAGTACGTATGAATACAGACTTCTTTCCTGAGATCTACGCGAGTTTTGCTTTGGTTCGTAACGATGGGAAGTATCCATTGAAACTCGATGGAATTGCGTGAAATTTCTATGCCGAACTTTTGTGCCATGTTATTTTAATTGACAGCGCGGTATTGAATTCGTATTATTTTGTAGTAATTGAAACTCTCAGTGCCCTAGGAACATTTCTAAACTTTATTTCACACTTTACGTCTGCTCGCTGTTGCGTTCAAACAGAGACTACTTATCCGCCCAGTTAGGCACACCTCACGCACGTCTTTCTCTCTCCTACAATTTTAGGAGCACCGTCGCTACTTCACGTATAGTTTCAGTATTTCTTCGACAAGTGGAGGATAACACCATGGTTATTATTATGCGGATACAGTGACACACTCTGTATTTAGTTAGCAGAGAAATGTTAAACTTCGTTGCAACAACACGGAAGCTGCATGGGTCAACAATTCTATGACCACAGAAAGTTCTCCTTTCCCTCCACCCACCGGCGGAGGACACTAGTAATTCTGAAATGTAAGTAGCGCATAGTGCTTCTGTAAATTGTGCCACGGTGAATGATTCACGCGCTAACGGTAGAATCTGCAAACATGAATTAATTGGCACGCGAACTTTCGAGCAAACACATAACTTTCCAGCAATCAAAAGGATCGATTTTTAGATCCGAAGCTCCCCTTAAAGTAGCTTGGAAGCATCTATCACCCTAACGGCTAGCATTTACTAAAAACTTCCAACTCGCCAATTCGCACGTTCCCATCCTCCAATCCACGATTACCAATCGCCGTTTAATTGGCAAAAATCGGAAATCGCAGCCCAGCATCCCGCACACGTATTTAGCCATGTAACAATGTCCGCCCTGGCAACGCGCAAGTAGTCAGAACAACCGAACTTCCGCCAAGTGCATCGAACGGGTCATGAATAATAATCAGCCGATCGATCGACGGCGTTCCGTCATAGATGTACAATTAAACGCACGCAGCGACGTCGGTGTCCCCCTCCCCCCTCGACACCCCGTTAAACACGACAGGTCAGTGTTGGACTCGCGTTGCTCCAAAGCGTTAAGCCGCGGGCACACGCGTGCCCCGCTTACGCGTGAATTGCAGTGGCGTGTGGAGTTGTGCATACTGTGCCGCTTTGTGTGGAATAATACGGCGTGTATACGGTACACAATGTGCTCAGGTACGTTTCGTGCGTTGCCCCAGAAACACGCAGACAAACGGGGGCATTCAGGGGAAGCCGATTGACCGTAGCAAGACCCACCGCGTCGGGAAGACGATTTATAGGCTTTCGTAAGACTACACAGCGACCTGACCTAAGTGCAATTAAGAGGGCAGATGGGAAGGGACCTGCACGTCGTAGACGGCGACGTGTGCGGCTCGAGGGAAGCTCGAATGGGGCGGACGTGAGTCGAGGGAGATCGACGTGTTCTCGGGTAGATCGCGAGGATCCAGGGCACCGATAGCTGCAGTTTCTGGCAACTGGAAATTTCTGGCACGGTTCGGTTTCGGTGCCGAAGGCTCTGGGTACTGTAGGGTATTAGAATAGATAGGTAGAAAAGGGATCACTTGCGGCGATGCAAGAGGGGCGTAACGTTGGAGGGGATCACGCAGATTGGTGGTTTCCTACGAAGTTGTAGTTATTAAGAGGTCATATACGTTTCTCCATTGGAAAAAAAATGCATTTTTTTGTTGCATAATTTGATAGATAGGTCTGGGTACATGTGGTAACATATCTTAGAAATATTTTACGCCTAATACAGGTAAATATACAGGTAAACAATATACAGGTAAACCGCTAATTCTTCCACTAACGTGCGTGGAAATTTTTTTTTAAACATTGTTTCCCAACTTATAGAGAACGGAACTGTGAAAGGAAACATTCATTTCTAAACAGCGACTATGTACCTACTTAGCTATAATATATCCCGCGGCCTCGCGAATCTGTCATTACCAAGCAGCTAAATGAAAAAATAATTCCTCGCCGCTGCCAAACATTTTACATCGTCGCAACGTTTATACTGTACGCCGCAGCGCCGTAATTCACTGAAAAGGGAACACCCGTTGCAAAACAATGTATTAAAAACGCCGCGACAGAGGGATACTGGTTATGAAAGAACAAACGAGCGGGCGAGCGGCTCGAAATTAAATAAGTTCCCATTAAAAAGTCAACGTCCGCCGTGCGCGACCGCAGCGCGAAAAGCTCGACGCGTATTTGCAATATGCAGCCCCAGAATGCAATAAAACTTTATCCAGCCCCGGTGGCAGTGGGCCGCGTTCGCCCGTGTCGTGAAACGATCGTCGTGAGACCGTGAAATTTTAATTAATACTTTTATAAGGCGGGCCACGGTAGCGTCCGCGCTAAAGAGGGGCGGAACAAGACGGGGTGGGCATTTCGCTTTGAAGCCTCGCTGGATCGACAATGTCGGGGGCCACCGGCTCGCTTGGGAATGTCCACGAAACAGTGGACGACGGTGTGTATCGGGTGGCACCATATATTTAGATCATCGTCGGCTCTTAAACCGCAGCTAACGAAGCCGTTGTTGCCCCCGTGTCGCAGTCGCTTCCACCGCGGTGGAAAAAATGACGGAGGGAGGGTCGGAGGGCGCAGAAAATAGATGCGCCGGCTCGGGCCGACAATTAAAGCATCTGCGCGGGCACGTCGCCTTCTTGAGCGACCGAAAATATCCAAACAAATTGTCTGCTACTCGAGGCGCGCGGTGTTACACGCGTGGCCGAGTGACGCCGGAAATTGGGACACGTGAAACCGTTTAGCGTCTTCCTCCGAGGAGGTTTTCGTGGTTCCTGGGCCGGGGTGATCGATGGGCAGCATTGACTCCAGCCGTTCGATCTCCTTTTATCGGCCGATTGATAAAACGCGGGGGTACAGGCCGCTCGAACTCCCGGAAGGGTGTCTTTTCTTGCGCGCAGGAGACTATGGTAGCGGGCGAAGCCTGGGATCGATCTGTCAGAGAAATTCGGGGATCTTTGCTCGCGACGGGAAGGCGGGATGTGTGTAAGGGCACGGGCTTCGAGGTTTCTCATGAAAGAGAAAGGAGAGTGAATTGTTATGGTGATGGAATGCCCCTTTCCTGGAAAGATGGATTTTAGAGTCGCTTAGAATGGGTCTTTTGTGCTTTTTGGATGTGGTTGCAGGCTCGAATTAGGTGAATAGGCTTTGTACCACACCCTCGCTTTAGAAAGCGTGTGGTGGGATTAAACAGTTTCGATTAAGGCGTTACGCCACCCTGAAAGTTTTGAAAACACGATTTTTTTTCTTTGCATTTTTAAGTTTTTAGAATAATTTAAGTCATTGTAGACGCAAAAATTCCCCAAAATAGCCGAGTTATAGGCTTTCAACGAGGCGCGGATGTCGAAATTCCGAAATTTTATACAATATATGCACTAATACATGCTCTACCCATAAGAAGAAAATAAATAATTTTCAACCTCATAGTATCGGTAAAAAAAATTCGTCTAGTTTAGCGCTGTTTCGAGCGCCTCAGGGCGGCGTAACCCCTTAAATAGTTTACTGTTCTTGGGAATAGATTACTGTGCATTAGAAAGCTCCAGATATCTTCTTAGAGTATAAAAACGATCAATGAATCTCTCCGCCTTCACAGTTCACATCGAAGTCTTCTATGCCGCGAAGTATTTTCGCTGCAACTTTTCACAGTCGCCATTTCAACTGCACCAAGGTATTAAAAGAGCCTGTCGAAGTGGCTGCCTGCGACTGGGAAGGTAGTTAAGAAAACTCCCCAAGTTAATTCCACGGTATTTGAGCAAACAGCCGTATGTGAAGGAAAGTTGCGCGTAAACACGTTGAAGGGATGAGCTCTGAGGCTGCACAGAGATGCGCCTCGCTCGAATTCATCCGAATTGCATCAGGTGCATGCATCAAGACGTTTAAAGACACGAACAACGCGACGACGGAGTACCTACACGCTAGCACGCTCGCGGATGCTTGCATACTCGAGCAAAGTACGCGAATTACGCTTTGCTGCTTGCTGAAATCACCGCGTACAAGAGCCAAGGATAAACAGAGACCATACCGTTGACGGAGTACACGTTTAAGCATTGAAACCACCGATTCTACTCCGGTATCCACTTTGCGTCACGAGGTGCCGCAAAATTTATGTATCGCGCCCGTTGCGATATACCTATTGCTGTTCGAGAAGATGGAGTTCTTTTCTGGAGAGCCGCTTTATATCTGAAAGTGGTATATGTTCCTGCGGGTAAATTAAAGAAAGATCTCAGGTTCACATTTACGGGCGACCATTTTTACGTATGCAACTTGCAAAAGAAGAATCTGTGGCGAACATGGAAGCCAGATTGTACCTAGGCACTGTTCTCGAAAAACGAGAGACTCAAATTCAGCTCCTTTCTGTTTTATCCCTCGCGTTTTTCACCGAATTTACAAATAGCTAACATGGCCAATGAAATATCGCAGCGAGGTGGAAAAATAATTCTGGCGTGGCTCTTTCAGAAATCTGCTCGTCGCTGAACTCGGACGAGCATCGGAAGGATCGATTGCCCGATGTTCCGAGAATTACGAAAGGCTATACGATACCCTCAATATCGATAGCTTACTCGAATGGATTAGAGTAGGAAACCATATTCCAGCGCGAAATGGATTAGCACGGATAAGATAATATTGGGTTAAACCGGCTAAATACCAACTGTATGGTATTGTCCCATAGATATCGGTATATTGAAAGCTTTATCTCGGATAATCAGGAGATTCATCAAGGATTTGTAACACAGACTGCAGCGTTGTATGTGCGAGTCGGCGTATTAAAGAAATTTTTTTTTAAACACTCGTTAAGATATTCCCATCGCACGATTACTATTAAATTACACAACCTGCATGTATGGATTTTAGAAACATGCAGGAGCTTCAAGTACTCCAAGTCCAAACAGTATTCGGCAAACAACATTAAGCATTAATGATCGAATAATGTATCTTGAATGAAAACAGTTCGCCACATCCCTGTCACGTGCACGTGCTAAACGCTAAACAATTAGTAATCAAAACGGCTCCACTTATCACTCCCTGCTGCGCTCTCCTAACTACTTCTGATAGGTCCGCTGTAACTGTACACAGGGTGGCTAACCGCACTGTTGATTCGCTGTTTGTACGGTTGCATGGGGCGTCTACTGTGAATGCAATACTCGTGTGAGCAATTAATAGAAGAGGCCGAGTAACAAGTCCCTTGACGACCTGTTATCAGGGCTTTAAATCCCTCTAATCATTCTATACTCGTCACGTTTTCGTGTTCACGTGTAGAAACTAACGAGAGAAGGAGATTACCAGGTGGTTGCTTTTTGGAAGATGGGTGTATACTATCTTGGAGCACTTATCTTTCGATTGAAACGCGAGCACAGCCGATACATATGTACTCAGACATACTCTCCTCCATATTCCTCGGCGATCTTCCCTACTTACGGCTGAAGTGAGGCTTTCAGAACTCTAGGGAATAGGATAACTTAAGGATGAACTACTTTCTTTCATGTTTGTCGAATGAAAAGAATATGCGCGCAATGGTCGCATATGTGTTAATTGAACGGTGGCTTAAGAGTGATCTAAAGTAGCGTCCTAGAATCCGGAATATTTTAATAAATTTATTTTTGCCCCTACGAACCTCTTACTCCCTCCCATAATTATACCATGTGGAAGCTAGGAAAGTCATTTGTTCATTTTCAGAGTAAAATATTTCGCTGTATCGTGAATTATACAGGATGTGTAGATACCCGAATATTTTATTATTATTATTATTATTATTATTATTATTATTATTATTGACGGGAAATCCTTTAGTGTACAGAGATACAAAAATATTACCATTATTACATAAAAAGATAAAAAATGAGAGAAAGTTATAAAATATATATATAAAAAATTTTATACACGCTCTTTCATTATCTTCATCTGGTAGTTCCAAATATAATCTATTAATCTTCCGTTGTAGTCTCTCTTATATTGCAAGCAGTAACGCGAACATTCGCTGGCAAATAATGAAATTCCAATCGAATATAATGCGAAGAAAAATTCTTCTCTTTGATGAATAATTTAATTAAAACAGATCCATGCAATATCGTATGAATCACTTCCTCGACGTTAGCAGTTCCGTAGGAAAAACTACTAATTAATCATTCAAAGAACTGTAATTAGTATTAGAATCTTCTATCGTGTTATCTTTATCTCGCATCTTTTTCGAGGAACCGTTAATTTCCCTTAAACAAGGCAGGCTTCGTTGGCTTTTTCAAAGTGAGGATCTTCTTTCGAGAGTAGAGGCGGGAAACACGATCCTACTGTGTCGTTTCTTATTAGACGATGCGTGACAGACGTGTGTAAAGATGCATGTGCTGGCATCAAAGAGATGAAAACCATACCCGGCTGCAGTCTCTGCTTCGAAGGCTTCCATGAAGAGGAAAATGGATTATAAAGATTAACTTATATTTGTTGGATCAGGTGTTCTAAAAAAATCTTTCGAACCTGAAATCGAAACCTCTGTCTTACTTCGAAATCTCTTAATAATTTGACGAAGCATATCATTTTAATTAACTTTCAACACATTTGTCTTCTTAAGCCACGATCCTTGTTAATTACAAATGGAAGTCAGTGCTCTCGTAATTACCTACCTGCTGGTATCGAACTTTTCTGGGACACCCAGTTTGCTAGTTATTTTATATTTAGCACATTATTACGGTGACTAGTCAATTTAGTGCTTTCGTATCTGATTTTAACGTCACTGTTCTTCATTACAGACTGAAAGTTGCCTTTGTATATTTCGCTAACCAGTTATGAGTATCTATATAGGAGAGGATATTTAAACAAAACCTGACAGGCATCAGGCGAAGGAAACACGTTTAGACGTCCTGGATAGTTTCGCCATCGAAATGTGAAAATCAATATTTCGAAGAGTTTACTGTAATTTCCTGAAAGTCGAAGTTTCACCGACGAGCGTGGGAGGAGCCATATTATTTATGGCAATATCCGCGACGTCCTGGGGAAGTAAATGCTACGGAACTGAAGTTTTCTAAATAAATTCGGGCCGAAATCGACGATCGCAGACGTGGGGGATGTCCAACTCAATCAACGAGGAATATGACGAAACAGAACTGCATTACAGAAGAGACCAGACTTTTTCATCGTTTCTTCCTTTTTATTATTTAATTTTCGCGTTACGTGTAATTTATAGAAATTTTTCCCCGACGTGAAAATGATTTCAGGAGACAAAATACAGAGAGATTATACCGGCAGCCTCGAATTTTAACCCAATCTGTAAGTCGTAGCTGCATGTTACAGAGACGCTGCAAGATACTCGTTAAAGATCGGGTTTCAAAGATACTTTGACAGCCACCGCGGAGCAAAAGTGGGTTCTGTGAGCACAAAAAAAACGATGCACGGTATCTCGAGAAGATTCACCGTGAAATTGTTAGTTCCTCTTCATGCTTTTCAGCTTCCCCTCCACAAAGGCACACACCTTCTCCCTACGCTTTTATTCCATCCTACGCAAAGGGAAACTGAAGATAACTATCTACCATTATGTAGATAATAGTAGCGTAGATATATCTACAAAATGGCATTCTAAGATTAACTGCCTTTAGCAGCTCAAGACACTTCAGAGTCCCCCAATTTCTCATCTACATATTTTTTAAACGACCAACGCCTCTGCCAAATGAATATCCTAAATACTACGGAGGTGTGCCACGTGGGAAGTCCTCAAACACATACTCTGTCCACCTTTATCGCTCTGTGTCCCGAGCTTGGAGTGTGATCAATCTCGCATAGATCTACGGTCCTCGTAAGTGCCACTGAGCCAGTTTGCTGATTATGAATTATACGACGAAACATTTGATGGGGTGCAGGCTGGATTGCTGCCAAGCCCGATTCCATCGGGGAGCTTCTTCTCGCTCTGTATACCGTGGCATTATTTCCAGCATCTTCCCGCTTTCGAGTTCTTACGTCCACTCGAACGGGAAAGTGTCCGGAAGGCCAAGCTTCCAGCTTTCATTAGTTACGTCTTCGAACAACGAACTCCGTCGAGTACTTATCGAACTGGAACGATCGTGACTCCATGGACCGGAATTACATGAACTTATTACACTGCAGCGACCCTGCGCTTTAGACGCTGACATAAACGTTTGTCACAATCGCGCGGATCTATCGGAACTGTGCTGCGCTTCTGTTACTTCACCTCGTTCTGAAGGCTCGTCAGGTATTACTGATAAACCACTGAAATCATCTAAAGAAAAATGAAATCGTGTAACACGTTTCACGTGGTTTCGAGTTCTTTTAATAGGCTCAGTATTTGTACAGCACAAACTCCGGTATGTGGAGGGTGTTGGTAGTTTCAAAAAGGTTCCGCGGCTGTTTTCGTTGATAGAAATTATTTTCTTTATTAATGCATAGGTGCAGGAGAAAGCGTTCAAGGCAAAAGTTAAGTGGTTTTATGGAACAAATGGAATGTAAGAAGAATTATTTAAGCATATGGCTTCGCTTCGCCGCAATTAAGAATAGGTAGGATTAATTTCTTGATCGAGGAGCGACGAAGAACAATTTCTCTTCTACAACCGCGATTCGCACGAGCCATTTGACGTTGACAGATCCGACAAATCAATAAATACGTCGGTCTTATCGCAGCCCGGCCGAAGAATAATGTTCCCATAACTTTCAGGGGTACATACACGCATTTCGACGTTTATTGTTGAATTAATCTTCTTTGTGAGATAACACGTTAATCCGCCTGTCTATTCGCCTGTCAAGCAAAATATCTACAATCTAAATACGTTTAGGCAACCATACAGACTGGTTGGCTTAATTAAATTTCTCTAGAACAATTAGAGGAGCAGATAATAGAGTTATCCTGACGTACAATGCGGGTTAGGATTCTGAGTCGGCGTACTGGTCTGTTCCACTGGGATGAAGGCATGAAAGTAAAAGGCATATCAAAGAACTGTTTTCTCAATTTAGCGAAAAGATTTTAGTCTCATTTCGAAGTTTCCGCAGGAGGGGAGTTAATCAGAATTTTCAATAAGAATTAATGTGACGTAGAAAAAGAACGCCTCTTCCTTCTTCCATTTCTCTATTCTAACATTACTATATTCTCCTTCAGAATTGCAAAATTTCTGTTTCGTGATTGTCATTTTACATCTTTCTTTTAAATGTACCTAAGTTGAATGTTCGCAATGATTTCCTCTTTCTTTCTGTGATTTCTCATCTGCTGCATCAGATTTCTTCTTCCTTTTTTTGTTAAAACAGAGGATGTTGAAGTTAAGAGAGATATTATACAGGGCATCGCGCGCCAGTGATTCTGCCGGAATTAAAACGAATCATTGAGGAGGTCTCGATGTCAATAAAAGAGCGTGTTTTCCGGGTCAAAAGTAACGCGGAACGCAACGTCGACTAGATATTGGATTTTAGCTGATATTGCTCGTCAGCTACTTCCATGCATTTTTCATCTTTATCGTCAGTCACTTCCTTCACCCCTTTCTTGCAGCGAAAAAACGGAGGAAAGCCGTAGTAAAAGGCTCCACTTAATCTCCTGAGTTTCGTGCTCAATCGGTGGAAAGATATCAGACCCCTGTCTTAACTACGGGATGAAAAATGTGTGGGAATTTATTGAAAGAAATATATTGGTTTTCGACCAATTTGACTCGCAATCGACGATGTCGATGTGGTGATGCGTAAAAACATTAGTCTGGCGGATCAAAAGCTTTGAAACTCATGTTCGAACGATGAGGAATATTTAATCTCTCTTCTGTGATTTTTTTTTGTACTCAGAATCATTTGTCGTAGTTATTTAAAATATCAAAGTTGAGGCGAAATGACTGACAGATTCAGAAAAATCTTCACACTTTTCACTTTAATCACTATATTAATCATTACACAGCCATTTCAACTTTGCAGCTTAGAAAGTTAAATCACAGAATTTTAGCAAGTTGCAGTTCATAAATAGTAAGTCAGCTTCTGAGGAAAGAAATAGGTATTGGGCTCCAATAGATAAACTTTTCGTATCAACTCAATACAACATTGAATACAGAATGAACAGTTTCCTCGAGTCAATGTGTTTCACAGAAACCAAATACTAAATTACTCAATCTCTTACGTCTTGGTCAAGACCTAGTACGATCGGCCGATACTGTGTACCGAGTTTGATCGAACATTTCGTTCAACGTTCACCAGAGGTACTTCAAATCATCCCCGATAATATGATGTCTCTGGGAACACGGTAAGACGATTTCTTCCTTGGCGTAGCTACAACATTCTCACGAACAAACAATATAGGTATCTACGCGAAGTGATGATCGTCGATCAAACTAAGAGATAACGCAGCTGTATAATTCAAGTCTCACGTGAGCACAACGGCGGCGTTTCCCCGCGGATTTGCGAAATTGTGTCTGCGGCCTGGTGGCGCTTGAACGCGAGGCATAAATTTAAGGAAACTGTCGCGGCACTAACTTACGCTTGATAAATTCCCGTCAAATACTCGAACCAGTCGCTATAATAATCGTTTGTAACCGGAGACAAATACCTTGCAGCATCGATCATTTCGAAACAGGAACTTAGATCCTTCCTCGCATGAATCCTCAGCTGTGCTTTAAGCAGAGCACTTTCTGAAATCTCAATTTACAAGCCTTTTGATTTTAAGCAATTTTAGTTACCCATCTTTCATTTCAAGGCAAAAGGCAAAAAGTTACCTACATTTTTTTCATTCAAAGGTGAGGAGTTCGAATTGAGTTGCTTCTATAGCGAACTGCTCCACAACGCGTTTCCATAAAATGCGATTTAATACTAATTTCCGAATCGTAATATTCGATAATATTGTGCGGCGTTGGAGCAGATGGTTTCGAACAGTTTGAGCAGATTCCATTCCGTGTTACTTACCGTGCCTGTAGTAAATTCAGAGTTAATTTGCTATTGACGAAATATTCGTGGTAAGTCCGGGAATTAATTTATCATTGACAAAGTATTCATAGTAGACCCGAAATTAATATATTATTAACAAAGAAGAGTGTAGCAGGATGCGCCCAATGCCTGTAGCGCACAGCTATTTGACGTAAGCTGCTTACGGAGAGTCCTCCGTATTACATCTTTGCACAGGTCATGACACTGTGTGCAGATACACCAGCAATGAAGCCTATGGGCTATAGTTTCGCTATAAGTAACAGGTCGTTGAATAATCTAACGCTGTTGCCAATTAACGGGAGCACCTGATGCACCGACGAACCTGCTAATTTTCTATTCCATACTACTTCATTCGAAATATTAATTACCAAACTAGCTTCTAAAAGTAACCGCATCCTTGGTTTTTATATCTGTGCCTACATTCGACCGCCGATTTAAAAAAAAATTCCATCTCTGAATCGGAACCAGCTTGCTCGCGAAATTCATTTCCATAGCGCGTAGAAGGTACCAACGTTCGGCTGGCATCAAGTGAAATTGCATTATGCAGCCTGCATCGCATCTGCATCTGCTCGATCAACGATCATTCTGCGCGCATCAAATGCCCTTTTACAAGCAAGCTGGTGCAGCTCGTCCAGAATCGAGAATTTAATTCCCCCAATGTTTTACAAATCTTTAAAAATCCACTGTGCCACTCAGCAGATACTTGCCCGCGCATCGCGCTTTCGCATTAGCAAAGAAACGGTCTACTGACTTCACCCCTCGCGGTTCCTCAACCTGTCACGCCCAATCCCTGCAAAGCGTCCACTCGAAGGGTGTTAGCGACGCAATAAGTAAGCCGAGGTTTAACGAGACTCCGCGGACACGTCAACGGCTTCTTATCGACTCGTGCGCCCGGTGCAAGTCGAACGAACACGGCAATCAGCCTTAACGCGCCTTTCATGGGCTGGGTTGGATCGGCACGCGATTCCGTGGCCGACGGTGGGGCCAAATAGCGTATCCCTAACGCGATTAAATGCTCATTACAGCCGCGGCTCGTTCACCCTTGAAATTCCCCTTAATAGCGGCTTGATACAAGCCGTCGCGTGGTTCAGCCTTCATCCAGCCGGTTGCGGGCAGGCAGGGGCCAGCTCGCGCGCATCCGCTCGAAAGTACGAAAACAAAGCGGCAGGATTTGCTCGTAGAAGCGAGAACAGCCGTGTGTTCTTGAAACTTCCCCGTAAACCGCTTATGTACTCGAGGAAAACGGACAGGAGGAAGTAAGAGGACTCGCTGATTGTACCAGTTGCCCAGGCAAGATCCGCATTAACCACAAGTTACTCGCCACAGTCCGGGGGTTGATAGCCAAGTGTCGCGTTCTTATCGGCGTCTCTTTGCTGCGCGACGTCCGAAAGCTGGCGGTCCCCTTTTTCCTTCGCCCTTTCGGCGCTTTCGACTCGTGCATATTTGATCAGTCCATGAAGCTTGTCTAGGGAACGTCCACAGGCGTTCTTTAACCCATTCGCATTCATTAGAAGGAAAGATATACATGGTTCGGCGGAATAATCATATAATGCCTTCTTTAAAGATGACGCAGGGGTGGATTTTTCATCTCTGCTGTCTCGTTTATACGATTCTCGCAACCGGTACGCCGAGGTATCTACTTCACACTAATCTCTCCATGGATTCCAGCAGCTGTACGACAACAAAACGCTGTTTCGATTTGTGTGTAAATTAACTGCGTCCTTTTCCTACACATCCTCCTATTGTTATAATTCCATTCCACCTAATATACGTTCTCTGTCGTCGCTTACTTTCTTTAAGGGGTTATACCTAGTCAGGCGGCCAAAAAGAGGCGAATGTTTCTGATTTTTTTTGGAAAAAGCGGAAGCACATATTTTTACAGAACTTTTTGCACTTAAAAGAGCAACATTTAAAGAACATTTGGTAATTTTTTCGTGGAAAAATATTTAAGTTTATAATAAAGTAACAACTGACATTCAAGAAGCATTTTCAAAAATAACCCTTTAAGCACAAGCTGTACGTTCGATGGTTCTGAGCCGCGACTAAAACACTTAAAACAGTTAAAACGCAATCAATGCCAACGGGATGATGCAATCGTGCGCCGACCGAATCTCTAAGCCCGCCACGTGCCCCGATGGCAGTTTTCATCCAGGGGGCACGCGAGGGGAAACGAAATCGCCGTGATAGGAAGCAGGCGCGTCTAGAATAAATATTAATGTTATGTTCCTACACGTCCGCGGTGTCTTCACGCTCGGATTCCCATTGTTTCTCTTTTTCCTCCTCTTGTCTTTGCGGGCTACGTGGCGTTCACACCCTCCCTGGAGCATCTCCGCCGAGCTTTGGCTCGCCGGGCATCGTAATTTCTCGATTCCGTGACATCTGTCGCTGCAGGGTTAAGCCCGCGGCTTCGCGGTGACACCGCGGCCTAGTTTCTCTTATAGATTTCGCATATATATCGGTCGCTGATATTTGTCAAAATTTCTGGCTCAGCTCGCTCCTGAAGGGATTCAAATTCTAACTCGAAACATGGTGGGGCAAATCTGGGACACAGTTGTATATCGTCGCGTTCGCTTTTCCATTGTTGTGTGGTAAATAGACTAATAATAAATCAACACTTTCTCACCCCCCCCCCACGCGAGAAATCGGAGTGAATGCATTAATTACAGAGATTAATCCCCTTCTGTGGGTTTCGAATTATTGCTTTCCAAGTGTGACATGTATTCTCGCAATAAAATTGCACCTACTGAAAAGCATCTAAAATCTCTGCAGTATTCTTGAATATTTAACATTAATTCTATAAACGTTGCACTGCTTACACAGCTCACAGGACACCAATTAACGATTTTTCCAAAACGTAGTTTGCAAGCCCATTCGACGTTTTCTCTCCAAAAGAAAGTCACGATTCCCCACTGACCCAGTGCCACCCTTTTGGGAGATATTAGGATGAAAATTCAATTTCCGCGTATTCATTTAACACGCGCTTGATTCTTCGTTTACTCTCTACACCGGCGTAACAAATTTCACCCGGGTAGTGCCCTCTAATCAGAATCCAATTCCCAGGAAAATATTTGCCCGTTGATGGTAGACGAGCGACAGGCAAACACTTTTTAACAGGCCTCCTTTCCCTTAAACGTCTCTCTCCCGCGCCCGACGCGACGGTAGACACAGTTCTCTCGCGCATTCACGGAAATTCGCTCCCTTCACAAAGCCCGTCTCCCTCACAATCGGGCGGCTGGGTGGCGGGAAGTGTTTCTTCCAAAGCAGAGAAAAAACGGGGAAAATTTCGCGTCAACCTTTCCCTTTGATCCCCTCGTCGGCTTTGACTGCTCGCCGACTATCGACGTTTGAGCTCGTTGGCGGGCAAGATTGGCTGACGGCAAAAGGGGGCTGCTAAGCTGCGTGTCAGAAAACGGGGCCTGAAGAGAATTCAAGCCCGAAGGCCTCGGCGCGGAGTTTACAAATATGTGTTGCCGCGCGTCGCCGCGGCGGTTCCCCCGGATCTTCCAGCAAACTTCGTTATTCCCTTTGCGACGCCACTATCACCGCCGTGTGTACACACACTCGCCGATGTCCTAGAAACTATGGAGGGTAGCCTTGATGGCGCAGCTCGCAACAGGCAATGGGAGCCTCTGGTCGTTTCTCGACGCGCTAGGGGAATGCAATATTACACAGGGTGGATGTTAATAGTAATAACGCGGTCATTATAGCAGGTGGATGGAATACAAGCTGCTGTAGGAGATACATTTTGTTACATATGTTTGAACGTGCAAGATTTGTGCGAGTAGGTTTGTTGTCGGCGTGAACAAAACAGGGATGATTCTTCGTCGGTAAATAAGTGGAACGTGAATAAGGATGTTGTAGATCATTTGATGGGTAAGGGGAATAACAGGGAATGTCACAAAATAGCGCCATGGAGAAAATTAAATTGTAATACTTTAGTCCATCAGTAAAGAAACAAGCGTCAATGAACTTATTTTTCTTCTTAAATAATTTCTTGTTTTATATTCCGTATTTTCTTCCAGTGCAAAGTGGACAGTTCCTGTTTTTAACCAGTATACCGAATCTTTAACGTTACCTTGCGGGAGTATTTGAACTTTATAACCCTTTATGATTCGACAAAATACGCTATAAATCGCATAATCACGAAAAATGGACATTCCCGGTTTTCCCCGCACCCCTCGTTTCACTAATGACTCTCCTTTTCGTTATCTTAAAGAATGCTTGATTGTCTAGTTTCAAATCAATCACATTATATAATTCGTTTGCTATTCATATTCCTTACTTATGGCAGAAATGGTAAAATAAACCATGCAAAAAAAAATAAACGTCGCATCGTGCAGGGATCCCGAAGAATCGAAACGTGAAAGATGTGCTCTCCACGGGGTATAAATATCTCGAGTTTCCTCGATACAGCGCAGAAAGCGTCGCGGAAGTCGCGCGGGCGGGCCAAACGATCGTTAAAATAAATCTAAATGTAAAAGGCGACTGGCAAGGGGCGAGGTGGGGGGGAGAGGAAAAATGTATGTCCAGCAGTCGCCGACAATAACTGCGAATGAACTTTCTTGCTTCACGGTCCGAGTGTTCCTTCCTGGTTACATCGCAGCGTCTTCCAGGCTGACCATCAAATTTTACGAGGCTGCCTCCTTCCCGGAGGAGGCCAAAGCCGTGGAAAATTATATAACCGTGGAAAAACGAGGGGAGCTGAAACTCTCCTCGCTCTCTGCTTTGTTCTCGGTCTGGCAGATTTCGCGAATTCCTCTCGTCTATACGTTCCTCCCCTGTCTCGCCAAATTGAGTTATTTCGGCAAGTATTCTACTGGGCGCATATAAACTGCGAGTCCAAATTGTAGTGGTTGACAGAAAACGTTGAAGTAAATGGAAAAGATTCGGTAAACGTACTTTGGAGTAAGATTTCCTGCTTTTCTTCGCTGAAGTGTCGTTAATCTTTCTTCCAGAGCGTTCTGCTCTCATTATTCCGTGATAACGTGGTATTCTCGCGCTAGGATTTTTGTACGTAGCTCTGGAGTTCTATAGGGTGACATTTAATGATCATAAAAACACTGCATCCACAAATTATTGCACACTGAACGTTATAAGCTAGTACTAGAATATTCCCAGACTATGTCAGTGTGGTGGAAATGCTTTCCATAGAGATCTACCGTCAAGGACCCAGTTCCTGATCAGAACCCAATTCCTGATCAGTTTAGGAAAATAAACCAAATAATAAGCTTATTATGATACACATTTATCCTAACAAATTACTAAATAATTATGAAGTATTTTGAAATTTATACGTAAAATTTGATAGCTCATAGTAAAACGTGCGAATGTGATCAGAAACTGCTCCCTTTGCATTTCTCACTTTCAAAGTTAAATTATAAAATAATTATTATTACGTGTGCACTTTTTTTAAATGCCAAATTAAAGATAAAGCATAGATTTGCTGAAATAACAAAAAATCTTTTAAATTTGGTAAAGTTTTCCCTTTACATGTTTAAAAACCCGCTGTAATTACTCTTAAGTGATCAGGAACTGGGCCCTTGACGGTACCTGCTTCAAAATAATCACAAAAAGTCGGTGCCATTTCCAATCGAATCCAACAGGAAATATGTCTGAGAAGTTTAGTGTTGAATGTTTCCAAGCTCCAAGCGACGCGTATCACTGTGATAATGGCGTATAAACGTGAAGCCTCGGAACGAGGACAATTCTTTGTAATGCTTCAGCCCGCGGAAGCTTTTAATCCAGCCACTCGGGAGTTCTCTCGAAGAACCAGCAGCAGTGTTTTTCGTAGCTGGTAAAAACGCGGAAAGGACAGCCATCACCTTCGTTTCTCGTCCCGGTAAAATATTTACGCTGTTAAAGGGGTGAACGGAGCAGCTCCTCGCGAAGATTCCATTCCCTGGCGGGCACACGACCCGTGGAGAAACGGGCTTCGCTATTATACCAGCGATACCGAATTAAAATGCTAATTCACTGCATTAATTTTCATCTATCATGCCCCCTTTATTCTCTCACAGACAGTTAGTAGTTTTAAAATGTTCTCAGGTTTAATTCGTCCCGCACTGCCACTGATGCCCCCGTAATGTGGAATATTTCTGAACGGTGTGTGACAATATTAGTGGACCTTCTTCTTGAATCTCTGCTTGTGACAATTTTGGTGAAGAAAGCAGAATTTGGTGGTGTGAGCAGAGACTGGGGATCGAAAAGTACTGTAAGCTGATGAGTAATTTTTTTTGGCACTGGGATGTTTATATTGTTTTAGAGGTATTGTGAAAAAAGTAACTGTTCGGTTATTGAAATATGAAAGTAGTATAAATAGATAGGAAAATGAGTGTTCAAATAAACACAGGGATATTTAATTCAGTTAGTTTAAAATAAAATTGTCAAGGTATTTGCTGAAGGACCTCGAAGTTTCAAGTGTAGAGCTTTAAATTAGTTGACACACCCGGAAACGTAGACGTAGAGTCACTTGAAAAGAGCTTCTTAAATTATTTCGTGAAGTGTGTTATACGAATGGAAGTTTAAAGAAATTTAGGTTCTTCCTCTTTTGATGCTTACTCGGAAGTAGAAGACGCGGAATTTTCGCGATTCTATTCGTCGCGAGGATTTAACAGGCCGTGTAATGGCGAGATTTAGTTTTAAAAGTCTTGGGGTAGGAGCGGGAAATGCAGTTTTAGAGATTATCTTCCTATGTTTCCGAGATAAGTGGCGCAAAGCGTGTCCGTAATTCAGAGGCTTTATAAAAGGAGCTTGTATCAAGGACTTCCACTGTCGACACTGTTGAGCTCCCACAAGAATTCAGAGCTTCTGAAAAGTCTCTTCGATATTCAATATTCCTTAGAAATTCGACATTTCTTTGAAAGCATATCATCTGCTCGAACACTTTGAATATTTCTATTGGCTTAATGAGTCTAGTCGAAATAACGAAATTAAACCCTTTGGAGCTTCTTTAGCTATTCAAGTAAAACGATTTCTTTAAATAAATGAAGTTATTATTCGAGATACTACCTACTCGAATAATTTCGTATTCAATTCGATTGCGGGTTTCGAGAAAAAATTATTCAAACGAATTTCTGTAATTAGATAATACCACGTGTTTAGCAGCTGCAGCGTAAATGGACAATTATATTATAACACACGAACTAAGTACGTTAGAAATATAAGAAATCCTGGCAAAATTTTTTTCCCCCAGGAAAAGAAAGTGCTGATTTATGACATTTGTCTACTTTGCTTACAGCAAATTCGTTAAACTCGTTATCACTAAGAAGTTTTTGTCACGGAACACTTAACATACTTATGAGAGCATGATATATTATTTGACTTATCGAGAACTCGGTTTTTCGCCAAGAAATTACAAATGGGGCGGGTAGAAAGCCCGATCGTCTTCTTTCAAGCTCCTGCATAATGCGTGACATTTTAACAACCGGTAGATAGTGAATTAATTTTGCTTCCCGTGGGTGTAGATCGACTTTTTCGACACCCCACGCATCTTGCATGCTCGCATTGAACTGGCCGAGGCGAGAGATACGTGTTTACAATGTAGCCACCTGTTGGATACGAAACTTGTCGCTTCTCGAAACTTTTCCCCTCAAAATTTCACGTAACCATTATGTACCACTATTTATCTGAAAAACTTTCCCCCTATCGATCATGATCACGAATTAAAAGAATTCCTCATATTCCATTGTCTGAGTGACACATGAAATTTGGTTTTGCTCGCCTTTCAAACATTTTACCTAACGATTCAGTAAATAGAACACCAAAAACGTATAAATACAATTTCTTAGATCCCTTTTCACTTAATTCATCTCTCTCACTATCGCGTTGCGAGTATAACACAAGGGTAATACAGGGAAAAAAAATTTACGCAAGTTTCTGCTCGAACAATTCATCAGATTGCTCATCCAATTATAGTTAGAACCGTCGATAGGGAAACTTTAGAGTACTTCGTGAACTGCAGGAAGCACAACTCGAAGCTGGAAGAATACATTTTTACGAGGACTCTTTTAATGATCTTCTTCAGAGTTTATGAATTCTTCAAACTTTGCTGCGCAGCGGTCGACGAACTATGTAACCTGCTCACGATAATGATTACTGTTTACGAACGAGAGTAACGGCACGATACGCGCGTGAAAATATACGCACTTTCCGCGTAACGCCGACCACATGCCGCAGAGCTTTCGAATTTGCCCAGCCCCAGACATGCATATTACGCGTCCAATGAATATTCCGCACTTTAATCTGAATTTCGAAATTAAATTAGAATCCTCAACTTCCACCCTCCGCTAAATCGATTACACAGTTTGCGTGGAAAGCTTCCCGTCACGAACTACTAACAAAGCATTAATGGGTAATAACAGTCCACGAAAAAACTGTTGGAAACAACGTTAATAGCATTAAGCGTTACAATTCCGCGGTGAAATTGAAAAGGGTAGCAGAAGGGAAAGAATACTTGTGCAAAACGAGGGGGGCCGCGAGGCACGAAAGCTGAGCAGCTTCGGAAGCATTTGTTGACGGGGCAGGATTATAAAAATCTGTTTTGTGAAATTCGATGGCTCGCCCCTGCCGGATGTATCAATTAATCCTCGGCCAAAGTCGAATTAATTACAAAGATAGAGATTACTGCGGCAATCCGTACCGCGATTAATGGGACGGGGCAAATTACACGCGATCGCGAGTTCCGTAAAAACACCAACGATCGATGAGGCGGCGCGCCACCCCGTCGCTGCGAATCCAGGGGGGGTGAACTTTCGCGAGGATTCGAACAAAGTAATTTAAAACTTTCTCCTGACTGGATGCCGAGCCGTGAATAGAGCTGTCTGCCATCGACGACGAGAATCATCGCGACATGCACGCGTAATAAAAATGCTAATTATATTGCTCGACGAATGGAAGCTCCGCCGCCAGGGGCCCGAGGGGGTGGTGATCGAAAATTGTCACGTAACGAGGAAGGAATAAACTGGTGTGTCGAAGCATTTCTCCGTGACACCGTAAAAAATTCATACCCCGCGCTGGTATGAATATTATCGTAGAACAAAAGAAAACAAGGGAGTTTGGATTATTTCTGTTAGAAAATTATGCGTATTGTTTGAGAGGAACTAAGTAGATTTATATTGCACGAAGGGGAGTCAGTATTATATCGATTTCCGTTTAATAGGCTGAGCGACAAGTTTCCTGCGAATTTACAACAGAACTTATTGTTTATTTTGTTTGTTGTATACGAGTTTCATAAGATCTTTTTTCCACATGTGTCTTATATGTTGTTGAGAATTCTGACGTTTTTAAACGATTTTACGTAGCTTAGATCCTCTGTTTGTTTTTTTTTTATTATGAAAAAAATATATAATGTATAAAAAAATCCACAAACACTAAAAACTATAAAATAAACTACATATATAGAAATTTAAGTTAAACGATTTTAAAATGCACTAAAAACTACAAAATAATTATTTTCTCGTAGTACAATTACGATGGTGATATGTCACTTTAAAGAAAATCGTGGGACCGGATATTTCATAACAGAATACGATTCAATTTAATACAGAATCAAGCCTCGAAATGAGCGTAGAATGAAACGCGATGAAATTATCCTGCCCCACGATTTTCCTTAAAGTGACATACCACCATCGTACTTGAAGTACAAGAAAATAATTCTTTTTTAGTTTTTAGTGCATTTTAAAATCGTTTAGCTTAAATTTTTTTTTAAATATTTTTTTTTGCAAAACTTGATTATGTTTTCTTGGTAAGATATGAATGTAAGTATGTCGGTGAGGTTACCCCCAATATAGCAACTTCTTCTTTCTTCGGAGTACCTATTTCTGGCATTCACTGATGATATGGTTCATCGATAGGCGAACCTTGCAGACAGCACACATAACCCTCCAGTAATTGTTTAAATTACATGTGTGAATCAATTTGGTGTGTCCGATTCTTATTCTGGATTATTATAACTTGCTGTTTACTGTTTTAAGCTGTTGCTGATTGCTTATTTTGTTGCCATGGAACAACTTTGATACATGATTCACAACCGTATGGCATATATACCAACTGAATTGCAATAATTTTTGTCGCACTGCCAAAGAAATTTGCCGCTTGTTATGCCTCTAACGACAGATCTTTCCTTCCTTCCACCTCCACTAGTATTTCTTTCACTGTCGCCTCTAATTCGTTTAATATTGGGCAATATTTTCTTATACTCGTCGTTTCGCTACTGAATTCGAGAACAGGGCGGGACAGACCCTTGTTTCGCGCCGTACAATCTATCAGAATCTTCGCTTCGGTTTACTGCCAATGAAATTCGATTGGAATCCTTTAGGGTGCGTAAATTCCGAGCCAAGGCTGTGTGACTGGGCCTCTCGTCACCGCTAAGAACGAATTTAGGAGGCGAAAAAAGTCACCCCTGCGACGAACAGTTTTTAACGTCAACCGTGCTTTCCACGCCGGTACTTTAACTGGTCGTTAAAGTATTTTCGCTTGCCGCGGCTTGTTTCTTTTCCTGTCGCGCTGCTTTTCTCGCGGAATGCCCAGCCTGGCGCGAGTGAAGTGGAACCGTTGAGATGTTGCCGCAAGCATCGGCAAAGGGACGACGACTGGCACCCGTCGAAAATATTCTTAATGTGACTCAAACGTGCAACGTAAATCGAACGAACGTGACTTTCCCTGGGATCCTACGGAGACGTATCTCGGCAGACGTCTATGATTAAACATTAACAAGTGACGCAGGGTTGTGGCGTAAAGTCAGAGGGTAATGAGAATTTCTGCAAAAATGTTTACGCCGAGTTTTGGCAACAGCGACGCAAACTAATTTTTATTACAACGGTGTACGATATTTGATTTTTGCTCGCGAATAGTCGACTTGCCAGCGCACGGTAACCATAAAAAAACGTTTTCTGTTTGTCGAATTCAAAGGTTCGTGAAAACTGTGCTAGCACAGCTGGTTTGGTCAAACGAACGAAAAAAAGCGAAACATGGGGTCGTATATTTTTAAAAGGCTGCAAATAATATTGATTGTTCCCTTACGTTCTCGTTTGATGGTCTCTCCAGCGAGGTAATCTAAACTGACACCCCCTGCTCGTTCAATGTTCATTGTTATTGGTCCATCGATACATTCGGCGATATTCGCCGCAGCTGAGAAATAAAATTTCATTATCAAATTCGCAACATTATCCTGAAGTATTGTATAAATGTATGCACGTTTATTTGCAATAGTTGTATCTAAAATGAAATGACAGGAGCGTGGGGTAATCAGTAGTAAACAAGTAGATAAGGGAAACGGGAAGCTAAATGCCTTGAAACTTAAACAAAACTTAATTCAAGCTACCAAAGAACCCAGCATCCTCGATAACTTACACGTCCCTTTATTTCCGCTTGAAAAATAATTCAAATTAAACCTCCATAAATCTCCTGGGCGAATTTGTCTGCACAAAAGAATGGCAACATCGCCCCGTTTCTGTTGCTTCTTCTCCCTGAAAGGCTCCCATAGAAAGAGCGAGGGAAGCGCGAAGCAATTTTTCAAGAACCTCCGCGTAATCTTTCGAAAATCGTTCATCGCCGATCCATCGATCGTCATCGGGACCATTATTCAGAAAGCTTTCTCGGTTTCGCGGATGGTGGATACGTTCTTGCACGGCTCCCTTTTATTCGACCGCGGTGGTGTCTGGTGAATGGAAAGCAGGAAGAACGTGTTTACGAGTCCCGGGCTGGAAACTTCGCGGAAATAGAGCCGTGGTAGCTCGTCGAAGGGGACGTTGACAGGCGGCAGAAATGAGTTCACGTTCGTCGAGGATGACAGCCGGGATCTCACTCCCCTGGCTCGTTCGATACGAAGCCACAAGGTGCCACGAAGTTTTCGCCGCCCGGGACTCCCAGTTTCTCGTTGTCGATCACAGAGATTACGCGTGACGCGAATCTGCAAGCCACCCCTCCCCCGGTCCATGGAAATGTCGCAAACCCGCTTGCGCCGTGTAAACTCCCGCCGTGATACCGATTGGCGTGGTTATGTAAATTGTCTGTCGATATTAATGCGCCCGAAGTAATAAGGGAAATTTGTGTGTAACACGAAGCGGCTCTTGTAACTGGTTTCATTTCGACAATTCGGCAGGCATTGGTCTCCAACGACATTTTCGCCGGACTTCTGTTGCGTGTTTTAACGATACGTATACGCGAAATCGTTCTCGTTGTACGTAGGATTCAAGATTCCAGTATAATTTGAAGTTGCTTCGAAATGGAAATTCCTCCCTTTTCCCTGCAACGAAAGTTGAAACTACGCGTTGGGGTTGTAAACCGAGCGCGTCTCCGAGTGATTAGGATTTACAGTGGCAGAAATAGGTAGCTCCTTTCTAAGGTCAGCAGCACACGGGTGCGGAGTGCAAGCCGCGGTGCATCTGGCAGTGTGATGACGTTCAAGACAGCGGCTGAAACTTTGGTCGCTTTCGCAAATTGCTGTCAGAACGTTTACACGGTACAGTAGGCGAATTAGCAGAGTGCAAAGCGACCGTATTCAATCCCTCTGCGATGCGTTAGTAGCATTTTGGTTATTTTATTTCACGCAAGGGGGTATCCTCTTTATCGCAGCCACCTCAAGTGTTTCCACTGGTTTCAGTGCGGCGAAGAGAAGCGAGAAATTTACGCAGATAATACTCAGAAATCTGGCCACTAAATGGCAGTAACCATCGTCGGTCTCCTTCGAAACGCACTTGCAAGATTCGCTTTCTACTTGGGCGTCCTAACCGCCAACGTAGCGCGACGGAGCTGCAACCCGTTATATTTTAACCCCGAAAAGAAATCACTGCGCGTACGGTGGGCATGAAAACGAAAGGGGCAAGTGGGCGAAGTTTTAGGCGGGAGCGCCAATATTCACCCCCTCGCCCCGCAGTCACCCCCTGATACTGAGTTAATGTCGCGTCATAAATACGGTACGGTGAAGGGTCATTCTTCATATTTTCGATAGGATATCAAGGATAGCATTCAGCGGAGCGTGTAGAGGGTGGAAAAAAAACGCGGAGAAGGACTGTTGAACAAACGATCCGGACTGTCCAGCAGCGAACAATGAGGTACGAGGCACAATGATGGGCAAAGGCCGACGTACCCGATGAATTGTATCGCGTTCGTGGTCCAGAGGCCGCCTTTATGCGCTCCTCTTTCTCCGGGGGCTGCTCCTTCGTCGCAGAAACCTATACACCGTAATAATACAGAGTTATCAGAACGTCCGAGCCGTTTGCTTTGCGCGTTTCTGGCTGCTGCTGCTGTGCTTCCACACATCTCCAACAAAGTGATATACCGCACTCTGCCATTTCTTAATTCCAGAACGTACAATAGCTATTACCATTAACGGGCCAATAGCCATTAGAAAATGTGATAGAAAAGTCCGTGAACTTGGATTTCTCGGTGATGGTCCTTCATCTGCTATGCAAAGATTTTTCCAGAGTAGATTCTCTCGATTTACAGTCTTCTAAAATTCACTAAGAACGTTTCTTCAGTGTTGCAATCGTGTTAGTCACACAGCTTATTCATGTTTTTCAATTCCCAACATAATGGTGTATATGTATGAGTATGAAGGATCCTACCAAGGGGGTCCGTAGACTTTTTCCCAGGAGAGGGCAACTTTGGGGTGACGGTGATGAAAAATATAGTAATGAAAAAACGAGTAGCCCGCTTGCTTTTTTGAACTCATTTTGTAGTGCTAATTTAATTAAAAATTTAAATCCGAAATTCAGAAATATTTAATTTCTTAAGTATATTCTTAAGAAAAATCAGTTTTTAAAAATAAGCGATTTTTTCTCAACTGCCCCTTTTGCACCCCCTTCCGGATGCCCATGGATCATCCTACTCCACTGTGTGGAGTATAGTGGGTTTTAATTGAAAATTAAACATTCTCCTGCATACAGAAGCGGCCATTCAAAAAACAAATTTCATGCTGCCATGTATGTATAAAAATAGCCTGTGACTTTGGTAGAAACAATTAATCCGTTGTGGAAATGTTAGATTTTCGCGGAAACAGCATTCCATAACGAAATTTTGAAAGGAAAAACCGACATACGAGGGCAAGCTTTGTTCCATCGTTAAATTTCGCTAGCAAGTGCACTTTCAGATGAAAGGAAGTCAAAACAATGCCATTTACTGCAGCGATTTTAATCCTTTCGAGCGGTCGTTCTTATTTCACATAGCTTTTGTCCCCGCCACGTCGTTCTGGAAATTTCGTGGAATACGTTTCGATTAAACGATGTTTCGATTAAACCCGTGCAAATGTCGATAATGTGATTTACAAATACTTTTGTAGCGTGACCATTCTATTCGTTTCACAAAATGTTTCTTTGGTTTTGAATGTACGATCCTTGAATGAAATTACGGTGACGTTTAGTATTTTTTCTTACTGGCGCAGGAGAATAGGCAATCGATCTTCCCTTCTGCAACCGCGGCCATATGAGAGCCTCAATCTTCTTCTGTTCCATTAGTTTGCCAAATATTTATCGTCACGTTTGTGAAAGCAGAGGTGACGCGTAAATTGCTTTGCTAAGTAGTCAAATCACTGGCAAGCTCTGCAAATTATCTCCAGGTGCACTTCCTCTTCCTTCCCTTAAGATTTCATTGTTTATCATTCCGTTGTATTTACCTAATTGCCTTTCGTAAGGAGGTGAAAGGGTACTGCGGGGATAAAAGATTTTATAAACAGAGGGAGAAACGAAGGAGACAAGAACAGCCTGTCTGACGTTATTTCAGAATAGAGGAACTATAAAAAAATTCCTGACGATATTCACAAGCCAGAGCTGAAACAATGAAGCGTTTGCGAGAGGAAAACAGTTCAAACACGTCGAGCACGAAAGTTTGTCCCTATCCTGACGTGCCTTTTAATTCGGGAACATCCGCGGGTCTTTTATAATAGAGGCAGTGGAAGGAGTCTATGAATAGCGAAGTTAAATAAGTTCATAAAACGATGGGAAGGAGTTGGTAATTGAAAACCATCCAGATAGATTGGTAAAGGACAGAAATTGTACGAAGAAACTTTTCAAATAATTTATGTTGTTTTAATAGTATCTTGTTAATAGTTATAAAAATAAGTAGAATTTAGTTTGCTGCACAAAATATCCGTAATATCAATGGTACAGTTAAAGGAGCACGTTTTTCAGGAAGCACTCTAGTTCTTCGATACTTTGACCGTTCGATATGGAACGTAGGTACATAATACTCGCATCTTCAGTAATTGTGGTGGAACCAGGCGACGTATGGTTTCGCAGAAAAAAATGGTATTTCCTTACAGGGAATTCGATACAATCGTGGCAAGAAGTTAACGCGTTTCGCAAGCAATTTCCTCGTAAATTCTCTCGACACTGGGGCCGACCGGCTTCGAGCTATACTTTTTCAAGAAACGAAGCGCGGCTCGATCGCAGAAACGCGAAGGGCATGATGCATAGCGGAATTATCAGTGAACTGGGTACTACCGCGTACGAATCAGTTCTGGACACGCTGAGTTATGGACATTCGAGTAGCGTTATTAAAAGCCATTATTCAAAACACACGCGCCATTATCGAGACTTTTCAGGAGTTACGAGTACTCTGATCTGATGCATCGTTGGCGTTGTCCGGAACGTGGTAATTGACTTTCGCGTCGTAGCAAAACACTTGTGAAACCAATATTCAACTATTTTCTAGAATAATCAACAGTAGCCATACACATTTGAAGAGCCCTTGTAGAAAACTGTAAGTGCCAAAATTAAAAAAAAAAATTATCGGAAAATGTTCTACGTGCCGATCAGAATTGGGCATTATTCAAAAAAAAAAATTATTAATTCGGATATTATTTATATATTTTTTATATATTGCTTTATACATATATTTTTATAAATATTTTTCACATAAAATGAAAAATCAGATTCGTCGAAACTTCCCCGAGGCTCACTAAAACGTTTACAGTAATTCCCCCGATTTGAGTAATATTCAGAGTAATTCGATACAAGGCAGTCCCTAAACTGACTGAAAATTTTCAACAGAGTGAGATCCATGAACCATCTCAGTTTCAGAGGGGCGGTTTTGTAATAACCCGTATTATTCTTACGTTCGTGTTAGTATGCTGGAGTAATGCCGGGGAATATACAGCGACTACGATTAAAGGTTGCTGCGTGAAACCGGAGGATATTGAATTCGCGTGTGGCGGGGCGAAGTTTCATAGTTGGAGCTCGCTCGAAAGTAACATCCACGAGCGTGTATCGTGTATCCCTTTATGATGACGTTAGTAACCCGCGAATATCGCCCGTGTCCTTTGTAACACGCTGGGGACGGATATCGATTCTGCGAGGCGAATAAAACTGACGCTGGTACGTTTACGGACAAGCGACACTCACGAGCTGGTCTCTGTTACTCGGCGACAGGGATGTTCTCTTGGCGACGCTGGTTAACAAAAGCTCGTGAATTACCGATGGTTGCCCGGGGTGCGTTGAATGACTTCCCAGCGAAATCACCAGGGAACAGAGTTAAGCGACTAGTGAGCCAGCAGAGAACTCTGTCCTGTGCCAATCTCGCGGAGGATGATGATCGAAACAGATAATAACGTTGGGACCTGTGTGTGCGATTTCGACTTCGCTCCGTGTTTGACTATTTGTAGTTTACATACGCTCATGAGCTACATATTTGCGCTACGTATTAACAGTTGTATGAATATTGGGGAACAGCTGTTGGATGCACAGAGGTTTGCACTGGATCCTCCCTCTTGTTGATAAAATTCCGGAGCAAACTAAACGTATAATTCTATTATAAGACTATACTAGAGAACGGAAAAAGGCGAGGCTGCAGTGGTGACACTGTTGACAAGCCTAACCGCGAACTATAAACTAAACTAAAATAGGGACAACAAAATTAACATTACAAAAAGTAAGAATACAAAGAAGTACAGTAATCTTAACTTGTTAATCTTAAATTAGCTTAAAGTAGTATTAGCAATATTAACTTGAGACTTTAAACTAAACATGAGGAAACACAAAAGTAAAGTAAAGTAAAGGAAATTAGAAAAAAAGTAAGTAAAAAGTAAAAGTAAAACTAAAAGTAGGTAAAAAAAATCGTTTAGGTACTCATTATTGGAGTAAAAGGAAGAAATCCAAAGTGGAGACACACTTGTCGCGATAAATAAGAAAGCACAATACAAATTACAAAGCTCATAGCTGTTGAACAGTGTTGGGTAGTACCCTGCGCGCTACAACCTCGAATACAGCAAATTACAGAATATTCTTTCACGTGCCACCCCTTACGACGCTAACCAACAAGCACGCCAGTACGATTTTGTTGACCAGTGTTCAATAACGTTCTGTCGCTGATAAATAATCCACTCGTGCCAGAGTCAAGACGCCATGCGAGGCGCTTGTATCCGATATCGGCGAGTACTGGCGCGAGGCAAGGTATCGGGAGTCGGGGCAGGGAAGACGATAAATCCGCTTCGCGACTCGTCCCCCGTGTTCACGATGAAACGAGGAAGGAGGATCTGCCCAGGATCCAACGGTACACGATTTAATCCCATTAGCAAGCTCGTCGTTTACGAGGGAGAGAGGAAGTCTCTCGCGGTGGCGGGCTCTCCTCGATACGCCCCGGGATCCTTCGATTTCCGTTGCTCACGGCCGGCCAATCTTTGACGTTGAGGTCGCAGGTGAGTTTTACGGTCCCGAAACGGGAATAGAAATTCAAGCCGTCGCCACGCCCCCGCGAACCCTCTCGATGTCGAAGGCCGACGGGTAGTAACGTCGTAAAACGTGCCCCAAGTCTTCTCCCGTCGAATCCGCTTGAAATATTGCCCCGAAAATCAACAGTCCGCGTCGAAGCACGCGGCAGGAATTATTCACGAGAATAAAAAGAATTCTGAGTTGTTCCATGAGCAAGGCACCAATAATTTAATAGGAACGTATAGGAACGAACTTCCTCTTGCAAATCAGCGCTTCGTTCCTGTACACCTGCCGTAAAATCTAAGCTTCAGTATTTGACTAATGGGAAATGCTCCATTCGCGAGTTGTACTATCAATACAATCTCGTCCTTTACCAGAAATCGTCAGAAAGGAACTGCTTTTTCGCAACAGACCCTTGAATTCTATATTCCTCGGAACGGCCGATAGCATTCCCTGTACCTCGGCAGCTGAAATAAACGCGCGCTCTTTGAAGGCGTTCGCGAAGCGTGTAATCCTAGCGGTTCAATCAAATTCAAACTCACCGTCCGGTTTCATTAAAATAAGTCTAACTTACCGGGCGGTCACCAGCGGGAATATATATTTCAGCATCTGTTTGCGCTGAATGCGGTATCTATGGCGCGTATCCATTACGCGCGCCCATCGATAGGGAATTTCGCGACAGAAAATCGGAGGGAAGTATCGACACGGTGGCCGGCCGTGATATAACCCGATATTCCAGTCTTCTTTGTACGAAATTCCCGACGAAAATTGCGACGCGGGCAATCTCGCTGCGAAATTTCGTTGACCCCCTTTCTCCCGGGCCGAAATTAAATAAAGATAAATAAATTGCAGAGTTCGTTTCGATCCCTCTGTTGCCCGTGAAATCGCTCCGAAGGTCGATTAAAGAATTGGACAAAGGAGCGGCGAATTTGCGGCCGTTGGCAAGTTACGCAAAGGAACGCAAAGCAGATTTATCGAGCGATTCGTTCCGCAGATCCAGCCACGTATTTATACAAATGATCGAGTCGTGAACTTCGAACATTTCGAGACATTCGGCGACGAGGCGAACACCCATGCTGAAGGGCTCCATTCGCGTAAAAATAAAAAATAAAAAATGGAGAGAGGAGGGCGAAAGCTCCTCGGTATTTCATCAGGCTGGACCTCTGTGTACACGCTTTTGTTTATACACGAACACGGATAAACCGTGGAACGAAGGCAAAGCGGCTTATCGCCTCTCTGCGCCGATCACGATAAACTAACGTAACACTTTCCAAAAGACTCGGTGTGTATCAACGTCATCGCGTGCAACAAGTCTCGGTTTAACGACCACACGTGAATCGCGACGAATGGCGCGCTTCGCTCTATTTTCCACCTTTAATGTGGCTGAAACTTGTATGAGCATGAGGAACGTCCATTTGCAGTGGAATATTGTGATATTCACGTGTGCCGACGGAAGCACCACTTGTCCGGAATTGTTCCTTTTGCGTCTCAGGATCCACTCGCATTCTTTTATACTTTTATGCAGTGGCAGGGAGAATACGCGCCGTGTTAGATGCTCTAGGAATTATTGTCACTCTCGTGACAGCTTCGACGGCAGGAGATGTTTCCAATTTTTTTAAACTGTTGAGGTTTGTAGAGGAGCTCGATAGAAGACTTCCTACTTTTCTGTATACAGATTTTGAAAACTATAGGGCGATATAAAATAATTGTTATAAAGAAAGTTTAATGGTTTTTTATGCTGTATAAAACTGTGCACTCGATTTGTTTAAAACTTGTGGTGGGGAAGATTTTACTGTATAAATTACCATTTTTAAACAATTTGATTACACAGTTTTATAGATCATAAAAAGTTTTCATTGTAATAACTTTTTTATATTCACTATAGTTTTAATAATACTTATGCACGGTGTTGAATTCGTTAGTTCTTGGAATTATCAGCCATTAGCGCTGATAAAGTTTCATTTCTTTCTGTTGCAGATTTTAAAGCAGATTTTCAAGAAATTCCGGACTATCACGAAGCAATTCGAAAAGGCAGTTTTCCCGTTTTTAGTTCCTAAATAGTTAGATTTAATAATGAATTAAACTCTGAGTGACTTGCTATTCTTAAGGAAAGCGTGGTCGCGCTTATCGTTGATTCGTACTACTTGCAGTCGGTACTTTCGATTTACAGCTGAAAACGTGTTTCAGATTATGTATATACATACTGTTCAATAGTTTCTTCTTCGGAATTCAAAGTCTCCACAATATATTCTATCAGTATACCTACCCGTTATTTTCTGACATCTTCAAACTTCATATTTACTGTTTACAGCCAGCAATATTTGCACAACTCAAATTGTAATCCAGAAGAGGGTCAGATGCTAAAATGTTTTTTATTCCTACGTCGCAAGTGATCTCACAAAATTTTTTTCACAATGATCGTTCCCGTGTAAAGTGTGTACCTACAAAGGGCTGGTTTCATTCGTTTATCCTTGTCACCGTGACAATCTGTGTTTCGAACAAATTCCACAGATGGCCATCGATACGCCTGCTGTTCTGCTGCGTGCAAGACACTGACAAATGATGGTTGATACGAAAGATTGACGGTGAAGGTGTCAATCAACGTCAAGGGCGCTTATTACACGCGACCAATGACGATAGGATTTTGTCGCGTACGAGGGAGCGATGAAACATTTCTCAGGTTTCATTGTATCCCTTCACAACCGTTCGTTGCCATCACTTTTGTCGCACAGCTTTCTAACTTACATTGTTAAATAATTGAGCTCATCTCGCTCTTAAAATACTATTCTCTAAACCGACGTCTGAGCACCTACACCGAAGAAATTTCGCGCAGCTCCAGCCTTCCAAAGCAAAGCACTTGCAAGCGAATGAAACATCTCGTGAAAGCCTGCGATACAAAATTGCACGCGATATTTAGCACCATAGAGAGCTAAGGGAGTTATGCGCACCGTTCACGAGCAAGTACGCGTTAGGATTCATTGAATTATTCGGTCCGGTACAGTGATCGCGGATAGAAGTTTCATCTTCTCGTGGGAGCCAACGATAAGATGTATCTTCGTGTATCCAGCTTCGCAAATCCGTGTTGTCCTCTCACGAATTATCTGCGGCGGCTACCGAAACTCCTGTTTTTCCCGTGTCGCAGAACGTGACTGCGCAGTTTACTAATGAATATGGAACACAGCTTGGGGAGTGGATTAATTATTATTCGATTATCTTGAACGGAACCGTGTCGCGTTATGCGAAACAATTATTAATCACGCGATGCCCCATCCAAGGGAAGATTAATTCCGTTGATAGAGGACTGGGAAGTCGATCAGATCGTTTGCTATCGACTGCTCGGATCGGACGTTAATTTCTTGCAGCCCGCAACGCTGTTAGCATACTGAGATCGGTCAATTGATTTCACAATAATCTTCCATTCGTTCCATTGAATATTTTATGCCTCGCACAGCTCCGCATGATGCAACGCACACTTGCCATCATTTCAAACGCAACGTATCCAAGATTCATGGTCGCTGTTTAAATTTTCATCGGATCCAACCTAAAGCGCTTCTACTTCGCTGGGATTAAGTGGATGTAATACGTTAAGCCCGACGTGAAGAAGAATTCGTCTGGGTTACGAGAAACGTGCGACGAATCGTCGGTCAGAGACGCCAGACACGAAGAAATGCTTCCAATAATCTGCTTTGTAAATCAACGATGGCGCACGTCGCGACCGCGGTGGAAACGATTCGAACGTAGATCCCCCGTAACCCGCTAGCATGAATAATGCAGCCCCGTCCCCTGAAAGTCGTCAGGGTAATCGTCCTGAAACGATTTCCGCTTGTAACTCGAATCTCTTTTCGTCGAAACAGAAGATTCACGGATACGGCTCGAGATCGCTCCGTGACGCGATCGTCTTCCTATCACCGGGGCTTCCTGGCGACAGAAATCACCGGGCGAATAAACGATTCGCGATAACCGGCAAAATAAAAAGCCTTCCAGGAACAGACGTGATATTAATGACGTGAGATAGGAATTAAATGGTGAATTGCTTCTCCACAGTCTTCGAGTTAAATATGTTTTTTCGCGTGACACGAGTTTCCGCACCCTTATGAATGATTTAGCAAGTCGCACCAAACTTAATTTGCAGCCGGTTATTCGTGTGGCACTTATAATTAGAAAATGGCAGCAAATGTTCGAAAAGGGGGATGTACCTACAATTTAATGAGGTCGTGTACCTTATTCGACGAATCTACGTTTGACAATTCTAGCATAAAATTTCATGTGCAGAAATACATTGAAATGGGAATAATTAGGTACATTTCCCTCGAGCGAAAACGCAGAAGCTTTGGAAGCTACGACAAGTAAGTACAAAGAGAATGTTCTTAGAGAAAGGAAATGATTTGAGGAACGATGCCTTCCTATCAGAAGATTGCGAGTGAATGGGCTCCCTTTTATACCGCTTCTTAACAAGCAAATTCTGTGATGTTCGTTTAAAGCATATACCCTCGATACCAGCGCTGGGGAAAAATCGAAATGGTTTGAGAAAAAATATTAATCACTGATATGTTTCCATAAGCAAATAATATTTCATTTAATGCTTAAGTCAAATACTACATATTTGGAAATACTATTTCATTAAATGCTTAAATTATGAGCGAATACTATTTACTATTTACACTCGGATTTGAATATAGGAAATAGGGGATCGAACATAGGAGATACAAATTTCAAAAGCAAACATCTCCCAAATGTCGCTGGTTACCTTCTTAAGATTACATATAGTCAAGTAAAGATGTCTCGCAGGTATTTCTGAACTCAGAAATGTATGTTTACACGCATTTATTGTTGTCAGTGAGTCAGTCATTATTTGAAATATTAAATAAGTATCGTTTAAAATATTATTATCTGAAACATTATTTTCTTATATTTCAATGAAATACTCATTTCACAATATTATTTGTTAAAGTTAGTATTAAAATATATATTTAAAATACTATTTCTTTGTGTAACTACTATTTAAAAAAAAAGTTTGTCAAATCCTGTATCACTCGAAGAAATAAAGGTATTTATTTCTATTTATTTACTTCAGAGATCTATTTTCCCCAGCCCTGCTCGATATCTTATTCCGTGGTACTCTGTTTTGTTGCTGATTCCTCATGGCGCAGACGTCTTTCGGCGTCGACTAACGGGGCGCGAAGCGGTAGCGTGCAAGCTGCAAAAGTGGAGAGAAATTAATTCCGAACGCGTCGAAAATGATCGTACACTTTGAAGCGATCTTCAAACTCTAATTTCATTAGGCAACGGTCGACTAATCGCGTCAAAGGAACCGGTTAACTCGAATCCCGGGATTGGAAAGTGCGGTTGGTTTCGTGTAATCGACTAGACTCGATTGAAACTCCAAGTGTAAGTTACCGGCGTCGCCCGATAAATGCACGCAAAAAGCGACCGCTTCGGCCGCGTCATTCGATCCGATAAATCGCGGAAAATCAGGGCGAAACTTGCACTTTAGTCGGGAGACCCGGCGTGCCATCGATCTGTGTATTTTAATTAACGGCTGTTTAATTCAGATCGTCGGCAACGACTTCTGCATTGTTGACTCTCGAGCAATTTATGGTGCCATTACACGGCGCAAAGAATTCTTCGCCGAAGTTGTATTCGCGGTATGAAAATTCCTTGTTCGGGGCTTAGAATTGATCGTGGAATACCTTTGATACTCGTAGTTTATTTCTGAGTGAGGATTCGACGTAGGGTCGGAATTAATAAAATTTGTAGTACTCTTAGGGTTCATTACTCAACTAATTAATCTTTTAATTGGACGATTTTATTTTTTGCAGGTGAAGGTGTTTCCATGTAAGAGCATTCGTTGCAATTTGGAATGCGGTGATAGGTTTTTGATGATAGCAGTAATATTTCTTCTATTTCGTGGGCGAAGTTAGGGTAAAGGTAGGTCATATAAAATGGCACGCAATATGAAACATCGTAAAATTTCGATAAAGAAATGACAAACCAATTGCAAAAATTAAATATTTATCATTAAATATGTTTGAGCTTAATTATCCAAAAATAGTTTACCAGTATTTTTCTGCTTAGTATAATTCGTAATTTCTTATTGGAACCTGAGTGGTTATATTATAATATTATGTTACAAGCATGTAATTTTTTTATTTTTATTTTTTTTTCTATTAATAAATGGACCAAATGTGTCCGCCGCTTTCAGTGGCCACACGAAGAAAGTGGGGTTTGACAGATATATATTTGTTTATTTGTATCTTCTACCTACGTAATAAATCTTCATTTTTAGTACCAAAAGTAAAGTTTTTTCAATTTTCTTTACAAATTTCCTGGGTGTTCCATATTAGATATACCACTTTTTCGAACTGCAGATTCTCTCTCTTTTTAGTCTTTTTAGTATAATTTCAAATCTTTAGAATTTTTCACATTTGACTACGTAAATGTGATTATGCATTAGTTAGAATAAGTATACTTTTGGCAAGCTTCCGAAATTAGGTGTTCCATATTACATACGTTTTTCCTACCAAGAATGGAGACATTGTTACTTTTGCCCTCAGATTACAAGGGCATTTTTTTCTTCGCATAGAAAAAAAACAACCCTTGCCTTTTCTGGTACATGGACTTCTTTAGAAAAATCGTGAACAGTACTATATTTGCTCCGTTTATTTTTCTCGTCCGTCATTTTTATTTCAGGTTGTATCATCGTGGAGCAGAGATGTTGCGCTCGATCCGCTTTAAGAAGACTACAGGAGGAGAAAGAGCAAAGAGGTTTTTCTCCTTCTTGCCAACTAAAGGTAAACATTTGAACGAGCATACATTCAAACGAATCAGCTACCTCGTTATATCGCCTCGAACATCATCAAGTTGTATTACAATCCTCGTGCCTCTTCCTCGTCAACTTGTCTCCTTACTCTTATAAACCCGGTATCGCGAAGCTGGCTCATATTTTTTGCAAAAAACTTGAGCGAATTACAATGCGGCGTAAATAGAGACGGATGTGCTAGGAATTTAATAAATTTGCACGAGAATACTTCAATTGAAACGTAATCTGAATATTTGTTACACATATAATACCTGTTACCAAGCTAGGAGTATTGACACAAATATAATTTTTTTTAATTCGTCTCAGAAACGTTTCGATTAAACGGTGAATATTTAAAAATAAAATTACATATATTATCAAATATACTCGTGGATATATATGCAGAAAACAATTCGATGGGGAAGCTGAATTTCGCATTCCACTATAGCGAAACAATTTTATTTATTTATTCACAGCACAAGCTTCCCGTGTTAACGTTTTCGTTTATGCTGCAGCTGGTACTACATCCTTTCCTCCAAATGCAGAAATTAAATAAGAGTAAAATAACCCATGTTAAAAATTGTAACACGAAGTTATGTTGCATAATACGAAATATATTACTCGAAATTAGTGATAACATATATTGAAAAATTGACGAAGACCTTACGCAATTACTTAGACTCTTAAAAAAGTTTGCATTTTCTTTAATAATGATGAACGATTCATTTTGAAAAATGTTCGTTGCAACGTTTCGAAGACGTTTTGAAGTTTAGAGTCTGCGATGCAAGTTTGCTGTGCTGACAACTTCTATTCAATGTACTTCATTTCAGAGTTGCAGAAACTCTGCAGAATATGTAGATTCTGAATTCCTCTCCTTACGGGGAAGGAAAAAATGGAAATCAAAGCCTCGTGATGTAAGTTCAAGAAAAATTGCGACATCAAATCTGTTTAATAGTATTTTCCAAATTCTCCAATTATTTTTGAGAAACCTATTGTTAATATTGGATTAAACTCTTTCGGAACATAAGGAGGCATCTTTAAACTTGCGGGAATTTTTTTTAGGTCGATCCATATTATTTATTAATGATTGTGGAATCGGAAGAAATTGGAAATTGGAAGAAATTTTTTTTAAAGTTAGACAGTTTACGCTGGGACTGAAGATAGAATTTTAATTTTAGTTTTTATTTACAATACTTTTTTCATCGATATAAAGTAACTTTATCTAAGGAAAAAATCAACTTTTTCTTTCAAACGCTATCAGTTTTTCATTTTTTTTATCCAATTTAAAGTTTTCTTTACATTATCTTTATTTTTTTCCCCACTAATTTTCTTTTTCTTTAAAACCAATATTAAAAATAGTTTTTTCCAAAAAGATTCATAAATATCAGTTACTTTAGGGGCTGTTACACGAGAATCCCACATTCAGTGTGTACGAAGAAAGAAATCTGTTCTTCACTGTCCAAACGATCTCGCGTAGAATCAAAATTTCTTATCACACTGGAACTCTCCTCAGCCTTTTCGTTTATCGAAAAGTAATGGTAAACGAACGTTCGCGATAGAAATTGCAGCCCGAAATCAGGGGCGAGTTGTCTAGTCGAAGTGGAAGCCTTAGTCAACGCGTCGATATAAAATTGCTGGAGGGGAAAAAGATGAGGACGAGAGACGTCGACGGATTTGCATACCGATGGAAAATCGATTCGCTCGAGAGACCGATGACCGTGCCTCGTAACATCCATTACGCTGGCAGAAAATAAACAACAGGGGCAAGTATTCAGACGCGATGAACTCGCTTGTCTCATCAGAATGCGACTGTCAGGTGTGGTTCTCTGACCTGTAGCGATTCTTCCCTTTCTCAGCTAGCCGAGGGAAAAACCGGAGACGCAAATTAAATGGAGGAGATTTGCCTTTAAAGTGCTCTGCGCCGGTGGGTGTCACCAACCATTCGCGTTATTTATGGAAGATATAATTGTAATCCTACTCGTTTCCACTAGCAAGGATTTTATAAATATTCATGCCCTCGTCGGGTAAATTATTTCAAATACAATATGAAGAATGATATTTTAAGAAATGCACCATTCAGATTGTTAAGCAACCTCGTTTCATACTCCTTTATCAGAAGTGAACTCACCTCAATTACATTTCGCAATTATCGAAATTCAGACACCCCACTATAGACTACATCAAATAATCATTTTGTAACACAGAAACACGCTTACTGAAATACTAATTCAAGGGTATGTATTGAAAAACAACATTCACCCTAAGAATTGCTCCAAACCAACAGGAGACGTCAAGATCGTAAATAACATTTGGAACTCGTTTGAAGACCAAACAGCAGTCGAGTTGTACGGTCGTCTGGGTCATAAAACGAGGAATTTCTAGAATTGTATCGCGTCGTCGAAGATATTAATCCCGCGACGAGCGAGAACCCGATATCGACGAGGGGCATTGTTTTCCCCGGACGTTGTCGTCGCCAGTTAGGGGCGAGAGGATCCCTCGAGTTTCCGGGATGGCGGGTTTTATTCTTGCGGAAACGCAGGATCGGATAGATCTGCCGGAAAATTCTATGGGTCCGTTTAAAGCGCAACGGAGAGTCAAAACCGTGGGGGGTGGACGGCCAGAAACGGGGGCGAGGGTCACGAAAGAGTAAAATAAGGAACGATCCGGTAGAGCTGTAAACACGTTTACGCCCGCAAAAGGAAGGGTAGGCGGGCGTCGATTGCGATATTGATTTCCGATCGCCTACAGGGCTCCTTTATTTTGCAAAATCGCACCCCTTTTACGAGCACACGGTCTCCTGTCGGGCCTCTCAAGGAATGACGCCTACCACCCACCCACCCCTCGATTTATAGGCATCGTAAAAAATGGTCCATTCGCTACCGAAGGAATCTTTTTCTATTTCATAACGTATTTCGTCGCGGCTTACTTTTTCCCCGCCGGCCGCTTTACGCCCGGGACTTGTAGGGCATGATAAGTGCAATAATATTCAGATCCCTTTTTTCTACGGGTATGAAATTTTATTCGCCACGGATAGGTATATCTTTTTTCGCGGCCGTCGAGGGGAACGGCGCTGTGCTATGAATTTCTGGCTAATCTGCGTAATATTCTATTTTGTGGGCGTCATTATTTAATTCTCTTGCTTCACTGGAAATCGTTTTTCCCCGTAACTTTAATTAACATGGTGGCTATTTAGTTTCATGTCTGATGTAAGTAGTGTGCGTAAAAGTATTTTCACGTAGTTATTTATTCAAGATGTCGTACCGTCAGTATCAAAGTCGAATTTCTAGTTCCGTCCGTCGACGTGGCAGAGGAAATTTTTTTGTTGCGATGTTCACACGCGTGGCGTGTTTTTAAATGTGCATCCTTCAGAACCGCCAAATTGCACCACTCAGTTCCACCCGCTGTTCTCATTTGTTTCGTGTTCGGTGCATTATCTCCTGCCTTCCACCCCACGAGTGCTTATGCGCTCGAACCTTTTTTATCAAACGAAAAAAACCCCCTTCCTCTTTTTTACGGGATTGTTTTATCACGGATTTCCGGGCTACGTTTCGTGACTACTTAAGACCCTCGTAACGTGGTGCATATGTCTGTAAGCATACTGTTCTTCTCTCTGCAAGGGTGAAACTTGATCTGTATTATCGTAACCAATCGTTATAAAAATGATCTCGATTTCACTGTGAAATGTATCATTAGGAACGTGAATAATCGTATTTAGGGTTTGTCGGCTTTTAAAAGTCAGGTTTAAACAGATTTTTCGATAAATTTGTAAAATTTGAAAACCTGCTTTTAAATTTAAAATTTAAATTTAAAAAAGCGGGTTTGGATACTACGATTAATATGTAAAAATTAATTAATTATTTAATTTTCTCCTGAAATCGCCTCGGGCACAAGCATATTGTAGTAATAGTTTACTGGAGGTAATATGCATGAGTTCATATTTCCTAAAGAAAAATAGTAAATGCAATAAAGATTTATAATTTATACTTTGTATAGATTTTAGTAAATTTAGTTTTTTTATTTGGTATTATATGCAGTATATTTTATTTTGTTATATTTTTGTAATTCTATAAATATTAAAAAAAAAACTGAAAAATTTTAAACACAAAAGTATAAATATTTCTTTACTGTTTTAATTAAATTTTGTAAAAATTCGAAGATCTGTTTATCCGGTTTTTAGAGAATAGTGAAATTCAAGAATCGGTTTTTTCAAAAGTCGGTTTTTATACAAACCCTAATCGTGTTCATCTCCAACGTTAACTTTCATTTGTTTCTTTCAAATTACCCACCACAAACAAGCGACAGTAAAATGTGCACGAACGAACATGCTACTGTCTTGCATCTAGGTAACCGTAACATCTGGCATTAATTAATAAATTATTGTTTTGCACTTCGTCGTTGTGCAACAATTTCAACGAGGTTCTGTTTATTAATATAATAATAACAATGCGATTATTCTGCTGCATTGATAAGTGTTGGCCTTTGGAAAAAATGAAGTTTATAAATATATGTATGCATTTCATCTATGCCCCAGGTAGAATGAATTTAATCGTGCGAATAATTCCCGACGACGGCAGGAAATGATTAATGATTTACGGCTCATACAAGCCGGTAGATTGTTTTCTAACGATCGGCTGGCACGATGAGCGACTACCTCTTTATCTCAATATCGCTCAATGGGCCGTGATATTTTCGAATGAAAAAACGCCACCATTAATTTTATTCGTACAATAACGCCGTCGCCGTAAGACTAATTACACCTTTGATTAAATCCTGAAGCGCGCATTTGTTTGCAAAGGGATTTCGAACGATTACTACCATAAGAAAGACGGCGATCTCACTCTTTAAGTTTCTACGATCCACTGAACTTTCACATCCAAAAACATGAATCACGTAGCCCTCTAGCCACTGACACGCTATCACCAACAAAATCGACGTACACTCGCGATCGATCGGTCAAACACGAATGAAAGAGGAACCGAAACCAAGCAGAACATCCCCTTCTGTAAAACTCTATGGACAGGGAGTGTGGATAGAGGTCCGTATTTACAGATTTGCTCTGCGATTATACGACCCGTCGACGGTGTAACAGAGTTATCTCGCGGTTCCACGATCGCGCGCGATCCCCCGTTATCGCGAAATCCCGAACGCCTGTTCGCGCGGGGGAAACGAAATTCACACGCGATGGCGCGAGCTTAATGGAATTATGAAAATCGTCGGTGAACGGTAGGAGAATCGGTGCGAGTTTTTATGCGGGTTGCATCCCACCAGGAGCAGCGCGGGCCACGTGACACGGCCGTCGATCGCGAATCGGCAACGCTGATCGCGAAAACGCGTGAAACGCTGAGCTCTAATTACTGTGACGCGTTGGTCATGTAAATCAAGCGGTTACGGGGAAATTTAACGAATGTTTACTCGTGCCGTTGGCCCGTCCACAAAGTTTCCCGAGAACCATTGAATTTATTCCACGGTACGTTTGACTAAACCCTTGGAACGGTTAACGGGTGGGATAGAACTTTTATGTAATTAAAGGAGCTTAGTATACAGGTGACATGTGTGTGCGTAACGTGTAGGAGAATTTAATGAATGGAAGTAGAGATTTTATTTAAGGGTAATCCCCCATCACATCACTCCAAAAGTAGGTCATCTTTAGGATTTTATTTTAGAAAAGTAGTAAACGTCATAGTGTTAAAAAACTTTTTAGACTTTATTTGTACATCGTTGAAGATGATACGAGTATTATTATTATTATTTATTAATTTAAGAATAATCTAAGAATTTTCTTGGTTTATTGTTGTCAGATAATTCTACAGGGCGTTATAAATTCCGTAACTTTTTTTGTACCGTCAGGACAGTCACAGCCACCAACAGACAGCAGCATTAGATAAAATATGCAAAACTTTTTTTTTATATTCTTCAATGGTGTAAAAATACCGCCTAAAGAGTGTTTTAACACTACGACGTTTACTTTTTTTTTTAAATAAAATCCAAAAATGACCTATTTTTTAGAGTAATTTCTTCGTTTTGCGAATTACTTGTTATCGCACGAGTATCTTACTATCAAGTGGATTCCGTTTCCAACCTGAAGATTTTCAAGTGGCAACGCGTGTGTATTAAAGACTGTGGAATCTGTTTCGTTACAGGGGTAATTAGAGTCGGAAGACGAATCCCGGAATCTTTGCTGCAGCAAATCAAGGGACAAACGAAGCGCGCGAATACTGCGCGGTTGATTTATGCGGTGAGCGCAATTATCTTTGTACTGTGACGGCGCGAATATGTAGCATTGTCCTGAGAGCAACCGTGATTAAATTCACTGAACACTAACACTGACGAGGATTTCGCCCATGGACCTAATCACTAGACGAGAGTGTTGAGAGCTTAATGGCTCGCACTTGAAATACTGTTTCGCCGTGCATGAGAAGAGTTAAACCGGTGCCCCTCTGGACCGCCTAAACTAAAGAGTTTACTATACAGCGTTAGGTCTTGCTTCGTAGTTTTCGGGTACGATATCCGATCATCGGCTACGAGGCTTCAATTAGCTGAACTTTGGACAAGCTTCGCACGTAAACGAGTTTGGAGGGAAAGGAAGGCTGAAATTCCATACAGCAATAAAAATATCGAAGTTCAACTAGCAACAATTGTATCCCACGATCTGCATTACATAAAGTGCAGGGATTGCTGAGAATCGATCATCAAAGTTATACTAATCAGTAAAAGGATCAGCATTAACCACCTTTTTGTTACACCAACCGACTAGAGAGGAGGTTCCTCGACGCGCAGCTTAGAAAACACAATTGCCACATCATCGAACGTCTTTCGACTTTCAACAGACTTGGAAGCATTACAGGAATATTTCATCCCTTTAAATCGTCCACTGACAGGCTACCATTCATCTTTCTTAAGTTCCCCTTAAGTTCCTCAACTGTCACGTAGGTAGGTGCATTCCTTGCCAAACGCTTTATAGGGAACATTTCACACTGACGAGAGAACATCCTGGTTCCTGTGTTCTGAAGCGTCCCGCAGGAAGCATCGTCGATGGCCACAAAATAGAACGGGACTTCCGTGTTCTATGCTCGTCCCAATGCGATAGGTTAATTTCGCGTAACTACCACGGTTGCTGCGAGGCCAACGGCTAACACGACGGCCGTAATATCTGTCCGCAGCTGGCAGGACCGTGCAGCCGGAAATGCGACGCACCAGCTTCCTTTCCTCGAATCGATTATTTCCGTTTCGTACCGTCGGGGCTGGTGCGGCGTAGTCGAGAGCTACCGATCCACCGGCGTCTCCCATGGGGCTCGGGATCGATCCGTCGATCGAATTCCCTGACTCATCGCCTCGGCCGCGTATTGCCTTTGTGCGTCGCTGGCAAGATGATTATCTGGTAACGCGCTTACAATTGCGCGGGGAGGCATGTAAGTAATGTGCCTTGGGTCGATAGCTTATCGCTGGCAACCTCTATCCTTCTGGCGTTGATCCATCTGCGCGCTTCGCCGCGTGATCTTCGGGGATTGGAGTACGGACAATTACCTCCTCTATCGAGATCCTTGGTACGCATCATTGATACACCTGTTACACCGTGTCGATGTGAGACAAGGATCGAAGTCGACTTGTACACAGTAACACTGACGATTGACTTTTTGAAGATTGGACAGCGATTAGGATGAATGAACTCGATGCGCGTGGAAACAGTCGAGTGTCAGCAGTGTAGGAGCTATGAATGCAAGCACCATACGCCTCAAGATGTCAATCTTCCTATTTTTTTAGGTGCTGCCTTTTTTTTAGTTCTGTTTGCTAGACAGAGAATTAGTGGAAAGCTCGTCGTTTTCGCGAGATCGCTTGCATTTTAACAAATCCGCGTTGAATTCGTAGGAAAATCGCTGTGGAAAATCCTTCGCCTAATTCTACTCACCCCGAGCGAGTCTGCCCTCTCTGTTTCACCCATTAGAGGAAGAGGGCGACTGATTGAAACGAAGCACGGTAATCGTCGGTGATTGAAAACTGGTCGAGTTAAAAAGGGGAGTAAGTGGGACGTCTAGACGGCTGCAGTCGATCGAAAAAAAAGAAAGCTCGTGGAGAAGGGTGGACAGGAATGGGACTCATTCCGCGGGGAAAAAACGAACGGGACGTCGAAGGAACGATCTAGGAGGGAACTAGACAGAAACGCGGCGATCCAAAACGGTGGTATTACTTGGGACAAGTTTCTTCGATCCGCCTGATGTCGATTTCAAGAGATCTATCTCGCTATGCAGCCAGCCAGCGTTCGCTTTGCTGCGCACGAGTTTTCGCGGATGACGGCGGATGGAACGAGCAAAATTTCTGCCTCGCTGTAACGAGGGTGTAATGAAGGAAAGCGCCATGTTGAGATGAAAGATGGGCAACGTTTTTGTTCGCGTAGCGTACTCCAGCTTGTAATTACAGTTAGAGAGACTTGTGTAATCGTAAACTGTATTACGAAAAACTTTGTATTGCCTGTAAAGAAATGTGATTGCATTTTCCCCTTTACACGTGGCGCTGTATGGAGAAGGAGTTGTAATTGAAAAGAAGACGAAATTCGCTATTCTTTACCTTATAATTTACCAAAAAATTTCGTCCAACCTTCTCAAGACTTCTTTGCAATCGATTGGTCGTAAAAGTTCGTGAACACTTTTGGAAAATCTGGACAACTCTCTGGAAAGTGGAAGGAAAAATTTTGGCGCCCTGAAATTGAAGAACTCATTTTAAGGCAGCGTGTCCCTTTGAAGAGACGGATAAGTGGCTGGAGAAAAGTACTCTTTTCACCGCGAGGAACGTTATATGATATTACTTTTATGGCGGGAACAAACAAATCTATAGAACGACGTACAGGGATCTTCAGCTTGGGGCCGTAAAGTTAATTGAAATATTAAATCGAGCAGGCCATTGCAGTCTTACTATGAAATATCGTGCCTCCTTTTAATTAACGTGAAAAATATTTCGGCCGTTCCTTCGCGAACTTCACGGTGTTCAACTTGGACCCGTTATTTGGCTAGTCCGAGAACTTGTATATCCTTTAAGCTCCCAAGAGAGTTTCCAACGAAAACTTAAAGGGGATTAAGTGTCGATGTACGTGACAGGTATTTGGCGTGGATCAAGCATGTGCAACTGTGTTTTGCCAAGCAGAGGTACTTCACCGCGTAATTCTTAGCGGTGCAACAGAAGGGAATCAACGAGGACGAAGTTCCCTTTGCAAAGTTGAACACGAGCCACGCGAAGGTCTTAAAAAAAATCATTGCTACTTTTCGGAAGGGATTTGGGAGAGCAACTTCCGTTATTACTTTCAAGTGGCGCGCTTAAAACAGTGTCTTTAAAGAATTTCGAAGATCCGCGAAGGCAGTAAGTGCTCCTTATTTTGGAGCATTGGGGAACTTCCGCGAGTATCGTAAACACCGTTGACAATCGCCCGGAAATGTAACGTTTCAGATGGAAAAGCTGGACAGTTTTTGGCAATCGTTCGACGATGTGTCTTTTTCCGGTCGAGACAAGGCGCTTATGGGATATATCGATTTCTCGTCGAGGTATCGTAGAATCCCACGATTTATTACCGCAACGGGGCGGCCGGATTCCGCGAATGGAACAGACGTTTCCTCGGATCGACGTATTTTCATTGAAATATCCGTAATGGATTGATACTTTACCCTGAACCCAATCTGATCATTACTACGAGCGTAAAAGGTGGCTGGGTTCTTGCAGGGAGTCGAATCTTTCACAGTCGCTTCAGATTTTCCAAAAGGTGCCTCGCCACTTTAATTTTCAATTAGCTGATAATGCTTCTGAAGCCGCTGGATGGATTTCAGCTACATAAGTCTCATACAATTCTGTAGTGAACGCAAAGGAGAAATCCTACAAATCATCGCGACAGATAGCACTCGCCCCATTGAACGCACCATATTTCTCCTAAAACATTCTTCTTCGGGATGAATGGTAAGAAGATGGCATTGCCTATAAACGTGCCTGTATAAATACACTTCACAGTCGGTTCGAAATTTAGAGCTATCGTTTCATTCAGAATCTTGACAATTAATTCAAGGAATCGGAGGAGGAAATTCATTAGAAGAATCGAGCAGAGTGTTGATTGATCCACCTGTAGAAGTTCCCCGATGAAATGCTCGGAGAGCTAGAGGAACGGAAACTGTAGAAAGGAGGCTCGCGAGGGAGCGGCGCCGAAAAGAACAATCGGATTAGAACGGAATGGTATTTGCAGGAGGATAAAATGCCGCGCAATTAAACACGCAACTCGATAATTTCTCCGGCGACCGCAAATAATACCAGCAACCGTTGGGTCGAGCCAGGTGCGCCATTATTCATCCGTTCTTCTTCCTGCAAACGTAACGCGGCCTCGTAAATCTGCGCGCAGGTAAGGGAACGAGGACAAAGTTGCCAGCAGGAGCTGCAGTTTCTCAAACGTAGCGACGCCGGGGGTTGCAGTCGTCGCGGAATCCTCTATCTCGAGATTCACCCAATACGGGGGGGGGGAGGGGTTGGAGGGTTAAAAATGGAATTTAGCCACGATGCGTGGGTTGAAAAAAAGGGGCCATTTCACGCGAAATCAGACACTTTTTGGAGTGACATTTCGAATTTTGCTGAAACTTGGATATGTTGTAGTCTTTGGTTGTAGGATTTTTCAAATTTTTCAAAGTTGTGGATCTCACAGTTCTTTGAAATATAGTGTTGATCTTTTTTTTTAATAAATAATAACTGTTGACCTAATAAACTGATAGAAATGAGCTTTTGAGCGCTTACAGCGGAGACATAAATCATCAAGAGTACCTAATAAAAATTATTTCACTTAAAAATAACAATATTTTGACCATTTATTTCGCAATTGTTATAAACAAATGCGATTTTATAATAGGAGGACACTATTTGAAAACTTGAAAAAAATGAGGATATAGCCCTATTTGTCCTCTTTACGGACACGTTTTCAGAGTCGCGGACACGGTGAAATTGGCCGCATGAAAATTAATTGAATGTAACGCTGGGTCGAAGCACACCGGCTCGATTGGCTGAGCCGTGCGGTACTAGCAGCGGCCAAGCGGCTATACCTGCTATACTTGTACAGAGTTCTCGCAAATGGTAAGGATTGATCCAAAGATCGATCTCAAATCGACCGATCAATCTTCAACATTCTTCCTTCATCGCGTTTCTTCGTCGCAATCACTCGCCGCGATATGATTTGCAACATTCCTTTCAGCTGACGATTGGTATATGGAATGTACAGTAGGAATGTCGATGTAGATTTCAGGAGGTAGGTGTTAACGTCACGAAATGACCAATGCAACGGACTTGATTTTAATCTGGACGATTGCAGCGGAATTAATTATCTTGGCAGGTGAATAGATAATTAAGTATCAGGGCACTTCGTTAAGCCGGAGCACACAGCGGTTATTAAACCGCAGTTGCTAAATCAGTTTCGAAAGTACTATGGAACTGCGTTGCCTTGCACCGTTGAGGTCCAAACAAGATTTCTACAACGGAGTCGGTGTGTATCGCTAATTAGCATCAGCAGCACTCGAGATATAGCACGTCTGCTTTAATATCATTCTCGCACTACTCGTAACGCGCGGGCATTAAATGGATTTTCGCCCGGGAAACTTTACACTATGCCCCCATGTAATCGACCTTACACCGACTACTTAATTGTAGACTGCGCCATTCGTGTGTTGCGGATAATCTGGCACAGTAGTATGAAAAAGGGAAACTATCCTGAAATGGAGAGTAAAGAGATATTCTTGTAACATTTAATGGAAAATACGATCGAACATATGTTATAGAAGGGTTCGTATATCACAAACAATGAAGTATATTTATAGTACTGTCAAATTGTACGCCAGGATTAAGCAATTCAGATTATTAACATATCACATGCACTTTATGCGAGTTGACTGCAATAACAATTTAGTGTTAGTTAGAAAATAATCCATTCAATGTGAATTAAAGTGACCCCGAAATTTGTTTAAATCGCGTAGGATTTGCCATTTCGTAATTATTAAATACAATCAACTGTACATTCGAATTTTGCCGTGCATTAAAGGCCCTGGGCTGTTAATGAGCGGTTTTTAACTTGCGCGATCTTCGCGATAATTTGCGGGCTTTGCGGGTTTGTCTGAAGCTGGCATGGCAGGCAATCGCGAAATTAAATCGCAGACGTTAATACGAAAGAAGCAGCTGGCTGTTTACAAGAGCGCGCCAGGGAAATTAATTTTAAATTCGATTTCGCTATCCGAATTTATCACCGCGATTCGCGTAATTATGGAAGCTAATTCGATCGAATTGGCTTCATAACGCGTCCGCGGAATTGAATATTTATCGAAGATAAAATTACTTTATCATTCCCCTGAAGGCAGAGAGATATTTCCATTGAATATAATCGTATGTTTTCATGATAGCTTGTTCTCCAATCTATCGTTCATTCTATTTTGTAGTGCCATCGAAAATCGAGTGTGGAATTTTGTGAAAAAATGGTATTCGAAAGCGATGCGACAACTTGGGTCCACTGTCGAGGTTCAAAGGTGACAATACTTCTTCAAAAATTATTGTATTATATTCCTGAATCTGTGGGATTCGACACTGCAGAAAGAGAATTAAGCTTTCTGTTTTATACTTCATGGTATTTCTTAATTAAACCTAACACTTCTTTAATAATAATTATACTCTGTATAGTCACCAGTTTTACCCAGAACATACATTCCACAAACCACCCTAAAACCAGACTCCCCCCACAATGGCCTCGAAGGAAAAGGAAGAGCCTACCCTCTTAGCGCGAAAAAATTAGATATTTGGTAAAGTTTGATACGAAACTGTATGATGTACGACCGAGATAGGGTGGGCGTAGGGTACAGATACAACGTGGATGACTTTCCACCGCTAGGGATCTTGGTACGACAAGGGGAAAAGGAAGAAGACAGACGACTGGGAATTTAAAGGGCGCCACAGAGGGAACGTTATTAAGGCCGCCATCGTACGACACGGAGCCTTGAAAAATTGGTGTCTACGGGAAATTAATTTCTCCTTATCTGCCCGCACGGAAGAACCGATAAATCTGGTCAGCACGGCCGGAACAGAATTTACGATCGCGCACCTCGCCGCGATTCGTATCATCTTGATTTTTGTGAACGCCGTCATCGATGCGGATTTATCGCCCCACTTCCCTCGATCGCTGGACATTCATCGTTGTAATTAGTTTCCCCGCCGATCGATTCCTTTCTGAAAACGTCCATTAATATAAGGGGACGTTCTTGCGCCCTGGTCTGAAAAGCAACTACTTAACATACCCTGTCTCGAGGAAGCTAGCCTCGAATTCGCAAAATCACTCCCTGAGAATTGTGGTTCCAGAGGTTCGATTCTATTTTTCTAATGTAGGTTAATTAAATTCTCATGCTCCGCGAACACGTTACTCTGTAAACGATAGGAGTACTGATTGGAAATCATAGTTTCTCCGCTTCAAATATACTGTATTTTCGGAGATTTTACTAGGCAAATCGTGCAAGTGTTAGGAACGCCCGGTAAATCTCCTCTAATGATCACCACGTTACAATGGACCATAGAAAATTCAATGGAATCTGCTGCAGTGTCGCGGAAATACTTAGAATATTTTGAATCGTTCATTGGAATACTGAGAATCCATAGCGAATTCCTTGATGGTGGATGTGTTTTCTGCATACCGCGCGTTACCGCCTTTATCCGGTGGCAGCTATCGAAGAATTTAATGGGAATGTGTACATTCTCCAGTTTAGTCCATTTCTAAAAAAAAGAAAAGAAACTACGAAAGCCGGAATAAAAATTAATCCCAATTGAAGAATATCGCTAACTTCAATTTCCTTCCAGAATTTATTGGTAATGGTAAAAAGGATGTACAGTTTTCATGGGGAAATATTTAAATATCACTGCGATTGGTGTTTGCATAATAGATGGGGCATAAAAGTTACGTGTCAAGGATTAAATGGTTCACTCGGTCGATCGAAACCAATATTTTATACGGTGTCACTTGAACGTGTTGATATCGCGCAATAATCAGGCCACGATCGAGGCGTAACGAGGGGCGCGTCGAGTGAACGAAGAAAAAAAAACCGTTCCACCCCCTCGCGATGGCAGTGTAAGACTCAATTTCATGCTCGAATACGCGCCAGGGTGCCGGCAATATTCCTCGACGAGGGTGTCGAGGGCTAATGCGTCGTTCTCCATTTTCACGGTATGCCAGACCGATAAACTTCATCTCGCTGATTTATATCTTAGATTCTTCTAACGATCACCCCCCATCCGGGGCTCGCCGACCTGATAGCACGTCGATGAAAAGTCCAACTAACGTAATTTCCACGTTTTTTTTCACAGTCGGAGAAAAGTTTCGAGCTATCGACACCTTATGAAGAGCGGATCGGAGCAATGAAGCACATCTAAAGCGGTGTGGAACGAATGAGTAAGTTCGGAAGGATGATTCGAACGTTCCTTTAATTCTCGTTCACGCAAAAATGGAGCTTAAAGTTGGATGAAGTATTGAGTAACTTGAGACGCACGATTCGAACGTTCCTTAATTAACGTTTCTGTAAAAAAGGGAAAGTTGAGCTCTTACTTTTTGAAGAGGATCAGGTGATAGTAATTGGAAATAATTATCCTGTCTTCAGCCTTGAATTTGTGCACTACCACTGCTTCTAAAAGGATTTCGTTTTTCACTGCTTACAGCGGTATTATCCTTCTTAATGGAGATAGTCAGGGCCGGCCTTCTCTGTAAAGGAGTCCGTGAGCAAAAAATATTTTGGGGCTCCAAACATCTTTTCACAGATGAAAATCACGACAAAAAGGAAAATAGCAACAATGGTAAAAAGAATAAAATAAAAAGTAAAAGAAATAAACAAATAAACATTAACAAATTTAAATATATGACTTTTGTTGCCATATCATTAATAATATTCGGTTATTATATTATTATATTAGCAACTATGTTCTAATTTCTTTTTTCTCAATTTTAATCAAATAACAAAATTCGTTCTCATTTTGTTCTTTTTTATTTTCTCTTTTCTTCACTTTTCCTTTTATGCCTTGCACCCGCCGCACCCCCTCCCTTGTGGCCGGCCCTGGAGATAGTAATCAGCCTAACAACTGTCAATATAAATCATTGGAAAGCTGCAATTGAAGATTCTCACAGAGACTTATCGTTACTTCACTGAAAGTACACACAAGCAGTAACATTTATCCATTTCATCGAGCATCTTAGAAGTACATAACTATATTGAAACGTTTCCTGCCCGCTTCATATTATTCAATTATTATCCGGGGACAGCCGCCGAGGAAATTTAGCTTGCAAAGTAATAATACAAAAGCAAGCAATTGTCAAACAGGCGGTCGCGATTCGAGTAATTATGCCACTTAAAATAAACTGGATAATTATTCAAGCAGAATCGCGACAGCTCTCGCAGCGTATTTAAAAGTACACGGTGAATTGAAGCACTTTGTTTCGCTTCCGGGCGAGAGTAATATCTGGAGGCTCGCTCTGTTTTCCGTTTCCTACCGTTTCCGTTCGCACTCGTTATTTTCTGGCCCCGGCGTAAGAAGCGGAATATTATCAGGGATGAAAATATAATCTCGACGAACGGAGCATCCTGCCCGGGTCTCGTTCCATTCTTCTCTCGGCGGGCTAACGACAACGAATACAGAGACCGAATTAAAAGTATAGTTGAAAGTTGCCGTGGCGGGGGAGCTCACCGAGCGTTTGTGGCATAATTGAAGGAACGGGATGGTACTCCTTCGGGGAACAAAAGTATATTCCCACGGTGTCCTCGAAGAACCAGGCGAACGTAAGGACAGTCGACTAAATTTACGCTTGTTTTTCAATCCGACCGAAGTGGAGAATTCATTGTGGATTATGGATGCTATATCTTGAAGGTTCATGGAGACCTTCATGGCGTCAGATATTTCTGACGACGAGAATTTTGCATCCCACGTTGGCGAAACCAACGAGTTTCGCATTTTTTTAAGTCCCTGGAGCAGACGATCTGTGAGATATTAATGGCAAAGGTTTCTTTGCGCCTAAAGGACAAATGAGAACGTGCGAAGCGGATGCAGCGGGAGAAATCGATTTAACACGGGCATGAATAAGCAGCGACGTGATCGAAATTCAATAGTCAGGGAACTTTCTGGATGTTTTAATAATTCCGGGCGCAGACTCGCAGATTTATCGACGAAACTCGCTGCCTTTTTTCCTCTATTTAGAAAACCGCCGAACTTTCCTATCGAGATACATTCTCGTGAGCAATTTATGTGGCTGGAATTTGCTAAAGTTTGCAGGTGAGAGGCCTGCTCGGGCAAGACTGCGCGGTATTCACGAGAACGGAACTTGGAAGCTGATACATATGTATATCGATTTATGATTTATGCGACCACGTCAACGCGAATACCACCGCGCCACGAGGAACGTGTAAAATTAACACATTCGTACATTGAACAGTGATTCTCCTTCCAAAAAATAGCAGAATTCGAGTTATTTTTTTTTTTTGTTAAGCTTATCATCTCTCGCTTATAAATGCAACATGCTATAAAAATACTACCGTGTAACTATGTAATTCGTCCCAAATGAAGTGTGCACAGCAATTTGCAAATTTTAGATAGATAAAAGCAGATTAATTGAATCATATTGACCCGTAATAACGTCCATATAGGATTATCGAATTATTATTCCATCACTTAAATGACTTCCATAATTTTGTCAAACTTTCCGATGCAACCAGAATCGATGGCCGGTGTTTTCCATGCGAAAAAGTTGCGGGTGCACAGTCACGGGACGATGTCGATTCCTGGCGTGATTTTACAGGACCAACATTTATGTTATTCGGTCAATCGTAGAGGCAAGTATCCCGCCGCTTGCAAATACCGTTGCGCCATTATGCGAGAGTCCATCGGAATCCCCGTATCGTTCCGTTTTATCCGTGGCACGCTACGGACATCGTTACGTTCGATTTGCTTGCTCAGAGACCGCCGTTTCGTCCTCAATGAAACTGATCCTCTTCAGGTATCGCGGAATATGCGTCAGCATGTCCTTGATTTCCTGGATAATGACGCCCGCAACGAACGTTTCCTGTACCGTGGACATTCCAATCGGATTGCCAGTCCCTACAGTTGAGTAGTCCATCCGATAGTCGCTCTGTCACGAATTTATCTGAGGCCCTTTCCGAGCGCTCTAAATTTTCGGCGGTTCGATCAGCGGATCTGTACCCTCGGGGAGCTGATTTTCTGCGATACATCGGGACACGAGCAGCGAAGCAAGGTTTCGTGACGTCGACACTTTTGAATATTGAATCCGGGGAGTTAATCATCGGCAGATACTTTGATTGACAATTTCTCTGCACGTGGGATTCCAGGGACTTGACTGAAAGTGGATCGTAGAATGGCAAAGTCGCAGTAAAAGTTAGATCGGAGTATTAGAATTTTGCGCAGGCACGACTTTTTTTTGTCATTCCCTCACAAAGCCTGGCGCGTTTTAATACAAATTTTAATCTGCCGAGGCGCTGAAGGTAGCAAGAATTTTCATCTTTGAGGTGCTTGCCCTCCCTCCGCGTACTTGTTCTGGATATTGTTGAGAGGAAACAGAAGAGGAGGGGAGGAAGTCGATTTTTTCTCATAGAAAGAAGCACACGCATATTTGAGGATCATGGAGCTGCGAGTTATGAATTCTGACAGACTGGGGAATGTTTTACCTCGTTTCAATTTTAGACAATTTTGCTTGTGGATATTAATCCTACAGGATTACCAACTCGTAATTGTATAAAGCAAAACGAGCTAGAAATGCAAATACGATGGGAAAGAGGATGAGGGAGATAAAAGAAATACAAAGTAACGAATGCAGTACTAATTTTTTTTTTAAAGACCAAGCATTACAAAGCCGAGTGCAGTATGCACTGGCCTCCAGGTAAGAGAAATGTGCACTGGAGATTATTATTGAGGTTTTGAAATAAGCTTTAAACGTGGCTAAGGATAACTGGCGAAGGAGAGCAGTACAGAAAAAATGAAGGTTGTTTTATGAAGAAGATCAGACATCTATTTAAAAGCCACGGGTTTTACTCTTCTGAAACAAGCACAGTCTGCTTTTAGCAAGCTGTAATTTCCATTTAATGCGTACAAGCCACTTTTGAAAAATATATATATGGTCAAGAAACATGAAACTAGTGGCCACATTCGTCTAAAGATACAGGGGAATTAAAATGAAAAAGGAAACCAGCACACGGCTTGAGCAAACGAGCCTGCTAATACGACTTTGAGATTATGGAGAAAAAAAATTGTATCAACCTCTCTGGCATGCAGAGTGTCCAGGACTACATATGAATGTGCAGACATAGGTGTATTCCGTTCATTTCCCTTGCGACTTTAATATACACCAACATCATTCGAAACCCAGTGAAAATCCCAGTACACTTTGCAATCTCATTCCATTTACATAAGTTCGCGTAAACACACGATTTATTCACTTAGAATTCTCCATCCCCTAATCACTAAATATCGTACACGATGCATCAGTCAGGTATAGGAAAGGTGGAGAGAAAAAAATGGATGGGAATTCGGCACGAGGGGATGAGGTTTTTCATACAAAATACGAAACGCATGTTTGAGAGCAATAATGTCTCGTTTTTATGAAATTCAGCGAGCTCGGTAGCTGTAGGGCACTCCGTGAGGTGCACATCTGAAGAATTCATCTCAGTGATATATTGCAGACCACCAGCTGATTATCAAGCAGATCGCGACATCAAAGAACGGCCTTATAAAACTGGATTTAATCTCTGATCCCTGTTCCCGAGGCTTCTTTCCGCAACTTCCCTTTTACGTCAATTTTCCATGTCAAAGAATCGACTCTCGCGATCATCGGGGACAGTATTAACCGGGATAACGGCCGCCTGGTAATCAGTATCCGGGGACCGATGAAATTTCTTCCATTTTAAATCACTCTTCCCGAGGCCCGGTATTATGCTGGTCGAGTCCGCATTGCATGTTAGAAACTGTATGAGAGACGTATTTTACCGGCAGTTGTTTGCGTTCAGGCAATTAGGACACTTCGAAGACACTGTGCAGGAAGTTTCGTGGCAAAGTTTCAACTTCAAACCATCGGCTAATTACATTGCACCAAAAGATTATGGGTGTAAGGATGGTCTTCAGAGGTGTGCGGCGGTGGCCAAAATGTAAGTAGTTTAACCATTGGTGTCTACTAAAGAAATCCTTTGTACGCATAATGTAATTTCTTCCCGTCAAGTAATTATAGTTTAATTTTCCCATGCTCATAACTCGATCGCGAAAGAGTAAAGATTCGATTCCCGAAGTTTCAGAATTTTTTAAATTTCTGGGTTCCGGACGTTCCCTTGTCAGATATATATTATATATATAACATACCAAGGACATTACTTTTCTCGCGTTACGTTAGCTAGATGCTGTTTTATTACGTAGCGTGATCGACAATGTGCCTATGTGCCCTCTTTCCATCAAATGCCTCATGTGAATGGATTACAGTCCTTAAGTACATCATTAATTACGTACTTCTAGTAGATACTCTTGCATTCATAGAATTATTAAATTTACCTTCTCCGAATGTAACATAAAATTGCTGCAGTCCAATAAATGTTTGCACTAATAAGATTCACTAAAATACTTCCCTTTCGTTAATTGTTGATCACACGACACTGCAATTACAGTATTTCTTCCTACATACGTTTAGCTAGTATCTACTAATTCAGTTCACGACCGATAAATGTTAGTGCTTGCTATGCGAGCTATAACGAGTGGCCATATTGGGGACACGGGGCGGTATTAGGTACAGTCACCCTACCGATTCATCAGAACAAAATCAACACCGCTAAACCTCACGAGAATCCAGATCCACCTACCGAGCGCGGTGGGTCGGCGAAATGGTTTACCTCGCTACTGAAAACACTTTCCAATGCGAAACCCATCGATTCGCCGGGAGCGAACTCGCCTGGAAGGCGGTGCAAAGAAGCTGGATAAGTGGGTCTTCGAAAGGGAAAGTTGTCGAATCTCTCTGAACCGGCGTCGTTCATCGCGTGCCGTCTCCATTCAATCCGTCCGAGCTGGGCTCGTTCAATTAATTCGACGCGGACGGCCTCGCTACCCGCCCCCCCCCCCCCCGGCACGCCCTGTAAATATTTATGAAAGTCCCGTAACAATTTTTAATCCACTTGGCCGACGCTCGCTCTTCCCACCGGAAAATTTCTCCCAGCGGACGACGGAGCGGAAAGTAGGGGCCTGGCGATGGAAGCCAGGGGCCGAACGAAGACGGAGAAAGAGCGGCCGAGCTGATGCATAATTTATCGCGGCCGGGACCAGAAGAAGAAGGTGTTTCGCAGCTCGGGGGTGGCCGGCCCCGAAGATGGAAATCACCCGGCGGAATTTCATTCGTCCCGTACATTTTCACGCACGGGCGGGAGGGTTACGCTGTCGCCCCGTGTTCCGCGTATCATTCGTCGCGAAAAGTGGCGGCGACGGCTAGATTCATCTCGTATTTCGCGATAGACACGACACCACCGATCCAGGGAATAGGTTTCGAAACGAGGGTCACTTTGGTACCATTGACGCGTGGCTTTTCAAATTCTATGCGGGGAATCACCGTATCTGACGAAAAAGCCAAGGTCCTCTTGGCATTTTCTTCTTATCTACTCACCCACCACCCTCCGGGGCTTGAGGCTTGTTTCATTGCCGTTTTATGCTCCAGAAACATGTCCCCGGGATGGAAACTGGCGATCCCGGGGTGCCCGGGCTATTCCTATTCACGAGACTGTTCTATTCATCCATTATCTATCGAGAAATTGATGAAACCTTTTCGCTCGTCTGGTAGCAAATTCACAGAGGCATCGCCGAAGACAAATCGCGCATAATTGTTCGATTCAATGGAAACGGAACGTGGATAGAAAGGTGCATGGATTCCGTTTCTAGATATTTCGACAGCTCGTCCAGAGTCAAACAAATGCACGTTTCGCGCGAATTCTACGCTCTCTCTATGTTGCTACAGTTTTCTGGCGCCGCTAAAAGGACATTTAACGAAACAATAACGATCGTTTTTTTTTTTGTTGGGAAATGTTTTTCCGTCCAATTTTCTGCGCGGTATTTTCGCAACGCGTTACGAGAGCAAATTCGGGGGGGCCACATCTCAACCCACAGCGATCTGCCACACAAATGCAGGAATGTACGACGTCAATTTCTACACGGCTCTGCTACTCGCTGCTTTATTTATATATATACAAAAAATGTCCCTTGTTTCCCATCGAAGCGTGGATATGCGGTTGAAAATTTAACCCGATGCTTTGTTGCGCGTTGTTAATAAACAAACAACGCGCTCTGCGTATTGTTTCGCGAAAGCTGAAGTTACCCGCATTAGTTTTTTTATCCGATTCGGCATTCATATTGAACCGGGCTGGGAGACAAAAGAACGTCGCCTCGTTCGGAATATCTTTCGTGCGATCAAACAGCTAACAACGTCCGTATCGATTTTCCTATCTCATTTCGCGTTATGGCCAGTATTTTATGGCCGTACAAAAGCTGCTCTTGAATCGAGGCAGATGTATGAATTAATCCCCGGCTGTTCGACGGAGGAAGTCTCTGTCACCTTTTCAACGCATCGAAAGGATGCATTCATTCCACTTCCCATGAATAGAATTGTCTGCTTTGTAATTATTAAATGCCACATTACACATCGGGACAAAGAACAGCTCGAATGTAAATGTCGTGAAATATCGGGTAAAGACACAATTAAATCGGGAAACAGCAATTTTCATAAATTTATCTACCTTCGTTCGTCGTTTCCGTCATATCCCGTATTTTCTCAGCAGAGTTGGGCATTTACAAAATATTTAAATAATGGAGCAAATGAAAGTTACCTTAACTTTCGATTGTTTGCGGAATAAAGTTGATTTTTTTTTAACTTTAACTTTGAAGTTAACCCGGGTCAACTGTATTTGACACATGACAAATTATTTTTCCAACCTTTATTGGTTATCGGAAATTTTATTTAAATGAAAATGTTGCCCGTCTCTGGTTTTCAGTAATTTCAGTTACGCGAACTTTGAAAATATCTCTCACAACGCCGATTAAGATATAATTCCCCCCCCCAATTTCCCACCCACCTTCGCTGAACTTCCCCCAATTTCCTAATTCTCTACATAGAACAGAGGTTCTCAATATTCTCCGCGCCATAATGCTGAAATTCAGTTAGAGGTAAATGAAAATAAGGAAGTAGTTCTCTTCCCATCAAAGTTCACGAGCCCCTTGGGGCATACGTGGGTGCCGGATTGAGAACTCCTGCCTTGGAAATGCGGCGCGTTCACATTTTTCGCGCATAAATTACGAACGTGAATTATCCTCCGGGAGAAAGCGGACCGAAAAGTCACGGGAGTTCCAGAAAATTCGTATAATGACCCCTGGAAGTTGGGAAGGGAGAAAAGACGTTCTCTCGAAATGGCGTGGCCGTGTACGTAAGGATCGAAGAGCACAGACGTCAGAACGTCCGAGAAAATGGCGAGAAGTTTGGGTGCTGGAATCGCAGCCGCGGGAAACTCGGCGAATTTTGACAGAGAGTGTCGAACGAGAGGGCCGCGGACAAATAAGGTCCCTTTCGGAAAGTTTCCCATGGCCGTGGTTACTCTGCCGGTCTGAAAAGTGGCAGCAGGTCTAAAGACTCCCTCGCCGTTTCGCCGGGAAGTTAAAGTGGCCTTCTCTGTCCCTCCCTTTTTTTTTTGAGCTACTGGAAACGAGGTACAGGACCTCTGCATTTCGATGAAATTCCCTCTACGACGGATGTTCAAGCGAGGACTGATTTCAGGCACCGGATCAGCGGAATCCTCTGCGAGCGCTTTCGTCATGAGCGACAGATCGATCCCCTTTCGCTCACTGGAAACCCTTCAACGCGGAAAAGTAAAGGAGTAAAAACTGGCGAAAAGGGGAGATTATTTCTCGGTTAATTGGGGAGGACTTTTTATCGCTTAAGCATCCTGGCACAACGGAAGAGGTGCCTTGAATCGTTTGTGTATATCGCAAGCAAAGGAGTAGGAACTTATCTGAAATTAGATTTATTCGAGGTAATGTAAATTCACATTATCCGGCCGTGATCCTGGTATTATCAGATTCTACTTGAAAGGAGCGAAGGAATCTCCTACTTCTTCGTATCTCCTACAATTCACCAAGTAAAAGCTTGGAAACTTGACTTAGATCAGTGCTAAAGATTTTTTTAAGCATAATTGATTTACATTTATCTAGCATACCTATACCAAGCCTCGCTCCAGATTTACCTATTCCCCCAGAAAATACCCAATAACAAATGTCGATCAATTGCTAAACGAGCAACAGAGGAACAAGCAATTAACCGTAATCACATCTAATCAGCAGTAACGCTCGTCCGACGAGCCGTGCCTAATGCGAGGAAGCAAAGAATGCCCGTAAGCCAACGCTAAGTGGCGCTGCTCCCAGCGCGAACTTTAAAGTACTGTTGGCCTGTAATTAAAAAAACTGTTCCTATTCGAATTGGTAAGCAACGTTCCGGTCCAGGAAGCCAGGCATCGCAGCGAACTCGTAAACGTTCACAGAGGTCTTCATCCGAGCTCTTTGTTCGGCGGATCCATTATGCAAGGGGCCTTCTTTATCCAGGACTTTCAAGCCGCGCCCTGCGCTCGCCTAGCTTTTCGTTGGCTGCCTCGTACGGCGCACGAAGAAATCCATGTATCTTTTATTCCCCCGGACCCAACCTTTTAGCCCGGTTATTATTTCCCCTATGAAAGGGACTCCTAATGCTCAGTTTGGCTTAACCGGGACACTGGCCGTCTTTCACCGTTATCTTGGGTCCTTGCGCATTAAATTTTCGGTGAAAGCGCTCCTAGCGGATCCCTAATGTTTGTTAGTCACGTCCGTCGGTGCTGGCTTAAGGGAGTATAACGCTTTTGTTCGCCGTATGTTGATTGTCTTGGCCAGCTCTGCTTAATGTCCGGGGTTCAAGTTGATAGTAATTAGAAGCAGTTGGAAATGGAGTGGATGCTCGACTATTTGTATAAGGGATGTATCGTGAATGAAAAGATTCTTAACGTAGACAGCTCTTGCTAATATCAGTCCAGTAACGATTTCCTTTTCGTCGAGCATGGCGATTGTCCGGAGCGCTTGAATTCCACCAGCGTAAATCCACTGGACCATCATTTCCCAATTATCCTCTAGCTGGTGGTGTAACTTCGACCAGCTCTCTGCATTACGACGATATCGGTCCTAATAAACCAGCCGCCCATCCTGTAACTTTGCCCCAATTGTCCAGCGCGTTCGTTTGCCCTGAAATATCATCGCCCTTGGTCTACTGATATAATCGATAATCAGAACTCAAACGAGCGCTTCTACCCTCGGCACTATTTGGTATGTAAATCTGCCACGAAAATTCATTACGCGATCTTCATAGCTGATCGATTAATCTTCGTCACTTGGCATCACGAATTTAGAATGAAAACGCTGTCTGTTTTTTTTTTTTGTTCGCACAGAGAAGCAAGTAGAAAATTCTGCTCTATCGTTTGTTCAAATCATCAGGTCACTCGTGATCCAATACGGTGCCTCGTCAATATTCTCCATCCCGAAGATCAAGAAAATACGAGGAAGCGAAGCGAGTAGTCCGACATTTCGCAGCCAAACGAGGAACTTCATTAGAGGGCCGCGAAGACGCTCGAGTTCGGAAAGAACGGCGCCCCGCCCTTTGGTTGCCATTTAATTCCCTTGAAAGCAGATTCCCGGAGATTACGGAATTACCAAAATCCGCGGGCCCGTAATTGTTATTCGCCCGGCGTATCACGCGGAAATTGTATTTCCTTCCGAGACGCACGCGAAGTTCGGTGGGGTCGTTTGCCGCGAGCTCCTTAATTCCCCATGAACTTTCGAACGGCCGGTGTAAACTCGGCTCCGTCGCCGTGAAACCGTGCCAAACTGCATAATGTTTAACTTATTATTGGAGTTGAAGAAACACGGGCGAGTTGGCGTGCCGATTGTCGACACGGTGCTCCGGCGCGTTTTCCAACGCCCGACGTCTCCTTTGGAAACTCCGTTTTCCAGTCGAGAGGAAACGTTTCCGAAACGGGGCCGAATCGACTCGACGAACTTCCAGGATGGAGAACTTTCCTCGGAAGAGGATAATGTTGCACGGACTCCTGTAAAAGCGACCCAATTCTTTTCTGCGAATTCTTTGATATCGGTGCGACGTCTGCGTACAAGATTCTTTCTAATAATCAAAAACTACTTTATTTATTACATCTCTTTGAATAACCCTGCAAGGTCTCCGATCGATATTTCACCGTTAATTAATTCCGCTGCTCGCGATTTATTAAACAGTTCAATTGACTTCAGTGAATGGATTGGCGCTGAAGCACCTTTAACGAGAACTATCTTCAGGAGTGTTTTGCTCGACCTTTATGCGTTCAGACGCGAGCCAGTTTCGCCCACTGTTCTCGCTGGAAACTTCTCGCCGCTCTGAAAATTCGCGCGACGTGCCTTTGGAAGTTGCGCGTCGCCCTGGCAGCTGGCGATTACGAAAAGCCCGTGCAACATTTATGTCAGAAGTTTCGCACGTGGCCGGTTCACCGAGGCAATGGTACATGCGACTACACTCGACAGACGAGCATTTAGCGTGCATGCAAATTTATCGAGCCTAAGTGCAACGATATTGCTGCCTCTCCTCTGTTCTTCGCGCGTCACTTGTCACGTTCAGCGGAACTTGCTAGTTGAGGCTGTTCTAGCTCCTAGCTGCTGCTGCGCGGCGACGACAGCAATCTTTCGGGTGCGTCGAAACGCTTTTACTTTAATTGAACGGTTACCTTGGCAGGGAGCAAGCTTCAGTTGCCAGAAGGGTGACGAGGGTTTGCAGCGGGGCCATTGAAGCTTGCGATGAAAATATAGATTATTAATTTACGCGGATGTATGAGTGATCACGGATACGAAAGTAGCTGAGCGCTTTGGTTCAAATATTCTTGATAGTAATTATAGAGGTGAGAGTTGTTAGGTGTACTTTGCAAATCGTGACACAAAGATTTATATCGCAATTAGTAAGTTTTGTGCGAAAAGAGGATTCCTCTGCACTGAGGGAATATCTGTGCTGATGGTACCTAGGAAAACTTTAACGCGATACAAAGTTTAGTCCAGCTGCAATTGACGAGAAAAGACCCTTACTGTGATCGTTTATCACCTAGTAAAACGTAGACAGTGAATAGAGAGGAGGACATGGTGTTGGAATAATAACGTTTATTGTTAGTGACAGTAGAAGCCAGCACCCCTGCGCGAGGGTCTTTAGAAAGGGCTTGAAGAGAGCTAAAGCAAGCAAGTTTTAGGAAACGGCTTTCGTAAACAGAAACAGAGGAGCAGGAAGCGTTGCAACAGTGTTTTAAGTTTACATAATTCATGATTGTAATCACTGTATTATTTTTAACGTGCAGAGTGTCGCTGAAATTTGTGACCAAACATTAAGAGCTTGTTTTCCCTCTTCGAAGAAGAAGAAAGGGTCCTACAATATTCGGTATCGTTTCTTTGAATCTTCCACGTTAAAATTGGCCCGCAGCTAGCATATTTCATTGCCCCAAATAAATATCGAGTAACAGATCAATAGCCACGTATGTTTGAAAGTTCCAATAAATATTCTACGAAGTATACGAACAAATTGTCCCAGAAGGGGTCGATTTTAAGCCTCATTAACGAAACAATTCCGAAATAGCCGGGGAATTATCGAAACATACAAATTTGTTCGTCCCATGACATTTTCAGGCATCGGGGCGTAATTAATGCATCGAACCGGCTCGCGGTCGCGTTTCCAGCGATTCTACGCAATCACGGTGATCTGTCTTTGAGCTTTGCCACTCGAATGCGGTTCGCAATGATCAAACGTCGCGTTCTAACATTAAAATGGCCCAAGCCGCTAAGTATACTCTGGTGGATCGAAGGTTTCAGGAAAGTTTAATTAATTGATTGCGACGCCTTTGACGCGAATTAATTGTCTGCCAGCTTGCTTCCCTTGTATTGTTTCAGCGACTCCGACAGCAAGAGAAGTTCTTTGAGCGTGCTACAAGTTTCCCATGGCGATCCGCGCGATATTCTTTCCCTCTGCGTGTTTTACATTAAATTACTTTGTGCTGTAGGAGGAATGGGAAATGCAAAAGGAGTAGCGAGCCTTTAACAAATATTCAAATTGAAATTAAAATGTGAATATAAGTTTTCAATATTCTCATTACAATTTGGAGGTGAATCCCCGCGATTTCAATCATAGAATTGATAAATGATCTGTTCTTACGTTTTTGAAATAATAAAATTAATTACATAGGTACGTGTTCAGACACTGGAGATCGAAAAAGCACTTTAAATCATTTTCTTAGGTTCCAAGTGACCTGTAACGTTTTATAATAGGTATAGTACAATAGGTACTCGGAAACTATTTTCCCGGAAATAATTCTTTAGAGAAACTTCTATCCCGCAATTTCTAGACGATTCTTTACTCCATTTAAGAAAGTGTCTTTTCCATCTCGCGGAATTACGCGAGGTTTCCGTTATTTTTCGGATTTTCCGTCGGACGGGCGAAGTTAAAAACGAGGCGCCTTGTTACTTCCTTGTTACAACAAAGATCTTATTGTACCGGCACGAGTCACAATTCGCAGTGTAAACGAACTGAACAAATCTCGTTACAATAGCCAGGTCCAAACAGACCCGTAATTCCTCCGAAGTCTGCTAAGTTACACGTCAAGAATTCGCGTTCTCTTTTTGAGGATCTCCTCTCTTCTGCCCGCGGACGTTCGCTCAGGAAACGGTACGAAGCGGAAACTTAGTTTTAAATTACTTCTGAAAACACCAGCTTAAAAAAGAAAGATACGCTTCCGCGACGACAAAAAGCGCAGCGCGGTGAGTGGCATATAGAAATACGCCAAGAGGTTCGCGTGTTGAATAATTGAACGGACGATCATTTCGACTTGCCCAGCTACGATCTCACGGAAAAATCGGTACAGCTATTCCATTCGAGAACTAGGTCTCTGTTAGGGTGAGAGAATATTTTTAACCGACCGCATTCAACTATGAAAATATGATCTTCTTACCATCTCAATTTGTCCAATGTGAAATTTCTAATGTACATGATAATTACATGGAAGGGCATGAAACACTACTTAGAAATTTTTTCAAATGCATTCAGAAAAATAGAAATTGAGAAAAGGTACCAGTTTGTCCCATCTAACGTATAATTAAGTACAAAAACAATCAGTAAATTGTACCCTGACAGCAGAAAACAGACACTGCCTTATGTCTAAGCCTCTGTGAATAATAAATTTAACAAATTATCAAATATAAATGTAAATGTAATGTAACGTACCTAAATATAAATGCATAAATTAAGGTATGGCCATTATATGTTGAATTTTCATAATTTCTATAATCTTTCACTCACTTAAACTACCCCTAAACATAAGAATCCATTGCCCACAGTTTGTATATCTAAAGGAACATATCAGGGTGGTGAGACTTATAAAAAATATTCATTTTTTCAACGTTTGCTGCACCCTAGTCTCCATCGTGAATATTATTATACAAATTGAACAGGAAAACATACGTCGCGTAGCAGGGAAATGGAATATCGCTATGTAATCGAACGAGACGTTACACCATTCGTTTAACGATAATTAAATATCGCTTCCTGTAAACGCGCGCACACGATATGAAAGGGCCGGGCAAAAATCGAACGGATATGAGGGTGGGTATCGCGGGATCTCGATATTCCGCGTTCCCTGCGGACGTCGCGATAAATAAATTGGTTTCGCTCGCAGAAGTTGCAGTTGATAATGGAATGCCAATGCATCTCCAGCTATTATTCTCGTCGACCAATTAACACAGCCGCACTTGCGGGTGCTGTGTAATTATTCAATCAAGTGGTACGTCGGCTGTGCGTATGGTACAATGATCCTTTCGCCATCGAATTATGTTTTATTTCTTGCGCCCCGAGGAACGTTTGCGGTGCTTTAAACCGCGCGAATGGCGAGCGCTCCAGTGAAAATTGCTTCGATTTCATACACTTGCGAGCTGGCTCCATTCCGGGAAATATCTATTATTTGTCGTTGCCGCTTTGTTTTATTATATCGAGATTCCGTGCTGTTTTTTAATCGCTGGCACGTATTGAAAAGGAGGAAATGGAATTAAAATCCAATGGATCAAGGACGCTGCCGATGATTGGATCGTGTCGAAATACATTTTTGGGTTCTGGGTGATTTGAGGTGAAGGGACTGTTAAAATAGTTATACGAGCTGTATATGAAAAATTGGAATGCGATATGAAGAATGAGGTGATTGACAATAAAGCGTGACATGGATTTTTGCATTTCATTTCTGAATGGAATTCCTTTCAATCTTACTGGACTCCTCTATGCTCCAACAAGCTCTTCACATTAATAATGCAACGACATCAATAACACATGTTTATGCATTAAAATCTGTCTGCTTTTATGTCAATCAACATCCACGCTATTTCAAATTCATTAAGGCCATTAATGAATCTCATAATACATCGAACCATGACCTGAATATCAATTTTCGACTGTTTCACTTGACACACTTATCTACCATATTCGCTAGAAAGAAACTAAATTCCACGATCCGCAACATGACTCGATCCATCGAACACCCTCTGAATGGCTCAGAAACACCTCGCACAATACAAGAAGGGCCCTTCCCGCGCCAGAAGAATCCTAGAAACACCACATCCCATTGATCGCTTCTCATCGCCCCGCCGGGCCGTTCGTTTTACAAGGAACGGCTGAAAAGATCCAAGGTCCCTATTCTCCGCGTGATTTATCAGCGAGGCGCCTCCTTTCCCCGGCTTTTTGCCGTTTAAAGAGCCACGCCGTAATGAGGGATCCTCACAAAGAGTCGATCGTAAAGTTTCAGGACCCCGCGCGGCGGCTGCGGGAGTGACGGGGCGAAATGCCCTGCAAGTACTTAGACCGGTAATCCTGGCCGATGGGGGTGGTTCTCTGAGGAGCGAAAGGAACTGCGGGCCAGACGGAGGCCACTGGAACACCGAAAGATAGCTCATCGTCGGCGACGAGGGGGAGCCTAGAGAAGATTGCAGCTTGACGGTTTGGCGCCAAGACACCGAGGCAGCATCGTTTCAATTGAAAGTTCGTGGTTGTATTAATCAGCATAAAGTGTTTGCGGGAAAACAGACCTGTTTCGCGTAGTTTCGCGAAAGATTGGGCGCGTCATGTGTGTTCTAAGTTCTGCAGGGCTCTGGAGTTTGGCACACATATGTGGATTAAAGGGTTAGGTAAGCATAGGGAAAACGATTCCAGGAATAATTTTAGTATTTATGTATACCAAATAATTAACCCCCCTGCAACTTAATAGAGATAATAATTAGGCAGTGACGCTTCACACCTGAGTTTTTGCGTAGGAGTCACTCAAAGGGTTGCTTGCAAAAACAATCCCCATCAAATTAATTCCGTTATTTCCACCCTTAATGATTGATCTACAATTTCAGAAAAATATATGTAGTAGAGACAAAAAGTACCTACTACCTGCATTTCGATGCATTCAAATATCTTAAGTAGTTGTTGAGAAAAAACCTGTAAAGTTCAGGGTTGTTATCCCCATATCACCCTAACGAGAGGGGGTAGAGATCTGAAATTCCTTCCAACCCAGTGGTTTTTTAGGCAAAGAACATTATTTGGTACACAGAAATACTAAAATTGGTGCTGAGGCCGTTTTCCCTATGTTTACTCGACTGGAACTTTTTCGAGTGCCGAGACCATTTTATTATTTTGCGCTTCACGTGGCGAGTGGTTCTTTAAAATGAAGACTTGGGAGATTGCTGAGGAGTTACGGGATGCTGGGTGGTGAACGAATTTCATAGAAATGTGTTATCTAGAGAGAATGACTTATTTCAAATGGAAGCGCATACAATTATCGCAGTACTGTTCAGATTAACGGCTCTACGGAAGCGGGAGAACGTTTCCGCGCGGCTGATAAAGAAAGTAACGGCTCTCAGCAAACGCTGATCGGATTTTCTTTCACACCGGAAGCTCGTGAGTTGTTTATTCATTTTCTGCCAACATGGCGGACTGTGTTCCCGTGGAATCGATCATCATTGTATTTAAAGGACACTCCGATTCGTATGTACACTAAGTTCTAATCTGTCCGTCTTATGAGAGACTTATTGTTAGATATAAATACGGTGAAATCGTGAAAATCTATGCGCATGACGTGGAGCGAATGCTGCGTGTTTTTAACGCTGTAAAATTAATAGCGGCTGACGTCGAAAGAATTTTAGAACGAACGCGTATCGAGAATTCCGTGCTGCCACTATCGCGACGCGCCGCATAATAATCACTCGAGTTATTGCTCTCCATGGGGTATGGTAATGCACGGTGGTACACGCGATACAACAAGCGGATTCTGTTTCGCTGACTCGCATTAAACGCGCGATGCGCTCGCGTGACACAGATCTTCATTTTCAAAACGCAGGGAAA